>NC_090934.1:767004076-767311142 GCF_040938575.1 Ambystoma mexicanum
CAAAACGTTTTTTGTGTCAAATGAGCAGACTTTAAAATATGCTTGCCCAAGGCCTACATCTGGTCCGCTCTCTCCTATCTACCACCCCTTCCACTCAAATGGCCTACATAAGAAGAAAGATCAAGTAATGAGCTAAATGATTCCACCTCGATGCAAGAAGGCAAACCTCACAGAAGACAGCACTGTAATGCAAGAGACATTATATGATTTGACCAGGATCACAGTATCGTCTGCTGGCAAAGCCAGCATAAAAGCATGTACACTTTGGTTCCACAGTCTTTTATTCACCTCTTGGACTAATAGCTTATGCTCATCTTTGGAGGGCTTGCCTAGAGAACGCTCAATCTGAACAAACCAATTTCTAGACCTTCAGCATACGAATGACATGTTAGTTTTTATAGAAACCCCTATCGGGTGCAGGAACATTGCTGATAATAAAAGCCCTTATGCTGCAAAACCAGGTACATATGCAGGTAGGTTTATAAACTTCAGACATAGGAAAGGTTCAGCCAGCCTTGCTGGAATGTGCTCTTCTAAGCTTTCACATGAACACATATCTCTGCACATGAGTGCTTAATACACTGAGCTAACCTCTGAACCAATGTGGCACTCAATTTATCAATATGCATTTCAACTTGGCTATTGCACATGATCAACATAATTCCCACAAGAAGGAAAGAATACTACAGAAGTTGTGTCGTACGGACACAAACTATGTATTCCATAGTGAACACAGAAAGCATTACATGATTAATCGATCAAGGCAGAATGTGTGGTTAACGTAGTTCGAGCTATTCAGTGTTTTGCTCCCACTTAGTTGGCTCCCCTCGGCTGCAGCTTCACTCTGTCAGCATTCTAATTCCAGCAACTTAGTTTCTCTTGTTTTCTGAACTTGCAGCCTTTTCCATGAATTTCAATCGGAGGCCTTTCGGCAATGTGCTGTCTGCACATGAGCGCCCGTGTGCAGACAGCACATTGCCGAAAAGCCCCTGAGGTTTCAACACATTTCAATGGTTGCCGCGTTCTTTTATTTAGTTTCTCCCGTCAACTGCTTTGTAGTACTTGAGGTCAGGGTCTTGCTGCCTGCCCCTCAGATACCCCTGGAGGACTCCTGCGTTCAGGGGAACAAGCACTTCTCGGCCACACCAAAGAGACCGGGGTCGGGAGGTGGGTGTGTGTGTGTGTGTGTGTGTGTGTGTGTTTGTGTATATAATATCTCTGAAGACACTTGTCGCTGCTTTAGCCCTTGGACTAGTGGGACAAACTAGTGTGTGGAAACATTTTAGTTTTGCAACTTTCCCTCCACCGTTTTCTATGGAACCCCATTTTTTGTTGCTCTGTTTTGTATGCAGTCCTGACTTTTGGATGGGAGGAGACACATTCAGCTTCACTTTTATTGGCTTTTGCTCACGTGTTATGTTGAAACGGATCAGTCCATCAGACTATCAGTACTAGGAAAATATGTTTCCCTTTTTTGTATTCTTGTATTTTCATATTGCACATAGCATCTTAAAATGAGGTGCAGTGGGGATCATTTTATTACCCAATCTTAAGGTGCTGTGTGCGGCAGAAGGAAATTACAGATGCCATAGAAAAAGACTGAGGAAAGCAGACCCCATCAAGAGAAACCCAAAAAGGGGTGCCCAGAGTACAAAACAAGAATGAGGAACTAGATTCCTACTCACTCAAGAGTCAGAAAACAAAACTATAGTCCAGCGAAAAGTGCAGGGAACACACCAGATGAGGAGACTATCACACAAGATGGAAATTCTACCTAACAGTTCTAAAGGCTGAAAATAAATAACTTTGTTTTATGACTGATTGTCTAAATTGAATTATTGTTTGCCATACTGTGTGTACTCATAAAGGGCACCTGACCCCACGCACACTCTCCTTAGACTAAGCCTTGACTGCTCTCCATTGCTACCTTGATTGGGTTTTGGCTAACCTCTCAGAACGCCTTGTTCACTATAACTAGGGTGGCCTCCCACAATCTGTCCACAAGACCAGAATCTAGAAATCTAGTCTCAACACCTTTTCTAGCATTCTGCCGACTGCCAGGTGGACTGACCAACTCCCTCGTGGGCTACCCCACCAGAACTGCCTCATTTCCGCATTCAAGCCCGGTGGCCGCTAGCTTGTGCAACAACCCGCCTTCTCCAGCTTCCTATCTTCAAGGGAACATATTCTGGAGCAGCTTATGCGACCATGACTTGAAGGACACCTGTTGTCGTCTGCAAAATGTGATTGTCACTGGTACTTGCATTCCTCCATCCCGTGAAGTGTCCTGAAGAGGTTTGCATCATTTGAATTTGCATTTCTTCGCCAACAGGTTTTGCATCCGGCAGTTGCACCCGACCTGAAGTATCCTTGAACATGCAACCCCTGGGCACCTCGCAATGGAACAAAGGATGAAGACTACACTCCTAGCAAATCCCCAGTCGACCCATCATGATCCCTATGAACATCGGAGTCAAGGGGGTAAGTAAGCATACCTGTGCCTGTCCGCCCCTCGTCCTCCATAAGATAACATTGGGAACAAGTCCCTTTGTCTCCCATCTCCCTCTTACTTACCTTTGGTCGTCAAACCTGGGGCAGATATCCTGCCCATGGCCTTGGGTCTGGAAAAGAGAGGAGAGTTTACCTGCCTTCTGGTAAATTGTTGTTGAACTTTTAAATAGTTCAAAACCATTCTGAATCAACATCACAAGTCAATTGCATCACTTTATAGAACCCATACCTATCAGAAACCTTGTGTTGGAATCTGTGATTTTTGGGCACTATGTCACATACATTGTGGGGTTGGTTCTTCTAAAGTATAGGGATTTGCACTTGTGAATGGCTCATCATTTGAACTGCATCTGCATTACGTACCTGTTTTACATTGGAACGTTATTTCATGATGTATAGTGAATTAACATAATGGTGTTGGTATATATTTCATTATAGAGTATTGAATGATAATACTTGTTAGGCAAGATTGTATGCAGTAACCTGTGGGAGACTGCACCAGCCTTGTCCTTTTGGCAATAGTTAACCCAACCTTTGGTATAAGCATGTAATACACAAGTTGGTAGAATGACTGAGCAGCCAGGCTTCTCTCAAGAGGGGTCAATGTGAACTGTAGGGTTATAACGAACAAGTTACTTACCAACTGGTTATGTTGTTTCGACTGGATGTTCCTCCAACGTATTCCCCATCTTAGATATTCACGTCCAGCTTTAGAAAATATTTCTCGGCAGAGGGCGTCATGCGTCGATGGCGCCGAGTGGAGGTCCCTCGAAGGCCTCTGTCGAGGGTGACGTCATCGGGTATACAAGTAGCTTGCGCAGCGTCCGTTGGCCGCAGTTTTGTTTTTCCCCTCTTGCTCGTGATGATAGTCAGTGTAGGTCGACATGGTTCGGCCTTGCGAGAGTTGAAGTAGTGATAACCTTGGAAATTCTCCAGAGGGTTAGCTGGGAGGGTGATGAGGAATACGTTGAAGGAACATCCAGTCGAAAGAACGTTACCAGTTGGTAAGTAACTTGTTCTTCGAATAGATTGTGTCCTCCAACGTATTCCTCATCTTAGAGAGACTCCCAAAGCAGTGTAAGAATGGAGTGTAAGAAGGAGGAGGGAGTAGAATTATTAGAATTTTTTTTTATAGTGCTGAATATAGTACTGCCTTACCAAAGACAAGTTCCTTAGAGAGGGAAGCGTCTAAACTGTAAACTTTGTGAAAGTATGTATTGAGGACCAAGTCGCTGCATCACAAATCGACTGAACGTGGACACCCCTTTGTAGGGCTGTCGAAGAGGCCATACGTCTGGTCGAGTGGGCCCTCAAGCCTTCTTTACCAGCCAATCTGTAGCATTCGGTAATGCAAAGTACAATCCATCTTGACAAGGTCTGTTTAGACACTGCTTGACCCAATTTCCTTCCAGTGTAGCCAATAAAAAGTTTATCAACTCTAAGCTTGGAGAGCCTAGAAATATAAAAACGTAATGCCCTTCTAGGTCCAACCTGTGGAGTTTTTCTTCCTCCTTACAGGGATGCAGGGGAGGATAGAAAGCGGGCAAAAAAAAAAGAGGGTCTAACCCTCAAATCAACCCGGTCTTTGTGGAACACAGTTTAGGGTGGCCTGGAAGATAGTGGCTGCAACTCGCTCACTCTTCTTGCAGATGTTAATGCGACCAATAAAATGGTCTTGAAGGTTAACAACCTTAAAGGGCATGGTGCAAGGGTTCAAACGGGGCAAACTTTAAAAACTTTAGAACCAGATTAAGATCCTAAACTGGAACTTGGAAAGAAGAAGGTGGGAACACATTTGTGAGCCCTTTTAGGAATTGGATTATCAAAGGAATTTTAAAATAGGAACACTCTTCCGAAGAGCGCTTAAAAATAGAAAGCTCTGCCAAATAACCTTTACCGGTCCAAACATTGAAACCCTTATGTGCCAGTGATAAGAGGAAAGATAACACATCTGGGATTGAACATAGAACATGATCAATATTCTTTTCCCTGCACCAGTTGCAAAACCTCTTCCAACGGCAACGGTGCAGAGACTTTGTTGCTGGCCTTCTTGCCGAAACAACACTTCCATGACGTCATCCGGGAGGTCCCAATCCTTGTATCTCAGCCTTTCAGATACCAAGCATGAAGGTTGAGAGTGTTGACCTCTGAATGGAGAACCTGACCCTCCCTTTGTTAGAGAAGATTCTCTCTCTGGGGAAGATGAATTGGAGGACAGATGGACATATCTAGAAGGTCCGGGTAGCACGTTCTCCTGGCACAATCTGGGGCAATTAGGACCATGCGGCTTCCGAACCGTCTCAACCTCCAGATTACTTGAGGAATGACTGGGATCGGTGGAAATGCGTAAAGTAGTAGGAATTCCCAGTCCACCATGAACGTGTCTCCTAGAGCTCCTCTCTGAGGAAACTCCCTTGTGCAATACCTTTCGCACTTCCGGTTGACTCCGGTCGCAAACAGGTCTATTTGAGGGATTCCCCAAAGGGCTAAGATCTCTTGAAGGACTTCCTGAGCTAGCTCCCACTCATGGGAGACTGTGCCCTGCCTGCTCAGAGCGTTCACCATCGTGTTCTTCTCTCCGGCTAGGTGAACTGCTGATAAGGAGATTCCTTCTTTAATTGCCCAGTATCAGAGCTGCACTGCCTCTCTGCACAGAGGTAGTGACCCTACACCCCCTCTTTTGTTGAGGTAATGCATGTCCACAGTGTTGTCTGTCATTATCAGGACATTCTTCCCTCTGACCGAGGGCAGAAAAGCCTTCAGCGCTAGTCTGATTGCCTTCAGCGCTAAAAGGTTGATGTGTAGTTTGGACACTGATGGAGACCAACGACCGCTGATTGTCAGATCGTTGGTATGGGCTCCCCACCCCATGAGTGAGGCGTCCGTCACTACGGTAATCTCCGGCCATGGTTGCCAAAAACTTTCTCCTTTCAGATATTGTTCTCGCAGGTCCACCATAGAAGGTCTTGTTGAACCCTGCTCAGGACCTGAAGTAGATCGGTCATCTTTCCTGAGAACTGGGACCATTGCGTCTTTAGAGCCCATTGAAGGGATCTCATTCTCAGGCGAGCCTCTGTCACTAGGATGGTGCAGGATGCCATGAGGCCAAGCAACCTCAAGAAGTCGTAGGCCAGAAGATTTTGGGAAACCTGAAATTTAGAGACCATCTGAAGAACGTCTTGAGCCCTCGTCTTGGGAGGTGATGTGAGGAATCACCCACGTGGACCTGGTGGTGAGACCGGGATTCAGTTGAGCGCGTAGTGTAGCCGTAGAAATCTTCCTGACAATGCAACTCCCAATAGTACCAAAGAACTATTTTGGAAGGGGAATTGCCCGGAAGATTATGGTGAGTCGGAACACAGCTGCCTAGACAGAGAACACAGTGTTAGGAGTCTTGTTCACGACACAAACAAGAGAAAAACCATGATTGAGCAAACCAAAGTACTCACGTAAAGAGATACTTTTGGGGAATGATAGCAAGTCAAACTGAGGGCCAGAGATATCCAGGAAACCAGTCTTGGTGCTTGTCCGTGAAGTGTTCCAGCAGTGGAAGTGGGACAACCAGAAGAGATAGGAAGTCCATCCGAGGAGCGTGGTTCCAAAAATAAGGACAATCCAACCTACACCTGTACCCGCCGGCACGCGGACGCCTGTAGAGGAATGGAAGTCTGTGATAAGGTTCCAACGTAAATGTGTTCCTTGTGATAAGTTCCCAAAATGAGTTTTCCGTGTAACAAGTTCCATGTAGATGAAGAAGAGAGTTTGTGCTTGCAAATGGACCGTGGACAAAACAGAGGAATGGTCGAGTGGATCAGGAAGTGCAAAAAAAAAAAGAGTTCCGAGGCGACAAGGCAAACTAGCGTAAGACAAGAGGAATGGTCGTTCGTTCTGAGGTCAAGGATAACCAGGCATCAAAGGACAAGGCCAAGGGAGTCCAAAATCAATCCGTAAGACAAAACAAGGTCGTAGTTCAAGGCAAGAGGTAACAACAAGATGAGCTCCAAAAATCAAAATTCAGAAGCAGCGTTCAATGGTCAGGGCGGAGCTTTATAGAGTCACGTGACCGTGAGGGTAACGTCGCACACGCCGTAGACTTGCACGTACGTGCTCAGGCGACCAGCGTTTCCAAGGCAACCCCCAGCGTTGTCGAAGGTTTTGGAAACGTAAATAGAAACGCTTTGGCTCCAAAGATCTCGGGGATTCGGAACTTGCATGTTTAAAATAATCTTTGGTGGTACGGAGAGCTGGTTTCCTGACAGGTGAGCTCTTTCCCAAGGATGTATCCAATACCGCTCCGATGTACTGGAGCTGTTGAGAAGGTGTCATCTGTGACTTCTTTAAATTGAGGGAGAAGCCCAGTCTGTGAAGAGAGTAGCAAGTAACTTCCAGATGATCCAGGGCTTGTTCGGGAGAAAACGCCCTGATCAACCAATCGTCCAGGTAGGGGTAGACATGGATCCTCCCTCTCCTGAGATACGCTGCCACTACCACCATCAGTTTGGTGAAAACCCTCGGGGCGGAGGTCAACCCGAATGGCAGGACTCAAAACTGAAAGTGCGTGCCGCCAATGGCGAACCTCAGGTATTTTCTGTGCTTGGGATGTATTGACACATGAAAATAAGCGTCCTGAAGGTCCAATGACACCAACCAATCCTGAAGTTGAAGGACCTGAAGGATCTGAGAAAGAGTAACCATCTTGAACTTGTCTTTCCTGAGGAACTTGTTCAAGTATCTCAAGTCCAAGATGGGTCTCAGTCCTCCGTCCTTTTTGGGAATCAAAAAATATGGGAAGTACCAACCCTTGTTCCTCTCGGCTACAGGCATTGGTTCTATAGCGCCTTTCTCTAGCAGGGTTAAAATCTCCTACTGTAGGAGCGGATCTGGAAACTTCAAAGTGTGTCTCCCTGGTGGATTGTTTTGAGGCTGTGTTAAGAATGAAAGGCAGTAACCTTGGGATATTGCTTCCAGAGCCCAAGCATCTGAAGTAATAGCTCGCCATTCTTGCAGATTCTGAGAGAGTCTGCCCCCCACCGGTGTTACATGATGCAAGCCCTCAAAGCGGTTTTGGGGCGGATGCTGCGGCTGCTGATGGCAAGGAAGCCGCAGCTGGAGCTGGCTTAGCACTTTTACCTCGTTCACCACGAGGGATTTTTCTTTGGCCTTTTTGACTGGCCATTCCTCTTGCCTTTCCATATGAAGCGTATTAACGATAGGATCATCCCCTCCAAGAATTTCCTGATGAACGAAAAGGCTGAGGTTACCTGATAGCTGCTCCCAAAGACTTGGCAGCCGCTTTTGAGGTCTGCAACCTCTCAAGGCTCTCGTCAGCCTTGCTGCCAAAAAGGCGAGACCCGTCAATAGGCATGTTTAGGAGACGGGACTGCACATCTGGTATGAAACCCGACTTCCGAAGCCACGCAAACCTGCGCTAGTAGCCGTGGACCTGCTGACGGTGTCTGCAGTGTCTTCCTCTTCTGGTATATGCTCCGCCACCACGGAGATGCACTCCCAGAGAGTGCATGAGAATTTTTCCAAGGCACATGTGGAGTTGGCCGATTTTAGGCCATACTCCCTGCTGAAAATGCCTTGCATGCCCATCCATCCACACGCTGGTCATCCCTATCTGGAGGGATAGATGGGTACGCTGCTTTATTGGATGTAGCAGTGGCTGCCTGGACCACCAGACTCTCGGGAGTGGGGTGTTTGGACAGATAGCCGGGGTCGCTACTGGAAGGGCGATATTTTGATGTAAGGGACTTCTTCACAGCAGGAATAGCAGGGTTTTCCCAATTCTTGGCCACCCTATTTTGCAAAGCCAAGAGGAAAGGTAAAACTGGATCAGTGGGCGGGCCTTGATCTAGAATGTCCATCAGATCATCCTGGAGAAATTTGGTCTGTGGTCTAGTCCAACCTAAATAATTAACCACCTTTGTCATTAGTTGACGGAATGAGGAATTGGCATGGTCTCCTGGTTCTGGCTTTCCAAATTTTGCCTCAGGTGATGTATCCACACCATTAGCATTGTGTAATGTCTCTATGAGATCCCTCATTCTACTCTCTTCTGAGATGAGACATTCTGGAACATTTGGGGTGCCATATTCCAAGCCAAATGTGACCTCCTCATCCTCAGACCTGTCCTGCTCCCCGAAAATGAAGGATAGGGATTTAAAGAATTCTTTCCTGGAAAAAGGAGTGAAAGTCTTCTCTGTAGGAACTGTTGTTGAAGAGGGTTTAGGCTGTGCAGCTTTCTCTTTTGCGGCAACCTGTTCAGATGACAACTGGAGCCTTAGGAATTTTCAGCGCCGACGACTTAGGCGTCGACAAAGGCGTCAAGGCGCTCTTCGAGGCTTTGTCCTTCGAGCTATGTGGGACCTTGGATGGCATCAATGACCTCAAACGGTCGTCTCGACTCGAGCGGCCTTTCTTGCTCGGCGTCCTCGAGGGTTCCCGATCAGCTCTTCTTCAATCAGCCGGGGTCGAGGAAGCGCAAATGTCGGTACGGGAACGCTCCCGGCCAGCTACCGAGGAAGGCACGGTCCGAGGCTTAGCCCTCTCAAATACTTCCATCATTTTTCACCCTGAAAGCTTCCCACTCTTCGGAAGAAGAGTGTTTTGTGGGGCATTTGATTCTTTTGGGAGAGTCGTCCGACGACGAAGTGGATGGGGACTGGTGGCGTCTCTTCTTCGACCTTTTCGTCAAAGATGAGGAGTGGTGGGAGCCACTTCGGGATCTCGACCTATAAGTCCTATCACGTCAAGGAGATTCTTTATGGGTTCTCGACTCGCCGTTGGAGGATTTTCGGTCGGATTTTGTCTGTCGACCCACCTGCAGTTTTCCCTTCCTCTCTCGCAAGGCCTTACCGGTCATCTCCTGACACTTTGTGCAGGCCTCCGTGTCGTGATCTTCACCGAGGCACCACAAACACGATCGGTGTGGGTCAGTTATCGATATTTTTAAACTGCAATCATTGCACTTCTTGAACCCCAAACGCAGGGTAGTCGGGGTCGATGAAGAAGACATCTTTGATTCGATTTTCCTTGAAAATGATGGTGGCGTCACAGAAATTACTGAGTCCCCGATAGCAAAACGTACTGCGGAAAAACTGAACTTAGGCCAACAGGCGCTGCGCAAGCTTCTTTTATACCCGATGACATCAGCCTCAACGCAGGCCTTCGAGGGAACTTGACTCGATGCCATAGACACACAGCGCCCTCTGCCGAGAACATTTTTCCGAAGCAGCTAAAGCTGGACGTGAATATCTAAGATGAGGAATATGTTGGAGGACACAATCCATTCGAAATAGACTTTTACAGTGACCAGTACCCAAATAAAACTTATACTCAAGGTTTCTTGATTAAACAATTATTTATTTAACAGTCAGTTTGAATAAGCCTTCGCTAAAAGGGAGCAAGTATGTAACACTTAAAATATACTTCAAAAATATACGCAATCTCAGTTTTAAAAAATCAGTAGATACCCACTTGGGATGGCACACAGACACTTCTACAACCTGAGGTGACTTACATAACTAGGACCACATTTGATTTGTGTTGTGCCCTATGGTCGCTTTCAGACCACATTTGATTTGTGTCGTGCCCATGGTCGCTTTCAGACCACATTTGAATTGTGTTGTGCCCATGGTCGCTTTCAGACCACATTTGATTTGTGTTGTGCCCTATGGTCGCTTTCAGACCACATTTGATTTGTGTTGTGCCCATGGTCGCTTTCAGACCACATTTGATTTGTGTTGTGCCCTATGGTCGCTTTCAGACCACATTTGATTTGTGTCGTGCCCATGGTCGCTTTCAGACCACATTTGATTTGTGTTGTGCCCTATGGTCGCTTTCAGACCACATTTGATTTGTGTTGTGCCCTATGGTCGCTTTCAGACCACATTTGATTTGTGTCGTGCCCATGGTCGCTTTCAGACCACATTTGAATTGTGTCGTGCCAAATAGCCGCACACCTGCAATCAGGCCAGTGCCTCTTGCTGCGGCTAGCCACTCTGTTACCTCCTAGTACCTAGGCAGCTCACTCTGAACCTATCCATTCCTGCCAACCTCAGGCTAGGTCCACCCTATCCGACTGTGCCCTCCTCCTCACACAGCCCCGCCCAGCGTACAACCATGCCCATAGCGTCCTGCAAGCTCAACGTGGCCACCACCACGCTGCTCACTCTCCTCGCAACTCTCACTGCTCTCAAACTCTATATTTCCATCCATCCCCTCATACCCACACCACCAAGCCCACTCCCCTACCACAAGCATCTCGCTACCCCAGATACCACACGAACCATGCCACATCACACACCAGGTGTCGTAACTATGCACAGACTAGAAAGACTTAGGGCTCGCACACAGACCACAGAACTTAGCACACTACCCCTTCCCACAGAATACAGAAACTATAGACTGAGTTCTCGCACCACTTCCAAATGCTGCCCCCGCACGGGATACCCACTCCCCCACAGTCCACCACCCACTAACCTCGCCACACCTCACAATACCACCTCACATAACACATCGGTCACGACCACCACTCGCACCTCCACAAACAAACCTCTCACACCTCACATCAAGTGTGCCCTCCTCAATGTCAGATCTCTCCCAGCTCATGCACCTGATATCCATGACCTCATAACCAACAATAACATTGACCTATTAGCTATCACTGAAACATGGTTACATGAAGCATCAGGCCCCGCCGTTGCACTTGCACTACCACCTGGCTTCACCATACTCAGACAAGATAGGCCAGATCGAATAGGAGGAGGAGTAGCCCTCATCTACAAGGAGAACCTTCAGCTCCGACCTGTCAGTCAAGCCTCGACGAACAACTCTGACCGCCTATCGGCCAAACTCACACTATCACCCAACAGCACCATCAACATTCACCTACTATACCGTCCCCCAGGCATCACCACAGACTCCCAGGAAAACATCATTCACATCCTCAGCAATAATATTAAAAGCTCCACCAAAACCCTACTATTAGGAGACATCAATCTTGGATTCAACGATCCAAAGGACAAACCTGCAGCCACTCTCACCAAGGAACTCAATGACTTGGGCTTCACCCAAAAAGTTGAAAGTCCTACTCACATCAAAGGCCGCATTCTTGACTGGATTGCAGACCATAACTGCCTCACCACTGTCACCTCTAACTCCTCACTACCCTGGACTGACCACAACTGCATCGAGTTCTCTATTCCCATCACCAAAAACCACAAAAGTCTGACCCCAGCCAGCGCTGCACAAGTCAGAAGCTCTAAAAAACTCATAGAGGAGAACCTGCGCCCATACCTCAATACCCCTGAGTTAGCTCCCCCATTCGCTAATGACCCCAATATCCTAGCAGACATCTACAAAGATGTCATCACCAAAGCTATCAATGAAATAGCACCACTTGAATGGAAAAAAGAGAAGAAATCCCTACACACCAACTCATGGTTTACTGAAGAACTGCACTCAATGCGATCCCACAAAAGAGCAGCACTAAAAAACTGGCAATCGGACCCCTGCACCAATACTAAGAACAAATTCAATTCAATCTCCCACCAATACAAGATAGCTATCACCGATGCCAAAGCCAACGCTTTCAACACGCGTATCTCCAATGCCAAATCACACTCCAAAGAGATCTTCGCCATCTTTAATGAGCTTATCTCCCCCCCTAATACACCGGACGAAATAATCAAAGACGAAGCTTGGTGTACCAGCATTCAAACTGCCATGCTACACAAAATTGACCTTCTCCAAAAAAAAATCAAAGACCACTGCAAAGCACTTCCCCAACAGACAGAAACTAAACCCACCAGCACCACACCCACCTCACCCAAGCCCACCATACCCGTCTTCTCCTTCAGAGACGTCACTGAATCAGAAGTTATTAACCTACTAAAAAATCTCAAACCCTCCCCCTGTAAAGGAGACATTTGCCCACCAAAACTCGTCAAAGACTGCGCAGACTGCTTTGCGCCGCTCTTCACGGCATTCATCAACACGTCTTTTAAAACAGGCATCATCCCAGCCAACCTCAAAGAGGCCTGGGTACGGCCTCTTTTAAAAAAAAAACCACTCTCGACCCCTTACAACCAAACAACTACAGACCCATAACCACGGTGCCATTTCTGCTGAAACTACTGGACAAAGCTGCACACTGCCAAATCCAACACTTTCTGGAAACCCATTCCATCCTCGGGACTAGGCAATCAGGCTTCCGGAAAGGACATGGCACGGAAACAGCCCTGGTAGATCTGAAGAATCAGATCACCCAAATCATGGACAAAGGCAAGCCTGCTCTTTTGCTCCTTTTAGATCTCTCAGCCGCGTTTGATCTGGTTGATCACAAGACTCTCACTTCACACCTCACACACTCAGCCAACTTCTCCAAAGAAGCAGCCCTCTGGATCACTTCCTTCCTCGAGGGAAGAGCCATGAAAGTCTTCTCAGACATCGCCAACGCCACTCCCACGACAATCCACTGCGGGGTCCCTCAAGGATCTTGCACTGCACCCACACTCTACAACTTGTTCACCAAGCCCCTCTTTGACAAACTTGACTCATACGGCATCACATACACAAACTACGCGGACGACACACAAGTACTTCTACCCCTTTCAGGATCATACAACAAAGACGCCAAGGCACTCCACACAATCTACTCCGTCATCAAGGCCTGGATGGCTGTCAATGGCCTCTGCCTCAATGGTGACAAAACGGAAATCATGATATTAGGTCAACAGAACACCCTAGACAAACTTGACAAACTGTACGCCAACTTCTCCATTGACAACTCCATCATCCCTGTTTCCACAGCCGTAAAGACTCTGGGAGTATACCTTGACTCCTCACTATCCATGACTAGACAAGTCAGCGCAATCACATCCGCATCCGCACACACCACCAAACTCATAAACGCCATCAAGCCCTACCTCTCTAAACCAAATTGCCTCGCTATAGCAAGGGCAACCATTGGAGCCAAACTGGACTACTGCAATGCACTCCTAGCAGGCACATCAGCCAAAAACATAAACAGACTACAAATCACCCAGAACAATGCTCTCCGGGCCGCTTTTAGTATCCCAAGAAGAGAGCATATCACCCAGGCCAGGCACTCAGCCCAATGGCTCCCGGTCAAAGAACGGATCACTCTCAAAATCCTCACCCTCACTCACAAATGCCTCTCTCTCTCCGCCCCGTCCTATCTATCAGAAACCATCCTCAAACCCTCCTCCTCCCGTCCCACCAGGACGCAATACTCCAACCTAATCTGCATCCCACGCATCAAAAGAGCCAAAGCCGGAGGTCTAAGTTTCCCCTACATTGCAGCCAAGACCTGGAACGCTCTCCCTGCTGACATTAGAGCGGAAAACGCACTCCCCACTTTTCGCAGGAAACTGAAAACCTCATTCCTTGCGAAATATCTGTGAAACTCTCAGGAATCCATGTAAATATACTGCATTGCTAATGTATACATATCCACTGTAAATTCTGTATTTTATGTAATTACTGTATCCTATGTAACTAAGATATTGTCTGTAACAAGCGCCACGATGCCTCCGGGCTGACGTGCGCTCTATAAATCTGAATAAATAAATAAATAAATAAATAGGACACTGTGACATTGATATATAACTGGCACATTTAGAGCAATACTGCGTTTGGTGATTTAAAAGGGAAAGGTTAGAGGGAAGAAACAATGGTTAACAAATATTCTTAAGCAGGCAACTACTTTTGTAACCCCCCCCCCCCAATGCAATGTAGATTAACCCTTTCCCAGCTACACAAGTTATAGAATGTGTGACTTTTTGGAGGTATAGTTAAAGCACAAAGTCAGCGGTTAAGAGAGTCTTTCTGGGAACCAGGACAGCCAATGTCAATTGAGCAAAAAGCCTAGGAGAGCTGAAGGGCTTCTTGAAGGTAAGTAAAAAGTCTTGCACAACGTTTTAGAAATCTTTGTAGAAAAAGAAATCCATGTTGGGCCACAAGCTGGGAGACTTGTGAAGGGCAAAGCTGCAAGCAACTCGGCAAGGGCAACCAAGACAGCTAGCAAGGCTACACGACAAGAGGTAAGTAGCCCTTAGTTTTACAGTACCTTAGGTCTAAAGAAATGTGTTCCAGCGGGCTTCTGTTCCTGTTGTAGTCTGCAGATCCTGTTGTTCCTGGGCCTCAGTCGTGGGGACAAGAGAAGGATGTCTAGGGACTCCTGCACTATGGTTTGAAGGTCCGCTGCATCAATGGGCAAACTTCAGATCAGCAGCACTTTGCGGTTTCAGCTTCTTGCGAATAGCACCACTGCGGTTCTTGGATACCTTATGGACTTTTCTCGCATCTGGGGTCCAGCAATCTGTTGAGGTGGCTCAGGCTTCGTCAGTCCTGCTCCATGAGAGTCCAGAGGATCTTCCTGGAGCTCGGGTCTGACTTAAAGATGACACACTCGATTCTGGTGTTCCTCTCCCTGGCAATCGTTTCCTGCAGCAACAATGGAAGTACAGCCAACCCCGAGAGGATTTCCAGATGAGTTTGTCTTGTGGTCGATTGCCCCCACCAACACAAGGGCAGAAGTCGCCCTTTGCAGGGCTTCTCTAGTCTAGGCGAATTTCGGAGCTGCAGCACTGCAGGAGGGCTTCACCGGCATGGGAATTGAGGCACTAGAGTGGGCACTACTATAAGAGAATGAATTCAAAGCAGATACAACTTTCATACTTGAATTGGCCAAAATGGCACTGCAGAACAATTTCTTCAGATTCAACCACCAATTTTATCTACATGGTACGTCAATGGGCTCTGCGATGGCCCCTGCATATGCTAACCTGTTCATGCATCATCTGGAATCACAACATATAATTACGCGTGAAGAATGGGGACCAAGACTAATATGTTGGATGAGATACATTGACAATGTCTTTGTAATTTGGAGAGGGGAGAAGGAACTACAGGAAAATGTTCTACTGTATTAGCTCAGTCAATGACAGAACAAAATTTACAATGGAGATTGGCACATCAAAGATCCACTACCTGGATGTCGAACTTGAACTGATAGATGGAGTAATCATCACAAATCTATTTACTAAACCTACTGATGTGAACAACAGCTTACATTATAGAAGCTCCCATCCAAAACATCTAAAAGATAATCTACCTTATAGTCAATTCCTTCGGGCCAAAAGAATGACATCAGTGGATTCCACATTAACAGTTGTTAGGGAGAATTCTCTTCTAAAGCTAATTTCCCTTACCTATAGTGTCCCCCAGCAGCTTTGCTGGATTTGAAGGGTTTATTTTTTTCTCCTGCTAAGAGTGAGACTCTTTTCCCACTCTTAGACATGTTGCTGATGTGTGTTTTAGGCTAGCCTGTGTGCTTATGGTCTATGGGGTTTTTCTCACCCTCATAGGTACCATCTTTGTACATGTGTGTTACACAGCACCCTCAGTGCAGTAACACAGGGGTGTCATAGTGACCCCCAAACATAGACTCTATACCCTGGGACTGACTACTGTCTCCCAGGGCATGTAAAGTCCCCATTGACTTTACTAGTCAATAGTTATGAACAAAACCAGTACAACCCATCTTACTATGGAAGTATTGGAAAGGGTTAATAGTTTTTCCCTAGTGTTCGTTTTCGAGAGGGTACCGTCCAGTCCCTCTCTCCAAAGTTTCTGGCTGATGGCAGTGGTTACTGCCGCAAATATTCGACCGCAAATATTTTCCTATGGGATTTTCCCATTGTTCGAGGCTACCATTTTTTCTGACAGCCTCTAACATACTGCCGGTTTATTTTAATATTAACTTTACTCTGGTAGGTTTTTATTGCCAGAACTTTAATAATAATTCTTTCTCGTGTCTTTCTCTGTAATCCTAACCCAGGTCGGGGATCCTTCGCTCGTCCTTTTGGCGGGCTTCTGCACAGAAGCCCTCCTTTCGGCGCCACCAAGTCTGGCGTATACAGGATGTGTGGGAGGGAGAATAGGCACCCTGGACAGGGTTGCCTACGCAACCCAAGTCGCACTCTGCCCTGATAGGCTGGGGGGTTCTCCCGCCAGGAGAGCCACCCCACTGTGTGAGTGACAGCTAGCTAGGCTGTATGAATGGGAGTCTTGCTGCATAAAAGCAGGGTCCTGAGGACTGGAGGACAAGACGTCGCCACTGGAACTAAGACACTGAAGAGGAGAGAAGCTGAAGACATCTGCAACGACCGAAGCACCGGTGAAGCCCTGCTGCAGATCCTCACCACTTTTCTTCAACGACTTGAGAAGATCTTCCTCTGCAAGAGTCTTCTTCCCTTGAGCTGGTGGGGCCAACCAGTTTGCCAATCGCCTTCCAGGACCTGCCTTGGTCGAATCGCCAGTGCCAAGCACTAGGAGACCGGATAGCCAGGCACCCGTCCACTACGACCACGATTTTAAGGAGCGTACCTTTTATTCATTTTGGCTGCACCGTGGCTGGTTTCATCCCTGGGCAGTGCAGTAACTCGAACCTTCCTCCACGAGAGTCTCTCTTCCTCTGCTGGATCTCCTGAACTCCAGGAACTACCGGCACCGCAGGAGCCTCTTCCACTTTCAAGGTACATTGTTCCGCCAGGCCTCCCGTTTCGTTGGGTACTGATAAAGGTGTTTTAAATCCTTTACTTACCTACTGGGTTGGCCGCCCCCATCATCTAACATTGTCTTTCACCTTCAGCAACCGCCTTTTCAAATTGTTAAACAAACACTTGACTGCAGCTACTAGAACAGTTTGCTCCTGGGCACATTGCCTTGTACCATTGACTCTGGCACAGGCCTATTGACTCTGGCTAAATCTGTTACAAATGCCTTCTCTAGATTGCTTCTCACCTAGAAATGTGTTGGTGCACCTAACTCTTATAACCACCTTTTTCCTTCCCCTTTTTAAACTTGTGAAGTGCCATTTTGCTAATTTTTCACCTCAGTATTGCATATGCTAAAGTATTGCCTTGCCTAACTTGTTCACAATCTACTTGGGAAGTGTTGCTGGTGTGTTAGAGTCTAAACCTGCATAATGTGTCCTTTCCCTCCCTTCTGAGAAATTGTTAGAGTGCCATTTCTGCTTGGTTTACACTGTGCTGTTTTACTCAGTTTTCACTCTTGCTCAAACTTGTCTACAATTTAAATAGGGAGTTGTGTATACTTTTCTCGACTGATTTAACTTGCTTTAATAATAGTGATTTGTGTGTGAACATCAGAGTGTGTAAAATAAATATATATTCTTTTTGATACAAAGCTTTGGTCAGTGTTTCCCTTGTTCAATAGTACTGAAGCCCTAATGTGTAAACCCTGAATACGGCTCATCTCCCTTTTGAGATAAGTCTAACTGCTTAGCCACAGCTACCAACTAAATCTTTGTGGTACAGACTGATACCAAAGGGGATTCTATTGCATATACCTGTAGTCTTAATCTTCTGTAGTGCTCCCTAAGGGAACTGCACAGGATTCTGCCTAACAACGGTTGAAATGGAGAAAATGACATCAAAATACTCAGAGAGAGGGCATCCAGAGAATGTGATAACGGCAGCAAAAGAAATATCTACCCAAATATCCCAGGATGAACTATTGAAGAAAAAAACAGAGAAAAAGGAGATCCCATTTCTATACACTCTAAAATATTCTAGTCAAAGCCACCAGATCACTCGCCTAATACGAAAACATTTGAGGATTATGCAATTGGATCCACAACTACAGAAACTGTTTCCAGAACCACCACCACTAATCGCTTACAAACGAGGGAAAAATTTCAGAGACCAATTGGTGAAGGCAGACGTACCCAGGACCAGCGACAGAGGGTGTTACAAACCAAGAAATTGGGAACCTTTGCATGTCTGCACTGCAGAAACTGTAATATCACGAAAGGAGATTATGTGAGACATCCACGGACAGGAGCTAAAAATCAAACTTAGGCACCATGCTACCTGCGACACCAAATCAGTAATATATGCATTGAGTTGCCCATGAAGCATATACTATGTTGGACAAACAAAACGGAAAATGAAAAAGATGCAAAGAGCACAAGAGCAACATTAGAACCAAGAACAAACAGTCACCAGTGGCAAGACATTTTTCTCAAAAACGACACACAGTGGCACAATTAAGATACCAAATTTTGGAGGTTGTACAGAGAGCACCGTGGGGCGGCAACCATTCAAAGAAGTTAAGAAGTTAGACCAACGTGAGTTCTACTCGATAGACAAATTGGACAGTATGAGTCCACATGGGATGAACGAGGACTTCCACTTGGGAGCATTTCTTTGAAGCTGAATACGATCACACCCTATACAGCAAATACCAACATTGATGGCATACCATCATGGCTTAATTTACATAACATGTTAACCTGAGTAGCATGGATTGAGCTCATGGGATACACCCACTGTGACATTACACCCCAAAGAGAACTATTTCAAAATAGGTTCCCACAATTTACAACCATTACTGTGAGTTAAATAGTGAATTTGTATATAGATCAAGAGTCAACCATGGTTCCCACTTTTCATATATAATAGGGATTGGAATGTATTACCTATGAGGAATGTTCTTGACTATGCAAACAACAACTTGATTGTACATGGAACAAGCATTATGAACATATGTGATCAATAATACCATTACAGGTGATACTTGTTATTATTGTTGTTTCAATACACTGTCCTTGAGCTTACAACAGGATAATAGGGAATTGAATGTACTAATTAACCATGAGGAATGCCCTTGACTGTGTTAGAACATTTGTACATATAACAAGCACTATACGGAAATATGTGTGCAATAATATCAGAACATGAGATGCCTGTGCAGGTTTTTGTGCAAATCTAGGATTTGTGAATGTACGACCAATAAGGAATATTTACTGTTTAGAGGATGGTAAAATGATAACTGCTATGCCATAGATTGTGAGCAGAGGTGCCCCTTATTCAATATTGGAGATCACTTTATAAGCACCCTGACCTTGTCAATGAAAAGAGGTAATTTAGCATTGGGATCCCCATTATCCATCTAACACTTGCGGTTGCACTAATACTCTAGTGTGGATTGAGCCAATTAGATTGTTGAAAATGCAGTGTCTAGCCAAACTAAATAGATCTTGACATTAAAGAAATCAGTATATTGAGATATATGACCTCGTTTTAACTCAGTTAATTGATTCCGTAATGAAAACACACACACACAGCGTGATGACGTCTAATGTTTACATCTGACGTCATCACGCCAACGTGTGCCGATGTGATGGTAGAGAATTAGACTAAATGCGTATCCCGCGGTTTGTTTGACTCGTGGCTATCGGATAGAAGCTATCATCAAACTTGGGTCCGTGTGTAAGAAGGTAAGACTTTAAAACTAGAGGATCTGTACCCTGGCTAAACTAATGACATTAACAGGCTAAACTAATAACATTAATAGTCCACTGGGGGCTTACTCGTATCTCTGTGTTTTACTTAGAAAAGATTCGGTATATATAACCTGACCTGGAAGGCTGCATTGAACGATCCCTTGTGACAACCTTAAGAGTGAACCTTGTTATCTACAACCCTAGTCTTCATATATGCAAAATTTGGGAGGTAAGCATCTAATAGTCCCGTAACAGGACCATCTATAACGAGTTCTCATTTACTATGAACGACAGAGTTCCCTTCTAATTGGGTGATTTTAATTTCTGTAGGGTTTTCACACCACCAAGATAGACAATGCCAGCACAACTAATAACATTGCAAACATGGCTTCAAAGAACTGCACAGATAAGGTAACTTGAGAAAATGTAATAATTCAACTAAGGTTGCTGAACAGTATGAGCAACCTAGCAGATTTGACATAGTACTACACAGTGGAACACTCAGAATATTTATGTTTTCTACAGTGGCACTTGCTCCATTGGACTTGGAAGTCATCTAATTCCACCATACTACGCAGTCTTGCAAGAATACAATTACCATCAGAATTCAATGAGTCAATGATCTTCTCATCTAGAGGAGGTAGAGTATATGACAAGTAGACCAGCATGTCTATTTAATTTCTGTATTAAATACAAGGGGACACTATTGATACTGGTTCAATTATTTCTGTAGGAGCCTTTTTGGATGTAAATAACTTACCTGACAGCAGAATATGATCATCAACTCACCTTTAACCAATAGATGTCCATGGGGCACAGATGAGATGTAGGGATACCTTATAAGTGAGGAGGCACGCTAATATCTATGAATCTATGCTGATCAACATTAGAAGATTACTAAAATACTATCATTTTGTTATTATTATTCTTAGATCCTTCCAGGTAATCTGCATCACACTGAAATAAGAATATTGCTGGGTATAAACACAATATAAACTCATTAACTTGCTCCTGAGGAAGGGAAGCTGATTCCCGAAACGCATTGAGCGATTGTAACAGTAGTGAAGTCCTACTGTATATAACAATATGAACATAATATTGTATCCAATAATTTACATGTAGGAATTTTTATGAATATCGACAATTGGTAATATTGCTGAATATGGATTGCATGTACTAATACATTTTACTGATTGTTGTTGAAATCTGAGACTTCGAGAATATGTTGTTATTATTATTTTCATCATTAGCATAAGAAAAACTGAATTGAATGTGCACCTTCAGGACTACGGTTCTGAAAAACAATATTTGGTTATTAAATAATTGATTTATCTATCCCTGCACTAGAGTAGGGTAAACTATACTTGTTTGAGTAAAATTGTGTTGCAACAAGCATATAGCTACAATTATTGACTGATTGCTTGCCTTTGGGAAATAACTTGAGTGTGTAGGGGACACGAGTGATCCACAGCTCGTGGACACTTTTTGTCTTTCTTTAATACCACTACCTAGTGTCAGGGTAGTGTCTCTCTCCTCTGCACCTCACTACCCCTGTATTAACCACCCTAATCATTTGTTTAGAATTTGCTGTGCAGCTGTGTCTGGACCTTTTATTTATACAGGTTTGCTGGCACAGGTCCAGCACTGGGCGCATTGTTAGATCTTGCTTTGGAACAAGGAAGTACATTGGATAAATACCTTGATTTAGTTCCATGAAGGGCACCAGCTCGGGGGCTCCTTTTTGTAATAGGATTTGGATCTCCTCCTGGAGGATGTGGAGGTGTTCAGAGGACATTCGTCCTACACGAGGTGGATGGTGGCAAGATGTTTTGAGGAACTCCACCGAGTATCCTTTGGCCACAGTATCAAGGACCCAGCAGTCCAACGTTATTCCATCCCATTGCTGGGCGAAGAGTGTTATGCGACCCTCGATTGGGGACGCATTGGAGGGAACATGGATTGGCACGTCATTTGGAGGCAGGGGCTGCTGGGCCCCTAGAGGCTGCAGCTCTGCCTTGTCCTTTCCCATGGCAAAACCCACACTGCTGGTACTGGTAAGATGACTGACCATATGGGCTGTACAAGGAGCCATCAGATGTGCTTGCTCCGGCTTGGCCTTGTTTTCCTGAGCCTTGCGCCCCGAAAGTTATGGCGTGTGTTAAACGCTCCTCTGGGAACAAAGGGCGTGTTGGAGATCTGACCAAGGGTCTTCATTGTCTCATGCTCCTTCTTTGCTGTTTCCAGCTGGTCTACAGCTTTGCCAAAGAGGAGACCCTCCTCGATAGGCATGTTGATTAAGGCGGCATGTGTTTCCGGTTTAAATCCTGAGTCTCTGAGCCAGGAGTGTCTTTTTCAGAGAGTACCCTCTGCAATGACCCTTCTGGAGGTGTCTGCGAAATCCAAGACATTTGTGAGGTTATTCTGGGAAACCTGTTTGCCTTCGGTGGTGATCTTGAGAAGGTGGGTGAGAGCTGGCTCTGGTACTGAGTCTAGATGCCGCAAGGCCTCATCTCACTGGGTGCTGCTGTAGCTGGCAAGCAAGGTGTTCTTCTTTGCTATCCTGGTAAGGTACGCAGCTGAGGTTGTTGTACGCTTTCCCAACGTATAGACTCTTTTGAAAGTAGTCGTCCCCATCTACCTGGCCGGGTCATCGTGGGCATCTACCCACATATCCTGATCAGACTGTGTGGACTGCATGTCCTCTTGAAGAGATCCCTGTGAAGGCTCCCCGGGTGGCAGGGTTGGGGCCGGGAGAAAAGGTGTTGTTGACACTGTAAGTACAGGAGACTGCTCAGCAGGCCTTGATTGAGTGGGCAGCTTAATCATGAGGTCCACAAAGAATTACATTTTGCCCATAATGTCCTTAAACTGCGATTGAGTCAAGGGGGCAGAAGACAATATAGATCTTGGCGGCTCTGGAGTGACTTTAGGGGCCACAGGAGATGCTTCCACTGGACAATCCACTCCAGGGGTGTCCTCAGGCTTCCGTGGGTGCTTCTTGTGCTGTGGAGGGCGGAAGATAAAGATGAAGATTCCTCCTTTAACGGTCAGAGGGCCGAGAGGTCGGTTTGTCCTGATCAGAATGCTCTTTGTGATGTTTTTCTCAAAAATGAGTTTTTTTGCTTTTTCAGCAGTTGTTTCGGCACGTCCACTTCAGCCGTCGAGCAGTGTTTGTGCATGCCCTTCGTCAGAGTGTATGTGTGATCACCTTGTGGTAGGGGTGTAGGCAGAACCACAGCGGGCGTGGTCGGCGTTAAGTGGGTAGACCGGAGGCATCAACTGACGGCGTGAGGCCTACCTCGCCATACCCGTCGAGGGACGAGTAGGCGGTATGTGCTTATGGGAAGTGTGTGTCAGGTCGCCAGAGGCCTTCATCATAGCAGCGCAATGTGTCTGCTTTTCGAGGCTGGAGAGGCATGCAGGAACTAGATTGTTCCACAGTGCCATCCTCGAGCTCAGTATCGGAGTCTCGGCTGCATTGGCCTTCGTGGTCCGATTAAAAAAATCCTGGTGCCTGGTTCCAACTCCGCCAACACCACTTGGTCTGGCGCTCCTTTAGGGTCTTGCGCCTAAAGAGCTGGCATGATGCGCAATGGGATTCAAGATGGTCACGTGGAAGGCAGTGGTTGCAAACTCTGTGTTTGTCGACCCACAGGAATGTTCTACTGCGCATGGGAAAGAAATTGGAAGGGGTGCGCTCCATAGTACAAGGCGGACACAAAGGCAGTAGGACAAATGTAGTAGGGGCAGAAAATTGAGACATTCTCTAACAAAGAAGGCTCAGTCCCCCCAACTCTCCCTACTGGTTAGGCTGAAGCCTGTTGTAGGTTGAAACACGTCGTCGGAATAGAACGTCTACTTCTGAAACCAAGATCAGCCATTGAGATGTTCAGAGGAAAACAGTTGTCGAATTAGTGCATCGAAACGCAAATGACAGAAGCGGTTTGGATGAGTTTTAACTCACAAAAGTAGCTCAAGCTATGGCCTCTGCGAAAGAACGATATGCCACTATGGTGGGAAAAAATAATCAGAGGGACCACAACGCGCGAGGGATCATAGGTACAGGGTTCGTCACACTAGGGACAGTTTTAGAGTCACGCCCTGTCAACGTCCCTTTTTCAAACTTCGAAAACATCATGTGCAATGCTCCGCAACTTCCACTAAATGTCGGCATATGCAAAGCATGTGATTCTTAGTGGATCCACAACCCTCAGAAATACATTACTCACCGTAATCGTATTTCTGATTCTTGTATCTGCTTAGATTCACATGCTATGCATAGGCCGGCATCTAGTGGAAGCTGCAAAGTATTACAGTTGTTTTCGAAACTCGAAAAGGGACGTCAACAGGGTGTGCCAGTAATACTATCCCCCCCTAGTGCGACATCCACTGTACCCATGCTCCTTCACGCGTCAAGTTCCCTCAGATTGTTTCTGATATGAGGTAGCATGAAGTGTGTCACGAGTATAGGTGTATCCAAGCAGATAAATATCAGAAAAACTCATAAAACATCTATGCACCTTCTATCAGGGGAGGAAGGGTGGGCGCATGTGAATCCAAGCAGATACAAGCATCAGAAATACGATTACGGTGAGTAATGTATCCCTTCTGAGGCTTGTGGAATCTGCTTAGATCACATGCTATGCATAGATTAGCAAGCAGTGTTAGGAAAAGGTGGTGGGTTGTGAGAAGGAGCTGCGGCAAACAGATGTTTTAGAACTGCTTGTCCACCTGTGTACCTGCTTTGGAATGGGTGTCAATGCAGTAGTGCTGAGTGAAAGTGTGTACTGAGCTCCATGTAGCTGCTTTGCAAATGTTGGCTAAGGGGACATTTGCGATAAAAGCTAAAGTAGCTCCTGTGCTCCTTGTGGAGTGAGCTATTGGTGTGAAAGGCAGTGTTTTGTTTGATAATTAATAGCATAGTTGTATGCATCTGACTATCCATCTGAAGATGGCATTTTTGGAAAAGTGGTCTCCCTCTCTGCCAGGTGCTATGGAGGCAACCAGCTGGTCCGTTTTCCTTAGCGGTCTGGTCATGTTTACGTGGTAAACGACCGCCCTCCTCACATCCAGTGTGTGGAGTTTTACCTCAGCCGAGGATGCATGTTTTGCACCCGTTCCATGGATGGAAAGGCGAAGCATGTTTTTGTGTTTATGACAGCTCCTAGGAACTGTTCTATTGTGTTTGGTACCATACTTGACTTTTTCTCGCTTATTGAGAAGCCCAATTGGAAGAGAAGGTTTATGGTTCTTTGCGTGTTTTGTTTGCAAAGATGAAGTGACTCCCCTGTGATCAACCAGTTGTCCAGGTAGGGGTACACTGGTATTGCCTCCCTGTGCAGATGTGCTTCCACCACTGCTAGTACCTTTGTGAATACCCTAGGAGCGGATGCTATGCCGAAGGGTAGTACCTTGAATTGGTAGTGCTGGTTTGCTATCTTGAAACGCAAGAGCTTTCTGTGCACTGGGAACATTTAAATATGAAAATAGGCATCTTTCATATACAGTGTTGTGTTGCTTTAGCAGGGGGATTACCTCTTGTAGCGTTGTCATGCAGAATTTTTGTGGCTTTACTTAAGTGTTACCAGGGCTTAAGTCTAACACTGGGCGCATAGACAGATCTTTCTTTGGCACAAGGAAGTAGGTTGAATAAATACCCTTGTTTACCTCGGACAGAACAATCTCTATTGCGTCCCTGAAAAGCAACGCGTTCACCTCTTTGAGAAGGATTTTTAGCTGTTTCTTCATTGTCTTTCTCTGGCGCGGGGGATGATTTGATGGTCTTTGGATGAGCTCCACACAATAACTTCCGGCTACTGTCGATAGCACCCACTTGTCCATGGTTATTCCCTCCCATGCATGGGTGAAGAATGAAATACGTCCCCTTACTGGGGAGGCATGGGGGGCACCTGTAGCGGGTTGTCATTGTTTGGGAGGTGTTCCTCCACCTCTGGATGTGGAGGATCTTCCCCGGCCTCGTCATATGCGCTGGCCTCTCTGGTAGCCCTGTGAGGCTGGAACTTGGTTGTTATTCCAGGATGAATTCTGACCTAGTCTGTAACCGGAGCGTCGTTGTGAGTTCTGGCCACGAAAGCAGCGAAAATTGTTCCCACCTCTCTGGCCAGGTGGTTTATTAGTCAGTAGGCCGAGGGACTTGATGATATTGTATTCCTCCTTGGCGGACTTAAGTGAGTCTTTTACCGATTTGCCGAATAAAACTGTCGGTTGCACTGGCATGTTAAGTAATGTCGCCTGGGTCTCTAGCTTAAAGTGAGATTGGCAAAGCCAAGCGTGGCGCTTGATTATGGTTCCTTCAGCGATTATTCTGCCTGCATTATCTGCAGCGTCAAGGTTATTCTTGAGAATGGAGCTGGCCGTAGCTTTGCCTTCAGCTGCTACTAATGCAAATTGAGACTTTAAAAACTCAGGAGGAGAAGCAATTGGGGTGGTTATTTCGTCCCATTTATGGCAATCATAACTTGCCAAAAGTGTAGAATTGTTGGCTATTCTAGCTTGAAACACTGCCGAAGTCGCTACCTTCCTTACCATGGCATAGAGCGTTTTGCTTTCTTTGTCTGGGGGAGCCTCCGAAGAGGCTAGTGGTGTCCCTGCCCTTTTACAGGTAGTAGTGACCACGAGCGAATCCGGCTTAAGCTGGCCCCTGATATAGAGCGGGTCAGATGGCGCTGGGCGGAAAAGTTTCTCTACCCGCGGGTTTAATACCCGTGTTTGGTTAGGTGTCTCTGGTGAAGGTTGGATACTTCTCTGGACAGATTTCAAAATTGGGATGAATTGGGTGCCAGCCTTCTTGTCTCCCAAGATAGCTTCGACAATGTCTTTGTCTTGCTGAGTCTCCGGTGTTTGAATACTAAGTGCTCAGCTTCTTTGATTAATATGTTGTTGAAGAGGGGCTGATTATCTACTGGAGAATCAGTCACTGGGGAATCTTGTTGAATTGGTGAGGCCATGGTATACACCTCTGCCTCTTCAACATCTTCCCCATCATATTAATGATCTGAGTGATGGTAGTCCTCATTATCCCCTTTAGTGTCTGTACTAATGTCATAAAGCTCAGCTGTTGTACGAGATCTTTTTGCTGGTGGCTGGGATGAAGCCAGGGGTTGAGAAGTGGAAGTAAGGGGCTGAGAGCTGGAAGCCTGAGCAGTAGGAGGTGTAATTTGAAAGTTTTCGACAGCCTGAGTTTTTTTTCGAAAACATTTGCAAAAAAGGTAATTCTTGACATCACCCTATCTGTGTTGTCTGCAGTCCATTGGGCTGAACTGGGAATGACCCCAGGGTAAGGTGGGGTAGGGACTTGTACTAATGGTGTAGGTGTGGATAGGCCCTTATTCTGTAAGGCCTCAGCCAAAAAACCTTTTTCTTGTGGGACAGGTAAAGCTTCCTTCGAAGGGGTAGACTTGTCTTTCTGAGACTTGTCTTTGTGATTAGAACTCTTGGAGGAACACTTTTTGGTATGAGTGGCCTTTAACAGGCTCTCAGGAACATGTTTTTTAACCAGGTGTGACGACCCAGTGGTTTTTACCAATTTCGACGATGGATGTCAACTCTCGGTAGTGGGATGGACCTCCGCCTTGTCTGCCGACAATCAGCATTCGGTCGATGTCGTTTTACAGGCAGCGTCTTTCGGTTTCCGGGGCCTGTCATGCGGCGATCAGGATCTCGAATGCCCAGAGGACAGGGAATCTACAGGTCTCCCCCTAGATGCTGTATCTGGGTGTTTGGTTGACAGCGCCGGCTCATCGCCCGGGGATGTGTGTTTAGTGGCGTGTGAAAAGGTAGTGCTCTTGCCGCCGGGTGTCGTCCCCATAACAGAGCCGCCGGTCTGTCTCTTAGGGTCGGGGGCCTGCATTTGGGAACTTGGCTGTTCCCTGTCGCTCTCGCCATCGAAAAAGATGGCAACACTGCCGTCACTGGAAGTTCACTCCATGTCAATGGCGGCCTCGGCCTGCATTGCCCAGCGCTTGGGCCCAGCGCTTGGGTCTGAGATCTTTAAGGGTCTTCGGTTTAAAGAGCTTTCAGGCTTAACATGGGCCTTCTTCGTGGTCACGGTTTAGAAACAGGTTGCACACTCTGCGTTTGTCGATCTGTTGGGGAGAATTCTCAGAAGTGTGCCAATTCCCTCCAATTTAGAGACCCCCAGCAACTTTGCTGGATTTTGAGGACTTGAGTTTTTTAACCTGGAGAGAGTGAGACCCTTTTTCCCCACTCTCATGTATTTTAAGGTGATTTGGTACACTGTGTTTCTTTTGGTTGTGGAGTCTGAAACTCCATAGGCATCATCTTTTACATTGTGTCACACAGCACCTTCAGCGCAGTGACACAGGGAAGTCTTCTGGATTTCCCAGTCGTTTAAATACCTTCTATGGGATAAACTACTGTTTCCCAGAGCAGTAAAGTGAAATGTATTTTATTTATATTTGTAACTTTCTAGACCCAGCACACACCATCTTACAATAGGGTGCTGGAGGGGTTACCTAGTATCCCCTTTGTCTAGCTTCTCATGTAACATTTTTATGTTACCCTTTCCTCAGTGAATGGCTTATGGCAGTGTTTTACTTTTAACTACTGTGGGCTGCGTTCGCAGCTGCAGTAAAACACCCAAGAGTTCAATTTTTGTCAAAATGGCCCCGGTCTTCTTTTTTTCGCCATTTCTTTGTGGAAAGGTCTTCTTGAGATTTACTCTGCGTGCCAAACCAGGTTTGGTCCCTTTGTTCGCTTTGCTTTTGGTGGGATTCCCGAGTGAAGCCCGCCTCTGGCTCCAGGGTGTCTGGGGTGGGCAGGAATTGAGGGAGGTGCCCGAAACTCCCTGTGCTTAGTATCCCAGGTGACCCAAATGCACTCTGCAGTGATTGGCCGGCTGACTGTCCGGTAAGGACAGCCACCCTGCTGGGTGACTGACAGCTAGGCTGGAATGAATGGGAGTGAACTGAATAAAAGGTGAGGCTTTTGGCTTGGAAGGCAGAGTCGACCACTGGACGGAGGAACCGAAGAAGAACTTGAAGAGGACGGCTGCTGCAACACCTGGACCGTTGGTTTGCCCGGTGAAGCCCTGCTGCTGTGCTGAAACTCCAAATTTGTGTCGACAGAAGATCCCCTGCAAGGACTACTTCTCCCGTTGACTCGGTGGGACCAATCAACTCCAAAGTAAGCCACCTGGACATTCTCTCGGAGCTGGTTGACATTCCACAGAGTTGCTGCTGGAAACCGAAACGCCAGGGAGAAGAACACCAGATTGTGTGCGTTTCTTTTAAGTTGGCCAAGAGCTCCAGGAAGATCCTGCGGACTCCCAGGAAGCAGGACTGACCGAGCCTGAGACCCCTCAACAGAGTGCGGGACCCCAGAAGCAAGGAAAGCCCATCTTGACAGCCAGGAACTGCAGTGTTGCTATTTTTGGTAGACGAGAGGTGCTGAAACACCGAACAGCCACTTTTTTGAAGATTGCTGATTCTTCTTTTTCTTCAAAAACTTCTAAAACATGGTGCAAAGACTTTTCTTACATTCCTACAAAGAAGTACTTCAGCTCATATAGTCTTTTGCCCAATGACTTTGGCTTAGCCTGTTCCACTGAATGACTCTTATTGGGGTATCTGAAAGTATTTGCCTGCTTAAGAATATTTGTGGTCTCTTGTATGTTCTAATAACCTTTTTCCTTTGACTACTCCTAAATGATTCTAAATACAACAGTGATATATTAATGTCCCCAGCACCCTAGCTATTGAAGTCACTTGAGGGTGTAGGTTGTGTCTGTGGGCCATGCCAAAAGGGTACTCACTGGTTTAGAAATATTAAGAGTGTGTATTTTGTGAAGTATATTTGAGTGTTACTGTTATATTGCTCCCTTCTGAAGGCGGCTTACTCTAACTGACTGATAAATAAATTAATAATTGTGTATTCAAGAAACCTTGTGTATAAGTTTATTTGAATACTTGTCACTGTGAATCTCTGTGTAACTCCCCTACAGCTCACATTGACCCCTCTTGAGATAAGCCTGGATGCTCAATCACGCTATCAACCTGTATAGTACAGACTTATACCAAAGGTTGGGTTCCTATTGCCAGGAGGTCAGGGTTGTTGTAGTGGACACAAAGGGTACTGCATACAATCTTGCCTAACACGATCCACAGAAATGTTTTATTACATGTGGGGCAGAATTAAAAAAGTCTTCTATCCATGTCTGGGAAAGGCAGCCAGGTGAATAAGGGAAAGGGTGGGAAAATGCATTGTACAATGGCGGCCCCCCACTCTCCCTACTGTCAGGGCCTAGGCCCGGTGGGCCTTTCCAAGGCCGAAAGGGTCAGTCGAATCTTGAATTTGACCAACAGCGCTGTCTTTTCCACTGCGTCGATGAATTGGTCGAAGTCGGAAGGAAAGGACAGAAAGCGTAAACTATCTTTATACTTGTCATAAGCAAATGGCGTTATGCCGAAATTGAACTCCGCAAGAAGCGTCCACTCACGATGGCGGAAAAAAAAACAATCTCAAGGACCTCGACGTATGAAGCACCATGGGAACAGTGGACGTCACACTAGGGATAGTATTACTGGCACGCCCTGTCGACGTCCCTTTTCGAGATTCGAAAACAACAAGTGTAATACTCTGCAGCTTCCACTAGATGTCGGCCTATGCATGGCATGTGATCAAAGCAGATTCCACAAGCCTCAAAAAAAAAGAAAATAATATATATATATATATATATATTTCATACATTACTCACCGTAATCGTATTTCTGCTGCTTGTATCTGCTTAGATTTACATGCTGTGCATATAGTCTGACATCTTATGGTAATCGCAGAGTATTGCATCTTGTTTTAGAAGATCGAAAAGGGACGTCAACATGGGCATGATAGTAACACTATCCCCAACAGGACCTGTAGTGTACCCAAAATTCTTCACATGTCGAGGTCCCCCGGTTGTTTTTGTTCCGCCGTGAGGGAGCCTGATACAATGCGTGAGTGAGTATAGAGAAGGAAGGTGTAAGATGTCTATGTTCCTTCAATTCCAAGAGGTGGGGTAGGGGGGGGGGCACATGCGAATCTAAGCAGATAAAAGCACCAGAAATAAGATTATGGTCAGTAATGTATGTCTTCTGATGCTTGTGAATCAGCTTAGAATCACATGCTGTGCATAGACTAGCGAGCAGTACCAGGAGATGGTGGTGGGATGTGTGAAGGCACAGTAGCAAAGATGTCCTAGACCGCTTGTCCCACCTAAGAATCAGACTTACAGTGTGTGTCTAAGAAGTAATATTGAGTGAAAGTGTGAACAGAACGCCAGGTAGCTGCTTTGCAAATAGAATCGAGAGGAACATTTGCAATAAAGGCTATGGTAGTTCCTGTTCCTTGAGTAGAGTGTGCTCTAGGCAAAAAGGGTAAATCTCTTTTGGCAAGAGAGTAACATAGTGTGATGCATTTAACAATCGATTTAGATATGGCCGACTTAGAGACAGGGTCCCTTCTCTACCAGTGGCAACAGAGACAAAGAATTGGTCTGTCATTATTTATTGGGTATTTATAATGCGCCTATACAGCAAATGGTGCTTCAAGGTGCAACAAGAAAAAAGAGAGGGGGGAGGGGGCAGGGATGAAGAATAACAAAAACGGTCCTACTAGGCCTTGTGTCATTCGGATCGTGCTAGTGCAGTATCAAGAAGTGCAGGGGAATGGGGGAAAAGTGCCGGTCAGAGCGGAACACGCTGATGCTAAGGAGGGAAAGGAAGTGCAGGTCGGAGAGGAGAGCATGCAAGTTCTAGGAGGGGACTGGGGGAGGGGGGCTGGGTGAGTGCTAAGGGGAGGCCAGGTGGACAAGTGCCAGAGGAATGCAGGGAGTGCAGGGAATGACGGTCCACATGCTAAGTGCAAGGCCGGGGCTGGATGAGCTCAGTAGGGGTGCAGGCCCAGCCAGGTTAGTACAGGAGAGGAGCCCAGTAGGGCAAGTGCAGATTAGGGGGCAGGGTAGACTGGGCGGGGAAAGTCTGGCACTCTGTATGAATCAGAAGGAACCAGGCAGACAGTTAGCCAGTCAAAATGTGCGGGGGAGGGGAGAGGGAATGAAGAAGAGAAAAGGAGGGTCTTGAGAAGCTTCCGGAACTTGAGCAGATCTGACTCAAACCTGAGAGGGACAGGGAGGCCATTCCAGAGGGAGGCTCCTGCAGAAGAGAGAGATCTACCCCCACTCACTGCTTGGAAAAGCGTCTGATCTGCAGAGAGTTAGAGCTAGAAGATTGATGGGCTCTAGCAGGAAGGTATTTAGTGAGAGAGCTTTGGATGTAGTGGGGTACCAGGCCCCAGAAAGCCTTGTGGATGATGCAAAGGGTCTTGAACTTGATCCTCGCAACAACCGGGAGCTAGTGGAAAGATTTTGGGGCTGGAGAGATCCAGTCCCTGGGCTTGAGGCCAAGGATAAGTCTTGCAGTCCTATTCTGGATTCATTGAAGGGGGCAAAGAGAGGATTTAAGCAGATTGAGGAAGAGGCTGTTGCAATAGTCCTACCTAGAAAGGACCACAGCTCTGAGTTTCTGGGAGAAGGAGAGGAAAGAAAGAATGCCTCTGAGGAAGTGCAGCTGAAAGTGGGCCTTTTTGGCAAGGTCTGCAATGCGAGCAGCGAAGAAGAGAGAGTAGTTGAAGATGACACCAAGAGGTTTCTTAGTGGTTTTGTTTTATCAAGGTGATATACCACAGCTCCCCTAACATCCAGTGCATGGAGGCTTCTTTCAGCTGTGTTAGTCGGGTTCTGAAAGAAAGTTGGAAGCACAACGGATTGGTTCACATGGAACTTTAAAATTAATTTAGGTGCAAAGCGTGGGTGCATGCTCAGTACCACCTTGTCTTTATGAATGGTCCTAAATGGGTCTTGAACTGAGAGAGCCTGCAGTTCATTAACTCTCCCGAAAGAGGAAATGGCCACTACGAAGGCTGTCTTATAGGTGAGAGCCTTAAGACTAGCCTTATGCATTGGCTCAAAAGGAGGTCCCATTAGTCTTACAAACAACATTCAAGTCCCATCTGGGAGGTGGGTTAGAAATAGGAGGGTGAAGTCTCCTTACCCCTTCCACAAATGCCTTAATTACAGGAATTTCCCACCAGGAAATATTGTTCTGTGATGTGGTGTACGCAGAGAGGGCAGCAAGGTGGCCCTTTAGTAAGTTGAAAATGAGTCCTGAATCTAAGAGTTAGATAAAGGACTATGGACCTCATCACGGGTTGGGCATCACGGGTTGGGCAGAGCAGTAAAAATACTGCTGCGTTACCGCTCCGCCCAATCCTGAGTTTGGGCGGAAAGTTGGAGATTTACCTCCAGCTTTTAGCTGAAGGTAAATCTCCAGTTTTCCACCCATTTTCGGCACCATTACCGCCAGCGGTAATATTGTCAAAAAGCCCCATAGAGTCCTATGACTCAAAATAAATGGGGATTAACAGTGCCACGTTAAATCGGGATACGGCGCAAACTGCGCCAGACCGAGTTGCGGTAATTGGGCGTTGGGCAGTATCCCAGCGCATTTACCAACGGAATACCGCCCAAATCGTGATGAGGACCAATATCTTTAGGTGAACAGTCAATAGGATTGATGTTTTTACTATTGCACCAAATGACAAAGCATTTCCATTTGTAGGAGTAACAATGTCTGGTGTTAGGTTTCCGTGCCTCTTTAAGTATGTCCATAAATCTTTGAGGTAGTTGGAGGTGCCCAAACTATTTATTTTTCATTTATAAAGTGAACTAATCCCTGGGGCATCAAGGCGCAGAGTCTATGAGTTCAGGAGCCAAGCTGCTAAGTTGACAGTTTGAGTGCACGGATATAGTGTCTTCCCTTGTTCTTGTGACAGCATGTTGTATGGGCAGTATTCTGGGTGGGGAGACTGACACCCTCATGAGATGAGAGGACCATGGCTGTCAAGCCCACGCCGGTGCCTCCAGGATGTGAGCGAGTTGGTCCTAGTGAATCTTGTGAACTATTCTGTTGAGTAGGGGAACTAGGGGATAAGCGTAGGCAAATTTCCCTGACCATGTTATCCAGAGACTGCTCCCTTTGGACTTTCTCTGCGGGTACCTGGAGGCATAATCTGGGCGCTGTACGTTCTCTAGAGTTGCGAACAAGTCTATTTCTGGATGACCCCACTCTGCAAAGATGTTGTGCAGAATATGTTTTTGCAATCGCCACTCATGCTCTTCAGGTAGTTGCAAGTCTCTGCTGAGTACATCTACCAGAAGATTTTGTTCCCCTAGAATATGTTGAGATTGTTGAGATATTAGGAACATGTCGTGTTTGAGTGCCCATTTCCAAGTGTTCTGTGACAGTTTGGACAGCCTTGGACAGTGAGTGCCCCCCTGTTTGTTCAGATAATACCTGGCCATGGCGCTGTCTGTACGGACCAGAACTGTCTTCCCCTGAAGTTGTGTCTCAAAGGCTTTCAGGGCCTTCAACACAGCAAGTAGTTCCAACAGATTGATGTGATTGGCTGCTACTGATTGTGACCACAAGCCGTCTATTCCAGGAGGTGGGCTCCCTATCCTGACAGGAATGCGTCCGTGGTGAGAGACACTTCACTGCGGGAGTGGTGAAGGGTTTTCCCTTCAGAAGGTTCTCTGTGGACCGCCACTGCAGAGATTGAACGAGGTCTGTCGAGACAACGACTAGCTCATCCGACTGACCGCTTGCCTGGCACCATTGGCGCCAGAGCCACTCCTGCATAGGATACATGTGCAGACAGGCGTGTGGAACTAGGAAGATGCAGGATGCCATCATCCCGAATAGCCGCATGGCTTTCCGTACCGTTACCTGACTGGCTACATACCGAGGGATCTGGAACAACATGTATTGGACCCTCGCATGGGAGGGGAAGACAAGCCATCTTCCGTCCAAATTAGTGCTCCTAGAAACTGTTTGACTTGACTGGAGACCAGACTGGACTTTTTCCCACTGACTGAGAAGCCCAGATTGAAAAGAAGGTCTACTGCCTTTTGGGAGTTCTCCAGGCACGTCTGATACGAGTCTCCAGTTATGATCCAGTCGAGATAAGGGTACACTGGAATGGACTGCCTGCACAGGTGAGCCGCCGCCACTTCTAGTACCTTTGTAAACACCCTTGGAGCTGAGGCAATGCCAAAGGGGAGTACCTTGAACTGATAGTGAGTGTCCTCTGTCCTGAACCTAAGGTACTTTCTGTGCGCGGGCAACATTGAAATATGTTCCGGCAACAGCCTTCTGCTTTCCAGTGGGTGGTTTAATGGTGGTTGCAGGAATTCATGCAATAACCGCCACTGACTGTTTAGAGGACCCACTGATCTGAGATGATGCCTTCCCATGCATGGGTAAAAGATGTTAATCGTCTCCCTACTGGGGAAACATGGGCGGGACCTGCACCACCGAGTCATTTGCTTACAGGGGCCAGGGAGCCTGTGGCTGCTGAGTTTCTCCCCCTACCCTTGCCTTGCCAAAATCCTCGCTGTTGAGGGGTTTGAAAACAACTGGAAGTGGCTTGGCTAGAATACCAAGTAAAACTTCCTGTCCCGTAGGCCCCTTGAGAGGAGCGGGAAAAGGACTGCCAGCGAAAGGACAGGCAGGTGTTGAAGACTCCCTGTTAGGCAAAAGGTTTTGCTGAAATTTGACTTCTGTGTCTCATGTTCTTTTTGTAGCAGTTTTGAGGGCCTTGTCAACCGCTTTTACGAAGAGTGCAGAGCCTTCCACAGTTTTATTGATAAGAGAAGCTTGTGATTCATGCTTAAAGCCAGCGTTCCTGAGCAATGCATGGCGTTTTAGGAGGGTCCCTTTCCGCTAGTACCTGACCTGCTGTCTCTTGCGAATCAAGGGTATTGTTTAATATATTCTGCATCACCCGACACCCTTCATTCACCACCGCCATAAGCTGAGGCTGAGATTGAGCAGACTCTGGGACGTTTGCAGGCCTTCTTGCATCATCCCCCATTGTACAACAGAAGAGCAGTGTTATTGGCTATACAAGTGCTGAGTTCAGAAGAGAAATGGCTTGGCTGACGGGTACTTTCTCTTTGAGGCTGTCCTCAACAAAATCTGAATCGGTTACTGCTTCCTGTGTGATGATTTTGAAGTGGTCAGCAGCCTTCCTGAGGAAGGAGTTGAATAACATCTGATCATTGACATGCAACGCCTCCCGTGGTTGAGAGACTGGAGGAGCGTCCAGGAAGATTATCTGGGTCAGGTTTGTGGGTAGGGATATTGGGCCAAGTACCCTGGTCGTCATCAGCGGTCCAGGTATTTGGATCTTGAGAAATTGGATCTTGAGAGATGTGATCTGGATCTGTGACATAATAGATGTCATCATCCTAAGGATCCTGGAAGATGTTCACAGGAGTTTCAGTAAGCCGGTGTGTAGGTGGAGATGAGAATTGAGCACCAGGGGAGCGGTGTCTTGGTGACTTGGAAGGCCTGGGGCAATCGTCCATAGGCCAAGGGTTTTTCAAAATCTCATCAAATGTAGCCGAAAAGTCTATAAATTCAGACATTTTGTCCACTCAGGGCTCATATTTTTCCCCGGTCCAGATTGAGGAAGAAGACTCTTCAATGGGATGGAAAGAAGGACCAGCCGGAGTAGGACCCTGCTGTAGGGCCTGAGATAAAGGGGGAGAGGCTTGAGAATATCCCTCAAGTAAGGGGGAGGCCTTCTTACGGCCTGAGCCATGAGAATGCACGTTGGAATGATTCTCCCTAAGCTTTGGATGTGTTTTTTGAGAGATGCACGTTTCAGCAAGTCTTTCGACGCTACCGCATTGTGCGCTGAGGTTTTATGGGAGGCGCCCGGTAAGGTGAAAGCCGTAGGGCCTTGCGCCGGCTGAGATGATGGGAGCGCACAGGCCCTGGAACCACGAGGTTCAGTAGGCCCCGCCAAACTCTTTGACGGGTCTACAGGCATAGATGGCTTCTTCGACGGATCTGAATGAGGCTGAGGGATTGTGTGTTTGGTTTTATGGGAATGGTGTGTATCTTTGTCTCTGGGGTGTGAACATCCCATTGCACTGCCAGTGGCATGTTTATCAGGGCCGGGGACAGACACGCAGGAGTCGATAGTCTCCACCATTACTTCTATGGTCTCCGATCCGTAGCCGTGGCTGCAGTAAGGAAGACATGGCATCAGACAGTGAAGACGGACACAAGTGATCACAGTTCAAGGGTGTCTTTTGAACTTTCATAATGGGTTGGAAAAATGCCTATCTAATCCTAAATCTAAAGATAGGAGCAAGCTTCGACCATCAAATCATAACGCAGTCCTAATAGAGTCTTGTCAAAATAAAAGGGCCTAAACTAATAAACCTATTACCAATCCTTACTTCTAAATACAAATGGTGTGGGAAACAATGTCATGCAAAAGGAAAGTTTTCAAGAAATTATATGTCAGGATAGTTGAGCTGTTGGCTTCCCTTCCCCATGTTTTCAGCACAGGACAAGGCAGCACACTCGAGCTTAGCACACACTCCGGCTTCTCTAGCACAATGATGAATTTCAAAACCTCAATATCAGGACCTTCTGTGCCAAAGTCTCTTTGCAATTCAAAGTCTCTTATTACACAGGGTCTGAAGCGACAAACTAATATTAACGTGCCTTTCTTCTCAGGATTTCCACATGTACAATTCCTCTGGTGATTCACTGTTCCCCTCCTGGAACCCCTCCGTCTGGCTCAGACCCTTTTAACACAATGTTCTCAATTGGCCCACCTCGATCGGGCTGAGGCCACTTTCTCTCATTTTCTAACCATTCCTTTCTGTATCAAAAATCAAAGACTTTCGACTGTGCGCAGGGTTTTGCTTGACCCGTCGCAGGATCACTTCGATTCACAAACTCTTTCTCCTTACAACTCTAACTTTCACTCTGCCACTTCTCGGCTGGATGCCTTACAGAGACCTTCGATTGAGCACGTACATGGTGCCGGACCACTGTCAACGGCATTGTATCTTTCCTTTCAAAGTTCAAGCATCCATCAGCAGCTTAACTTTACTCGCATCTTTCATCACATGTGTTTTTAAGATGTCCGTTCCATCGCTCAGTATACAATGTTGCTGCTTGCAATCTTGTCTTCAACACAGACCGGTCTGGTATTGGTCTCTCCAACTCACCGGCTGTGTTGATTTCTTGGTCGCTACCTTGTTCTTGGAGCCAAGGTTGGTACCACGGCGGCTGCTGCTTCTCCCCGACTCGATTAGTCATGTAGGAGGAGCACGGGTACCTCCGACACACAATGCAGGAATCTTCGGACTGGTTTCGTGGCCGTAAGCTGTCCAATCTTGAGGTCTCGTGAAAGCAATGGTTCCTTGCCAGAAAGGTCAAGGGAATTTCCCTTCTTGCAAACCCCTAGTAGTTCACGGTCGTCCCTCGTTCAGGTGCCGTCTCGAGACTGCTGTTTCCTTGTGTGCTTTGCCTCGCTACGAGTGTGTTTTCGTGCTCCACCCTTTATCCGTGTATGGAAGTTTAATGGAAGTCAGGTGTTTGTGTGATGGGCAGTAATTGCCTGACCATTGTATTGGGACACATCAGGTATACTGCTCGGGTTTTAGTCTGTCTTCTCCTAGAGAGGGCCGTCTGTGTGAAAGCGTTCATGTAGGAAAGGGGGGCGGGTGGTGCAAGAGTCCCTACGTATCCTACCTGGTAAGATGGGGTAAAGGTGTAACAGGGGAGGGGATACCGCGTCTCACCATCAGGTGTCCCACTCCCCGAAGGCCCCTCACCCAGTTGATCTTCCCGCACTGGGCCACCCGCAGAAACTGTATCCAAAAGCGATAGCCGTGTCTTGGCCACATGGATAACAGATCCCAGAGACTAGTGGGTGAGACACCTTCTAGTTTCTCACACTGCTCACAGGCTTCTCGTCCGAGGCAACAGCACCATCATGAGAGTGACTCTCGGCCTGCATGGCATAGGCCGCACACCACTTGGTGCGCCTGTCCTTAAGGGTCTTAGGCTGAAAGAGCTTACAGGCCTTGCAACGCTGTTTGTCGTGGTCACGAGGGAGGCACTGATTGCACACTCGATGGGTGTCCTTTGAAGGGAATATGTTGTTACACGACAGGCAAAATTTAAAAAGGAGTTCGCTCCATAGTGTAGGGAAAAAGCAGCCAGAAGAAAGGAGGAAGAGGGGGAAAGAAAAGGCGCTCTCAAAAGAATAGTCAGTAGAACTTGTCCCCACTCTCCCTACTATAAGGCCCTGCCTGAGGGCTTAGGCCGAGAAGAAACAGTTGTTCCATTACCAGAGGTGTAGAATTGGCATTACAGGATCAGCCGTCGAGAAGGTTGTCGATAGTTATAGAACAGTTGTAGAAGATTGGGCGATGGATCGCCAAATTAACAAGTGGCAATATAAACTCGGTAGACTAGCTCTGCATTAAGCGACAGACCAAAAAGTCAGAAATAAAACTGGGGGACCTCGACGTACGAAGGATTTTGGGTACACTACACGACATGTTACGGACAGTGTTACAGTCACTCCCATGTCGACATCCCTTTTAGATCTTTGAAAAAAAAGATGCAATACTCTGCAATTACCACTAGATGTCGGATTATATGCATAGCATGTGATTCTAAGCAGATTCACAAGCATCAGAAATATATATATATCCTACATTACCCTTTAACAATAAGTATATATAAAGGACCGAGGTCCGTAGTAAGTGTTTAGCAATGTCTCTCTAGGAGCTCCGCGTAAGGCGACCATAAACTGGGCGGAAAAAAACAATCTGAGGGACCTCGACACGTGAGGGATTGTGGGTACAACACACGTCACTATAGGGATAGTGTTACAGACACGCCTTGTCGACGTCCCCTTTTCGACTACGAAAAACAAAATGCAATACTCCGCAGTGACCACTGGATGTCGGACCTATGCACAGCATGTGATTCCAAGCAGATTAACAAACATCAGAAATATATATCCTACATTACTTACCATAAATGTATTTCTGATGCTTGTACCTTTTAGATTCACATGCTTTTCATAGGCCAACATCTAGCGGTAGACGCAGCGTATTGCACATTAGATATTCGAAGTTTGAAAAGGGACGTTGACTAAGCGTGTTTGTAATCGTATCCCTAGTGTGAGGTCGACTGTACCCATGATACCCCACACATCGAGGTTGCTCAGATTATTTGTTTCTGACAAGAGGCAGTGGAAAGTGTAAGCGTGGAGAGCAGGTAGTTATCACCAGGTGTGTAAAATATCTATGGTTTTCTCCAAGTACCTTCAACTCCAAGCATAAATTAGCAAGCAGTACTTGTAGACAGAGATAGGTTATTTGAAGGTAGCGCCGCAAACCGATGTTTTAACACTGCTTGTCCCACCTTTGTATCACCCTTAGAATGTGTGTCTAAGTTGTAATGTTAGGTGAAAGTGTGAATTGAATTTCAAGTAGCAGCTTTGCAAATGGCATCTAAGGGCACATTTGCTATGTAATCTAGAGTTGCCCCTATGCCTCGAGTTGTGTGCTCTAGGCTTTAATGGCCTCTTTCTCTTAGCAAGAGAATAGCAAAGTTGGATGCAGTTGACAATCCATTTTGAAATTGCTGATTTAGCGATAGGATCACAGTCTCTTCCTGTGGCTATTGTGGAGAATCCAATGGGATTCCCCCAGGAACCTGGTCTGGGACCCTTCTCATGTGGCCAGGGGAAGGCAGATGCTCTCTGATCCTGACCTGGGGGTGTGTACTGTGGGAGGATCACATGGGGATTGGGAGGGTGGGGGCGGAAATCAGACCAGGAAGCAGGAAGACTGGGGGGGGGGGGCCTTTTTAACTTTCCACATAACCCTGTCCTTCTGATGGCCTTTTTCCATTTTAAAGAAGAAGGAAAACCAAATTTCTCTAAAATTGACCACATGTCCCAGAGTCCCTCAGGGACTGTGATGAAGAAAAGGGTGGGAGAGGCATGTAGGAGCCAAGGACAGGCATGCAGGCCTAATAGCTTTCGGCAAGGTCAGGCAATTAAGGCCTGCACCTGAAGCCAATCAACCCACCTCAGGGGCATAAAAGGCTGCAGCAGGAAAAGTCAGTAGAAAGAAGCTGGAGCAGGAGCTAGAAGGTCGGCAGTAGTAGCAGAAGAAGCAGAGCACGAGGCTGGCAGTTCACTAGGAGGTGCACAGAAGGGACGCTGGCGCAGAGGAAGAACAGATTTCACCTGCAGGCTCTGAGTTGGTCCTGTGCTCACAAACCCTGTTTGGCTGCAGCTGCATTGGAAGAGACTGGAAGAAACTGACAGTCTTTCCAGGTGCGCCTAATTGCTGTGAATGCATAGCTGAAGTTGTGCATCCACCCGAGGCCCATGTGCAGAAGCAAGCCAAGGGAAGTTGGAGAAAGGAAGACTCTCCATAATCGAGGCCAGATAGGAGACACACTTGCAGCCCAAGACAGCCTGTCGCAGTAGTATTAATATTATAATTGTTCTTTTAGAACGCGCTTATAACCGGGGGACCCGTTTCTAAGCACGAGCCCTGGATTCAAACCTGTGTTGCCATGCGTTGTCTTGCTTCCAAGGCAAACGTGCTGCCCCTGAGCTATCCTCCTTGCTTTAGTAGCAAAAGAAATTAAGTTGGGAAGTAGGAGCAGCCTGCAACAGTTGCAATTGTGGAATCAGTGAATTCAGCTCTGTATTTCAAATCATCAGGAATATCTTGCTGGTAACTGTATCAAGCTTAATTGTTGCTCGTGTGCAAGTAAAAGCGAGTAGAAGTTGTTCGCAGCCTTCGGAAGTCACTCTAACAAGGGAAATGTATCACATGCTTATTTCACTGAACTTAAAGTACCCGTGTGAAGAGAAAGTCTTTCTTTTCCCCACTGTTACGATGTAAAGTGTTGCCGAACTGTCTTGTGTCTCCTATGAAGGAGAACTTTGCCGGTAAACCTTATGAAGTAGAAGCCGACTTGCCCGCAGTGTTACAAGCCTAACTAACATCAAAGAGGTTGCGGATATGAAATAGTGTTCCAGATTTCTATTGAAGCAAAACGCTGCCCGAATAAGAGGAAACGCAAACCTTTAAGTGGACGTTTGTCATCAAAACGAAATTGCGTGTACCTAAATTAGTTTCTACAGAGAAACATAATTCTTGTAACATCTTGAACAATTATTTAGAAGTAGTATAAATTGCTGAGGTTACTAGAAAGACATGCATTACCCAAGCCAGTAGACAAACACTTTTAAGGTGAAACTGGAGCAATTAAGAACTGAAGACCATTGTTTGAAAGTTATTGACGCTGTTGTTAACCCAGAGTCTTCTAATACAAGGGTGACAAGGTTATCCAATGCTAGAAGAGAGCCAATACAGCTTTGGGGTAACTACTGGAGACAAGAAGGTGTACATGAAGCTGGGGAAGGGAGCTTGGTGCTTGTTAAAATAAATCATTTCTAAATCTGTAGAGCTGTGACTGTTCAAGCCAGAAGAGAAAAGCAGTCTGGGAGCTAAAACACATTTTGTAGTAACTGCAAGACAGAAAGGAAAGGCAAAGAGGCTGCCCTTTCTTACCATACAAGAAAGAAGAGTGCCTTGCCAACCTGTAGAGGTTGAAGAGTCTTGTTGAAGTTGCTCAAACTACTAAGTCACAGCAGAACTGTGGTGGTCTATACTTTTGTCAGATTGAATGTAGTAGAAGCAGACTGTGGGGCAAAGAAGCCTGCTCTCATGGTATCATTGGCAGAAGAGAGTTGCTAGAGAGAGAGCAAACCTTAAGAAGAAGCATTCAGACCGATCTTATTCAAGACGCTGCAGAAATTACAAGAAGAAGAGTTTTTGTTGAACAGAAGTGGTACTTTTGTCCTAAACCTTCTCCATTCTTTCCTGGAAGGTTATCCAGGAATACCATTGGTGCTGTTTTCTTTGTAGAACTTGGAAAGGGAATTTTTTTCATCACGCGAAGAAGGAACTGTTATCAGTGGATTTTTGTTTGAGTGAACTTTTGTTTCTTCAGAACTTTTCAAAAACTGATTTAAGACTTTCTTTTCCTTGGATGAAACAGACTTTTGGACATTCATGGGGGAGCAAGATCTGCTCAAGACAAATAGAAGTCATCCAAGACACTGGTTATTTGGTCATATTTTATTTATGTTGTTTATATGTTACTTTGAATGTTTTGTTGTTTAGTCAGAGGGTTTGTTGTGTTTTTTTTTTTAGCAGGTTTTCCCTTAGATCCTAGACTAGGTAGGGAATCCCCTGGTAGAGTAGGTTTAGTTAGGGTTTATTCAGTGTTTTTTTTTTTTTAAATAAAATGTCAAACCTTGAGAAAACTAAACAGTTGTGAGCCTCACATTACTAACCCCTCACACTATGGATGCAAAAAAAGGGTCTGTTTTTCTGGAAGCTTTAGTCTTTTGTAGGCAATACATTACAGTCTTTCTTACATCTACGTTATGGGGGCTTTTTTCTGCTGCATTTGTGGGGTGTTGGAAAAACACAGGAAGTTCTATGCACTGATTCACATGCAATTTTGAGATAAATGCTGGTGAAAAAAGCAGGTGTGTGCGTAGTACTACCATGTCTTTGTGGATAACAACAGAGGGATCTTAAAGCAGGTGTGTGCGTAGTACTACCATGTCTTTGTGGATAACAACAGAGGGATCTTAAAGCAGGTGTGTGTGTAGTACTACCATGTCTGTGGATAACAACAGAGGGATCTTGTACTAATAGTGCTTGCAGTTCACAGACCCTTCCAATAGATGCAATAACCATAACAAAAGCTGTTTTATAAGTGAGATGTTTAAGGATGGCTTTTTGCATAGACTCGAAAGGGGCACCCATGAGCATTGCAAGTACAATATTCAAGTCCCAGCCGGGAGTACGATCAGAAATTAGACAGTATCATTTCTTTACCCCTTCCAGGAACTTTCCACGATTAAAATTCTTTGCAAAGTGGTGTATGCCGAGAGCGCAGCTAGATGTAATTTTAATTAGTTGAAGACTAAGCCAGAGTCTAACATATATAGATAGTGTATTATATTTGAAGGGGAACATTCAATTGGATTGAGTGTACATGCTTTTCACCAGAACACAAAATGCTTCCATTTGTTAAGAACAATGCCTTGTGTTTGGCTTAAGTACTTCTTTAAAAATATCCATGTACCTTCAGTCTAGGTTTAAGTGACCAAATTCTATGACCTCAGGAGCCAGGCTGCCAAATTCAATGTCTGAGAGGACGGGTGGAGCGTTGTCCCTTGATTCTATGACAGCATGTTGGGTGGGCATGGTAGTTTCATGGGAGGACAAAGAGACATAATTTGCAGGTGTGAGAACCAGGTCTGTCGTGCCCACATTGGAGCAATCAGGATAAATGTTACTTGTTCCCGGTGTAGCTTGTGGAGTATTTTGTTGAGGTGGCGGGGGTGGAGGGGTGGCTGGCGGGGAGAGGCGTATGCCAATATCCCTGACCAATTCATTAGTAGTGCGATCCCCTTGGATCCTGTCTGGGAAAATCTGGACGCGTAGTCTAGGCATTGTGCGTTCACTTGACTAGCAAAGAGGTCTATTTCTGGGACCTGGGAACCCCCAGTCTGAGAAGACATTGTGTAGCACAGCTGTGTTTAGTTGCCACTCGTTTTCTGAAAGCAGCACTGCACCTCTGCTCAGTACGAGAGAATTGAGTTTCCCTTTAACATTTTTTGCCAGGAGAAACATGTGTTTTTAGGCCCACAGCCAAATGTCCTGGGCTAGTTTGGATAGCCCTAGAGAATGTGTCACCCCGTTTGTTTATGTAGAACATGGCTGTGATGCTGTCCGTTAGGATCAGTACTGTCTCGTGTAATAGCTGTGGTCTGAAAGCTTGAAATGCTTTGAAGACTGCTGGTAGTTCCAGAAGGTTGATATGTTTCTTAGTTACTGCTTGTGTCCACACCCTGTGCACAGCGTGATGGAGTGTGTTCCCCACCCTGTTAGGAATGCGCTTGTAGTAAGAGTGGCTTTGATAGCTCGTGTGTTCAAAGGTTTTCCCTTTAAAAGGTTGTCCTTGGACCACCACTGCAGTGAATGAAGGTTGAGAAACTGACACTAGATCGTCCCACAGACCGCTTCCTTGTGACTATTGTTTCGCCAGCCACTCTTGCATTGGACGCATGCGTAGTTGGGCATGTGGCACCAAATAAATATAGGAAGCCATCATTCCTAGAAGGTGCATTGCCTTTCGCACCATTACCTGATGACCAAATACGTACTGAGGGGTTTTAAATAATGTGTTTTGTACCCTCGTGTTTGAGGGGAGGACCAAACCGTTGTTTGTTCAAATTAGTGCCTCCAGAAATTGTTTTACTTGGCTGGGCACTAGACTTGATTTGACTTTCTCATTGGATCAGTAGGTTGACTGTTTGCCAAGTGTTCTGCGGACACATTTGAGGTGTGTCTTCTGTTATTAGCCAGTCGTCTAAGCAAGGGTAAACTGGAATGGACTGCCTTCGCAAGTGAGCGGCCACTACCGCTAGGACCTTTGTAAATACCCTGGGGGCTTAGGATATGCCAAAAGGTAGCACCTTGAATTGGTAGCGCTTGTACCCCACTTTGAATCTTAGGTATTTTGTGTGCGTTGGCAATGTTGAAATATGAAAGTATGCATCTTTGTTGTCCCTATTTTAGCAGGGGAATGACCTGCAGCGTAGTCATCCTGAATTTTTAAAGGATTGACAAATGAGTCTGCACGGCGCAGGTCCAGAACTGGGCACATTGTTAGATTTTTCTTTGGAACAATGAAGTACACTGAATAAATACATTGATTTTCCTCTAGAGGTGGTACAAGTTCTATTGCTGCTTTTTCCAGTAATATTTTAATCTCCTCCTGTAGGATAAGGAAATGTTCCTGAGACATTTTTCTTGTACGAGGAGGGTGGTGGCGTGGTGTTTCTATGAATTCTAGCGAGTAACCTTTGGCCACTTTAGCTTGCACCCAGCGATCCGACGTTATCCCCTCCCATTGCTGGGTGAACAGTGTTATGCGTCCCGTACTGGGGATGCATGGGAGGGAACGTGAATTGTACGTCATTCATTGGTGGGGGCAGTTGAGCCTCTAGAGGCTGCAAACCTGTCTCGCCCTTTTCCTCTGCGAAACCCCCTCTGTTGGGCCGAATGATAAGAGGAAGACTGAGATCGGGGACTGTAGAAAGAGGATTCAGACGCTCCAAATCCAGGTTGGATCCATTCAACTCTTGGCTACGAAAAGTACTCTGCGTATTGAAGGCACCCCTTTGGACATAGGGTTTATTTGTAATCGGTCATAAAGTGTTTAACGTCTCGTGCTCTTTCTTTGTGGTCTCAAGGTGATCATCAACCGCCTTTCCGAACAGGACTGCATCTTCAATAGGCATGCTGATAAGAGCTGCTCCAGTTTCAGGTTTAAACCCGGAATCACGGAGCCATGAGTGCCGTTTAAGGAGTGTTCCCTCAGCAATGACTTTCACTGAAGTGTCGGGTGAGTCATTTTAAAGTATGTTTTGTGCCACCTGTACTCCTACATCCCGTCCCCTTGCCTCCATACTTATGGGACATTCCTCCTGCCCGGGGGGCGGGACTGGAGCACTTTGTAAAATGCCTCACATTTTACAAAAATGTGTCCTTCCTCTCTTTTTACGTGGAGTACCGCACATAGCCGTAACCCCGCCCTCCTTAGCTCCACCCAGCGCATCGCCCATCAGTCCTTTTCTCCGCACGTTCGGGACTGGACGCACTTGCATCTTCGGAAGATTTTTTCCTTCCAGTGTCGTCCTCTCCTGCTCCGGCTTAGCGGTCGAGTGGTAGTCCGTCTATGCCGTTTCGGTTAGATTTTCCTAATTGTTCTTCCTGCGAGCGACGCTTCGCTAGGGCGGATCCCCATCCTCTTTGTTTAGAGTGTTTGGGTCCGGACCACCGGTAGGACTCGTGTTTCTACTGCGATTCCCTTCCGGTCATGGCACTTCAACGTCGTCTGGGGCGGTGGGAGGTGTTTCAGCGCATTCCTCCTCCGCATTTTCAGAGTTTCATCGACGAGAAGAAGAGACGCCCGGTAAATTCTTTAGTTTTTAGGGTACCCCAACCGGTGGACTCCTTCCTGGGGTCTTCCAGGTCCTGGATGGGCTTTAAAAGCTCTGTTCCCAGGGTTTCCCCTGAGGTGCCTTCTAGGCCTAAAAAAGGTACCAGAGTTTTCTCCAAGGGCCTCCGTAAGGGGTCTGCTCACACCGGATTGCAATCCGAGGCACCTCCTGTGGGGGCTATTCAACGGCCCAGTTCTACCAGTACCGGAGCTTGCTTCGAGGTCTCCTTGTCTGGAGCGTCCCATACAGACACTGGGGCGTACCCCAAGGCCTCTATTGAGGTTTTCTGTACCGAAACAAGGTTCGAGGCCCCTCATGAGGGAGCTGTTACCGGACTCGGGTCCGAGGTCCCTCTATCAGAGGCTAAGGTGACTGACAGAACTGAGAGGCCTGTTAAGGTCTTGTCGGTGAGGGTGGTTCCTGGTCTCTGACCGTAATTCCTCTGTTTCCAGCATGGCCAAGGTTCCTCTTTCAGAGGCTAATTTGGCTATTAGTATGTCTCAGAAACATCCTAGGCCACACAGTACCGGCTCTGCCGAGGTTCCTTGTGTCAAGGCTAAAGTCAAGACCCCTGACCTGTCTGTGGGGGACCCCTGCCTCACTCACACATGTGACGCATTTCTCCTCAGGTGTTGACAAAATGGCGCCCGTTCCCGCGCGAACTGCGACGACCATTTTGGACTCTTCCTTTACACCTAAGCCATCGACGTTGGGTGCTGGGAGCATTTTTTCAGTGAACAGCGTTTTCCTTGTGCACAGTTTAATCCAGTTTATGACTGGAACGCTCGGATGCCATTACAGCACTCGGTCTCGCTCCCTGCGGCGTCTGCGCCATTAATCTATGTCAACCCAGCTGGTGAGGGCCCCTCTTGGCAGCCCTCTCACTTGTGGACCTGGAGCTATTCCTCTCATGAGAGGCCTCCGCCTGCCACAGTGTCTAAGCCTTTGGCGGAGGATGCCTTCTTGAGAAAATTTAAGAAGCTAATGCACTCCGACCCCATGAGGGAATATTTCAGAGGTCTTTTTAAGGAAATCTGCCCTCCTGGGCCAAATTCTGTACCAACGGTTCCCGTCGCAGCACCGGTTGTTCCGGCAGCTGTCCCCCCCTCTACCAGTTGGCCCACCTCCAGCCCTTCCGCCTCCGCCGCCCTCGTCTCCAAGCGACAAGTCTTCGGCGGAGCCAGATGTGACGCATGTCGATCCGGACGCGTTGGATGACACGCAAGGGGATCAGGATGGCGATGACCAGCCCCACTCTGTTAGGGCGTTCCATGACCGGGTACTGGACATGAAGACTCTTTTGGATGTTCCAGTACCTGAGGCACCCACTCCGCAAGAAGGGGTGCTTTCGGGGGCGTTCACCTTGTCTCCTCAGGAGTGCACCGGCTTGGTTCTTCCAGAAAGACGTTTTGGCCGAGGTCCGCAAAGTCTGGGATAAGCCACACTCTGTACTGCACGTTAACAAAAAGATTGGTGCTCGTTCTAGGCTTCATACTTCGGAGGAGGTAGCCTTAGCGTCTTGCCCGCTTCCTTCCTCCACAGTGGTGGCGGCCGCCACGCTTCAATCCAGACTGGCTTCAGCTTCATCTTCAGCAGCGGCTCAGGTTCTGGCCAAAGAGGACAAGCTGCTTGAATCTTTGGGGAGGAGGATCTTTGCTAATTCGACCCTGCAGTTGCGCCAGGCGAATGCAGAGCTCATTTTAGCGAAAGCAAATATGAAAATGTGGAAAGGTCTGTTGGAATTTGAGGAGTTCATTCCTGTTGACAAGCTGGACGATTTTAAGGCTGGCTTGTCAAATGCCAGAGTCCTGGCGCAGGATATGCTTGATGCTGCGGCGCATCATGTCGACAGCTCAGCTCGCTGCCTCATGCTTGGCGTGGACACCTCTGGTCAGGCTTGGCTTCATGCCACAAAGTTTTCCAAGGAGGTTCAGGATAAAGTTCTGGACCTGCCTTTTGACGGCAAAGAACTGTTACATTCATCAACGGACATAGAGCTGACTAAAACTAAGGACAGCACTCAGACGGCCAAGTCTTTGTCCGTTCTGGTACAACCACCTTTTAGGGCTCAGAGAACGCCTTTGCAGCCTCGGTCTTCCTCTGGTTTTCGGGGGTTTCTAGATTGAAAAACACGGAGAGTCGATCCTCCAGCTGGAAACTCCCATCAGCGTCAGCAGCGAGGCCGGTTTTTCTCTCTGTCCTCGGCCTCCTCCTCAGGATCTGGGGGTATTGCCTCTGTGAAGCCTGCTAAATGAGGGTTTTCGGTGCTCGCACGAGACCCTGGTGGGAGGGCACATTGCGTCTCACTGGGAGGCATGGCAGACCATCACTGAGGACCGGTGGGTCTTGTCAGTAGCTCGAACGGGCTTCCGCTTGCCCCTTGCCCCTACCCCACCCATCAATCCTCCCTTCCAGGAGTCGGGGACGCCCTCCCTCATAGTCGAAGTCCAGAAGCTTCTGGATCTCAAGGCGGTGGCACCCGTTCCCCTAGGGAAGCGAGGGGAGGGCGTCTACTCCAGTCTGTTCACAGTGCCCAAACCCAACCAGGCTGGCCTGCGCACCATCCTAGACCTTTCCCAGTTCAACCTTTCTCTTCCCCAAGAGAAATTCAAGATGATCACCCCCGGTCAGATAAGTCCTCTACAGAAGGGTGACTGGCTCAGCATGGTGGACCTTCAGGATGCTTATATGCATACCCTCATTTGGAGCCTGCATTGAAAATACCTACGGTTTTCCATGGGGGAGGAGCATTTCCAGTTTCTTGTGCTCCCGTTTGGTCTCAGCTTGGCACCGCGTGTCTTTACGAAGATGATGCCGGTCATCGCAGCTTATCTTCGGCTACATGGTATGCAAGTGTATCCGTATTTGGACGATTGGCTGCTGGGCAGTCCTTGTCCACTGAAAGCCTCAAGCAACCTTCAGTCTCTCCTCCAGCTCCTGTTCCACCTTGGGCTGTCAGTGAACTGGCAGAAATCCTCCAAGACTGTCTCTTGATTTTCCTGGGTTTTCGTTGCAACACGATCGATTTCAGGGTGTACCTGACTGGGCACAGAATGGTGGATCTGTTCGCCATGTGTCAGGTGTTTCTGCAGTCAGAGAGCATGTCGGCCTGGTGGTTCCAGAAGCTTCTGGGCCTCATGGCTTTGTGTGTGCTGGCTCTTCCCCTTGCTCGTCTCAAGATGAGGTGGACGCAGATGGCTCTACGGAGCTCATGGCTTCAAGCTGACTCGCCCATCATAGCAGGTGTCGCCCACCGCTTAGTGCAACGTTCCTTTAAGGTCTTAAAAGTTTACAGGAAGAGACCACTAGGGGGTGCAGACGGAAATGGCCGCCTGACTCGCAGCTCTATAACCCGCAGGAGATAAAGAGGAGAGAAAGTGCATATTTCGCCGTCCATTCTGTCCCAAATTAAACAAGACGTGTCGGATGTGGAGACATGGGAGGTACAATCTTCGGATCCATTGGTGAAACCCCAAAGAGACAGCAAACTAAGTGTGAAAGGAGGCCGAGCCCGCAGCGAGAACAAGCCCAACAAGCATGCTCCTGCAGGGCGCGTAAAGGAGGATCGGCGAGGGACAAGGGCCCCGGAAGTACACTCGCCAGGGACACAGCGAGTTCCGCCGGCAGAATCCTGCACTTTCTGTGGACGCAGCGGGGACCACCGGCTGCTGCCCAATGCAAGCGCATGCAGTGCCTTTGTTGCTGAGCAGGATAGAGACGCAATCAGTGCGGCAGCGACTTGAAACAGAGGTGAGGGAACAAAAAAGGGTGCAAGCCAGCTCATGGCCCGGCAGCACTCCCCCCAGCCCCAACTCCGACTTAAGGACTGCCCGCAAAGGGGGGGGTGGGAGGCTCCACAACTACACAGGGGCCATCCCCCAATATTAACACGTGAGCCACAGGGCCTGGTGGAGAGACAAAAGGGAAACCTGCCAAGGATCATATAAAGGGGAAGACATAACACCCCCCTGACCTCCCCAAAGGGCCAAAAAGAAGAGAGACTGTCCCCCCCGCATGCAGAGTGAGGGATAATAGATATGATCATACAACTGGTGAGACAGGCGCAGCCAAGCCATGGAGCATAAGGGACAGGCCTGCAAAGGAGCAATCATATGGTCTCGGGGAGGGGAACCTGTAGTATAGCCACAAGAGGGCTTGCAACGCTGCAAGCATTCAGGAGGGAAGTAGACTCCCAACCACCAGACACCCAGAAACCTGCATTGACAATGTGGGAAGTCACTATCAAGGAGGACATTGCTGATGTCATGGCTGAGATAAGAGCCCTTCGCACGGATATTCAAACAGCCAACTCTGAACTGTGAGGGGAGATGGAGAAGATAGAGGGGAGGGTGTAGAACCTGGAACATAACAAGCTAAATACTGACTTAGTGGAGATGAGACTGAACGCCCAAATGACCGACATAGAACTAAGAGAAGAGGTTGCCCTGAAACTGGAGGATCTGGAGTAGGGAACGAAGAACGAACCTACGCATAGTCGGACTGGCAGAAACAGATGAGAAACACCAGCCCAGGTCGAGAAGAAAGTACAGGACATAGTGCACCTCCTATCAGGCGGAAGGTGGGAAAACAGTGCAGATCGAAAGAGCATTTAGTGGCGGACCATACTCCATAGTTGTGAAATTCCTCCAATACAAAGAAAAACAGAGATCCTACTTAGAGCGAAACAGGTACAGGAAGTACAGTAGCAAGGATCCAAGGTGAAGCTGTTGGAAGACCCGTCAGGGTTTACCCTGGGGCGACGAAGGGAATGCAGGCTACTCACAACATCGCTAATGGACAAAGGGATTAGATACAGATGGGCATACCCCTTTGCAATGCTATTTGAGAATAAAGAAGAAGAATACAGAGTCACCACAGTAGAGAAGGCAAAGCAAGCTCTTCGACACCTAACGGAGGACACAGATGCGAGGGCATTGACAGGCCCATCGAGCTCACACGCCTCCATGAAAACGCTCCATATGTCAGGCCCCAGAGGTGCAAAAGAAGTAAAGTGGGAAGGAAATATGTAATGGGTTATTTATAACACGCTTAATACCCAGAGGTTTCTAAGCGTGGACCCAGGGATCAAACCAGTGTTGCTCAGCGTCGTCTTGCTTCCAAGACGAGCGCGTTGCCCCTGAGCTATCCTCCCGAGACAAGGCCTGCAAAGGAGCAATCATATGCGAAGTTGGACAGTCCATCACTGACGAAGCCGTCCTGAACTTAAGTGAGGGAGGAAGGAGCTGAAGGAGAATGATCGGGGAGATGGAAGGGGCAGGCAGGTGAAATGCTTGCACAACCCCCGCCGGACAGGGGTTTTTACCTGGTGGCCCTCATTTTAAAGAGGGTGTCGCAGTAAGGGGTACCATGGTTTGACCAAAGGTTTTTTTATTTTGGTTTTAAAAGGGGGCATGGGGGGTGGGATCTGACGGGTTGGAACTCAAGAGGTTGTGATAGGACAAGACTGAATCATTGCAACAAGGAAACTGGAACGGAACAAGGAGATAAGCGAAATGCACCAATCCAAAAGGCGGGAAGGATGACGAAAATGGTGGGAGAAAACCTCCTTAGGGTGGGGACACTGAATGTCAAAGTGATGAATTTCCCCACAAAAAGGCCACTGGTAGTGCAAGAATTTAAGAGAGTTTCCCTGAACGTCCTGTTCTTACAGGAGACAAGACTGAAAGCAGGGAGGAAAGACCACTGAGAGGAAGGGGAGTGGGATATACCTATTGGGCATCGGGCACACAGAAAAAAGGGGGAGTAGGCTTGATTTTGCATGGGGGCCTCCACCTGATCAATCCAGTGGTGCAATCTCTGATCGGGGGCAGGCTCTTATTGGTCCAGGAAAGCTGGGAAGGAACATGGGTTACGTTTGCCTCAGTGTATACCCCCAACCAAGGCCAGAACGCATTCAATGAAGAGGCGTTGTCCATCATAACGGCCAAGGGACACTGTGCGGTTATAATTGGAGGTGATTTTAACTCATGGGCTGACACGCATATGGACATACACGCAATGAGAACCAAGCACTTGGGGCAGCCACAAGGGGTGGGGAGGGGTGGGGACATATTTAAAAAATGCCTAGAGATTAGGGGCCCAATGGATGTATGAAGGGTCCTACACCCAGACCAAAAGGGCTATACTTTCTTATCAGGAGTACGTGCAACCTTCACTAGGATAGACTACTTACTACTGGACAGGGAATACAGGTCACAACTAAGAAGCAGTGCAATCCGACCTGTGGGCTGGTCAGACCACGATATGGTCACCATGGAACTCGACATATGGGGTAGGAACAAAAAGGACTCAAGTTGGCACTGCAACAAGTTCCTGTTGCGAGACAAGCTCTTTGCCCAGCATTTAAAGATAGCGCTGCTGGAAGAATACTTCCAGGTAAACGAGAACAGAGAAGTAGGGGAGACCCCCCTCTGGGAAGTGGGGAAGGCCACCTGGAGAGGGATCCTAATAAACGAGGGAGCCAGAAAGAAACAGGAACAAACGTTACAGGAAGAGAGGCTCCGCACAGACATTTTAGAGGTTGAAGGCAGGCCACAAGGCAAAGGGAATTATGAAGAAAGGGACTTGGAGACAATCAAGCAGAAGAGGATAGAACTCAAATCACTGGGAATGGGGGGGATACGATTAGGAAGTTAAAATTCTTAAAGCTAAAATTCTATATTCAATGAAAAAGGGGACAAAGCCGACGCGTTACTGGCAGCCGGGCTGACGGAACAGAGAGCGAACAGATGGGTGGACCATATTCTGGGAGAGACGTGACGTTGGGCCACAACCCCGGACGAGGTGGCGAGCCACTTTGCAAAGTACTATGAAGAGCTATATAAAAGTGAGAGAAAGGGGGACCCAAACTGTGTTGGAGCAATACCTAGACCGGACAGAAGTAACACAGCCGAGCCCTGAAGAAAGGGATTTCCCAGTGACCCCTTCACACCCGAAGAAATAAGGGCAGCTATAGAAAGATTACCAACGGGAGGTCCCTCAGGAGAGGATGGCTACACCATGGGATTCTATAAGAAGTTTGCAGGAATTCTTGCCCCCCACACGGCTAAACTGTTCTACCACATACGGGAAATGGGGCGAGCCCCACAATCATTTGAAAGGGCACATCAATAATCCCGAAAAGCGTCAAAGACCCAACAAACTGCAAGTCATATCGCCCTATCTCCCTCTTAGAAACAGATGTAAAGGTGTTCACCAGGACCCTAGCTACCCGACTGGAAGAAATCCTACCCCACCTAATACACCCAGATCAAGTGGACTTCGTGGAGGGAGGGCAGGGGGCGGACACGATGTGCACAACCCTGAATATTATGGAACACTCCAGGCTGGAAGGGGAGAGACCATGTCTTGCTTAACTTAAATTCAGAGAAAGCCTTTGATCTGGTGGAATGTGAGTTTCTCTTTGCCACACTTAAGAAATATGAATTTGGGGAACAGTTCTTGAGGGGGATCCGGGCGATATACAGAACCCTGACAGCAAGGGTATCAGTGAATGGGAAAACATCTAGGGAATTCTGCCTAGGGAGGGGAACCAGACAAGGCTGCCTGCACTCACCCCTTCTGTATGCCCTCTCCATAGAACTGCTGGGGAATGGAATCAGGAAAGAGACAAGCATAGAAGAAATTAAGGTGGGGAGGCAAGAATACAAATTAGAAATGTATGCAGAAAACATGCTTCTCTATCTGGCCAACCCTACCTCATCTATACTGAGAGCCCTCCAGGCCATAACGGAGTACTGACAATGAGTGGGACTTAAGGTCAATATAGAGAAATCCACATTGTTCCCATATAGCTGCCCGACCTAGAACATGGGGAACAAACTTCTAGAACTGGGAATTCCGGTTGAACCAACCACGCTTAAATATCTGGGTATATACATCAGTAGGGACACCAAAGACCTCTATGCAGAGAGCTTCCCTCCACCCCCTTCTCTTGGCTGAGCCAACTACTGAATCGGACAGATGGTCCAAACTGACAATGTCGTGGCTGGGATGCCTCAAAGCAGTCAAAAGGTCAATTCTCTCCAGAAACCTATACCTATACCAGATGTTGCCAATAGCCATGTCAGGAGATCCCTATACGGGACTAAAGTGCAAAAGTAACAGATTCTTATGGCAAGGGAAGAAGCAGAGGATAGCATACTCGACCCTAATGCACACCAAAGTAGAGGGGGGGGGGGGAGTTAGCCTGCCAGATATGTACACATTACCGGGCAGCACAGTTCCGGGCTCTGGTCCCACATCTGAGAGGAGAAAAGGACAAACAGTGGTTGGAAATAGAAAATCACCTGTTGAGGCCTGTGACACTAGGGCAATGGCTATGGGCAGTGGAATCAGCAGTCCCACAAAAAGTCCTAAACCATAGAATACTAGGCCCACTCCTAAAGTTGTGGTGGAACAAACCCGAAATGAGAATCACAACATGGCCATCCCAGATGAGTCACCTATAGGCACCCCCGATTAGAGACAACCTTCAAGAACCACAGCGCTTTCAAAAGTAGTTTGAGGTGGGCCTGGAGAGAGTCAGACAGATGATAAAAGGCAACGCCTGCATTTCCCTGAAGGAACTGGAGGAGGGACTAAAAATAGGGCCCCTTTCGGTTTTTCACTATCTACAACTGGGGGTTTGGATGTCAGCGAAGTTGGGGAGCAACCTACAAATAGAACTAACACCATTGAAGGGTATATTGAGTACAGCCACGTCCTCAAGGGGACTAATCTCCCAAATGTACAGAGCCCTATCAAGTAAAGAGACAGACACGAAGGAAGCCCCCAGGAAAAGGTGGGAGAGGGACTTGGGTAGATCTATCCATAAGGACCTCTGTAAACGCCTCAGCACTAACGCCCAAAAAACATCCATCTCATGGCAATACAAACTACATGGACTAAAACTCCTCTACAGATGGCAGTATGATCCGGTGCGCCTCTCCAAACTGTTTCAGGGATCTAGTCCATTATGCTGGAGAGGGTGCAACCAAAAAGCTGATACTGGCATATGTGGTGGTCTTGCTCGAAAGATCAAACATTTTGGAAGGAGGTCTTGGGCTGGGTCAAAAGCGTAGACGACATCGAAAGAAACTGCTACCTCTTGTTAGTCTTATTTGGGTTGGAAGAAGTGGAAGGACATTGGGAACATCTCGTGCATATGCCACACTTCCTCCTGCTAGCAGCAAGGGTCTGCCTCACGATAGGATGGAAAACACCACAGCTCCCCACGAAAGAAATGTGGGCCCGAAAGGCCAAAGAGATCTATGAGATGGAAAATATCAGAGGCCCTACACGACTTCTCGCCCTCAAGAGAAATGGAATGGACACCATTCCTCAATGCATACAGATAAATAATACCCACGTTCCACTCTGAAATCATTCCCTAATCACTGGATGGCCAATTACTCTAATTTGATCTGCTAGAACATCCTGTCTGTTGTGGGTGGGCGGGGGAAGGGTAAAGAAGATAATACTTTTTTAAGTTGTTTTTTAGTCCCACAAAAAGTTCAAAATCTTAGCCGATGTCGAGATGCCAAACATATGAAAAACGGTGCTATGACAAAATATGCAAGATGTGCACCTTGAATCAGGCTTAAATAAAGAATTTAAAAAAAAGTTTACAGGAAGCGCAACAGGTCTCTTTGGTGATCTCGAGGAAGGGAGTGGTTGTCCTTCAACTGATAATTTATGTTGCAGTCGGGACATAATTTAAATGAAGTTCGCTCCATGGTGGCTGAAGATATTAAGGGCAGCACAACAGAAGCAGTAAATGCAAGAAATGGAAGTATGCATTCTTTGTGAAAAAGGAATCAGTCCCCCCACTCTCCCTACTGCTAGGCCGAAGCCTGTTGTAGGCCGAAGACTGTCGCCGGAATGATCGTCTGGTTCGGCAGTCAAAGTTGGTCGTCCATCAAGATGTTCGTCGAGCGGTAACCATCAAAATATTGATAACAATTATAATAATTCAGAAAGTAGAATAGCTATGGGACTTCACGAGAACAGGTCAAGCCACAATGGTGAAACAAATAATCTGAGGGACCTCGACACGCAAGGGATCATGGATACAGTCGACGTCACACTAGGGATAAAATTAAAAACACGCCCAGTCGACGTCCCTTTTCGAACTTCGAAAAACTTCATGTGCAATACTCTGCACTTACAACTAGATGTTGGCCTATGTAAAGCATGTGATTCTAAGCAGATCCGCAAGCCTCATAAATATACATGTGGATAGATAGTGCAGGAGTCACTGCACTATAGTTAAGGTGAGTATTGAATACCATAGGAAATCGAAAAAATGAATTGTAATTACCTTTTGAATTAGATGACTGATTTGGCTGAAATTGCACAGACAATTTTGTATGTGCAGCCCCCCCACCCCCAAGACTGGACATTTTGGGAAAGATCCTTTAAAAAAGTTATTAAGAAAAAAAAAGCACTTTCAGCCTAGTCCCCATTATTTTTCCCATAGAACAACAAGTCAATTCTTGTCAGGCAGCACAGCAAAATCTGCTCGACAGATTTGGACCAGGTCTGAAATAACTGGGGCACAAAGCTTTGACTTGCGATCCTTTTGTGGTTTTGGGTTATTCTCTCCATTCATTTTTTAAAATATTTAACAGAGAAGGGGGTGCCTCCTCTCCCAAAAAACAGAGATATCCTCCCATGGTGCATTGTTTTTCTGATGCGAGAGATAGCCGCAGCTATACCTGTGAATATCGGGAAACGAAAAATGCCATTGGGAGGTGCAAAAACAGTGAAATGGGATCAGGCTAGAGGATGGGTGGGGGAGATGGGGTCCCATATGGAATTTGGGAGTTGGAGGTAGGCTAGGGATTGAGTTTGCTGCATGAACATTTTCCCATTGTCACCGTTATGCGGTCCAATAATCGCAGCTACCAGTGAAAACGAGATCTGGTAATGAAAGTGTGTCACACGGAACAAGTGTTTAAGGGGGTATGGGAGAAGGCTAGGGAGGAAAATGTGAGTTTGTGGGAGTAGGTGGCCTTGCCATGAGGAGGGGGGCACTTGCTGAGTGAGTGGGGGTCCAGGGGAAAATGTTTCTACTGCAGTTGTTCCCGATAATCACAGTTATCCGAAACTACCAATAATCACAGCTATTTATAGTACATTTCTATTATAGCCACAGTTATGGGGAAAAAGTAAGACGAAAGAAAAAGAAAATTATATTCATGCAGCTACAGTGAGGTCATGGGGGTGGGGGAGATCACAGGCCATGGCCAGTGTGCTTGGTAGCATTTTAAAAGGCTGAAGGACTGGTAGTTTTGTCAAATATACAGTGGGAACAGCTGTGGCGAGTGGCCCATTAGTGCTAGCTGAAGGCCAGGGCTAGTGGCCAGGGAGTGATTTAGAATATACAGTGGGCATGGCCGAAATAGAATGAGAATGCGACATAGCGTATGTCACTTTATACGTAACGTCTTCTTATAATGTTTGTACTAACCTGCTCTTACTGTTTGATCGCCATAGATTTGACTGTTTAGCTACGCCTTATCTGCACTTGCACTTGCCCTACCCTGCAGATTCGAAATGTCCACTATGCCTGTAACCTGTAACGTTAACTAATCTGTAACCTGTAAACGTTAACTAAGCTGTAAACCTCCTTGTTCTCTTGCGCCCTGCTACCCTAGGGTCTGGTGCGCACAATAAATAAATAAACAAACAACAAACAAACAAACAAACAGAAAGTGGGCACGGCCAAAGTCTGTGGCCACTGGACATGGCTGAAGACCATGGCTTTTTGCTGGTTAGTGTTTTCAAATAAACAGTGGGCACAGCCGAAAGCCATGGCCACTGGCCATCGTCGAAGACCATGCCCATGGCCACTGGCAATCGTCGAAGACCATGGCCAGTGGCACAGAAAAAACTATGGCATAACAAAACCCTTGAAATTCAAGGGAAAAAAACTTTTGTTAAAATGCAGTTAAGGTGATTAAACATAACGCAACAAAACCCTTGAAATTCAGAGCATTGGGAAACTCAGGACCGGCTTAACTCAGCGCGTTCCTGTTGCATAGCCAAGGGCATATATATTCTAAGAGAAGGGATTGACAATGCCATTCAAAATGGCATGATGGGGAGATCAAAGGGATCGAGCAGAGTTAAGTTACTCACGTTTTTTCTTTGAATATATCAATACATCAATTTGTCCTCCCATGCGTTGACCAACAATCAAATGGATGTGTTCAGATTTTGACTCATTCTTCAGAAAGATCAAACTCCAAATGTTTTTTTCTAACAATCCAGTCAACATTGTATGCCCACCTGTACCTTCTGGCAGAACGTCTTTATTCATTTCAGATATCGAGACGTTATCTGATTTGGCCACGTTGGAGGATCCATGTTTTGACTCTACCAAGTTTGATCTTTCAGAGTTTGATATTAATCCAGACTGGTCCATCAGCTCTCGGCTTAAAGCTATGTCTAAATCTAATCCCCCCATGCCCACAGTAGGATGCATGGAAAGTTTCCATGACTTATGCATCGCAGAAACTACGCAAGTCATCTCGTGCATCTGTCAAATGTAACCCTTCAAAGGAACAGTGCAAGACCCTGTCTGAACTGCAAGATTGGTCTAATATTATTATAAAACCTTCGGACGAGGGTTTGAACATAGTTCAATTGAATCGGCATGATTATGTCAATGAGGCTTCCAGGCAACTTCGGGACAAACACTGTTACACTTCAGCATCTGCCAATCCATTTGTTAAGATACAGAGTGAGTTGAAGATTCTTGTAACCAAGTGGTGTGAGATGGGTATCCCTCCTACTATTTATTTGTTGCCCAAAATTCATAGGTCCCTTGTGCACCCACCAAGACGTCCAACTGTCACAGTATCAGGTTGACTTTTGGAGAACATGTCGCAATTTATTGATGAGAATTTAATTTCATTTGCTTCCACGCTACCCTCTTATTTAAGGAGACTGAGGATTTTCTTGCACACATGAATCATGTACCGTGGGAAGAGGGTTTGATTTTGGCACCCTTGACGTGGTTTCCCTTTAAACTTCCATATATCATGTGATTGGCATCAATGCCTGTCGACATTTTTTGGAAACAAGGTCACTGAACTTTCTTTCTCACACCAATGTGATATTGGAGATGTTAAAATGTTGTCTCAATAATAATGTGTTCCTTTTTTAAAGTGTTTTTTACCATCAGAAGCATGGCACAGCCATGGGCAGTACTTTTGCCCCCATCATATGCCAACCTAATGGTGGGTTGGTCAGACGTGACCTTTTTGAGTGACATTGTTAATGAAACATTTGTTGAGCAGATGGTGGTATGGTGGCGTTATATCGATGTGTTCGTCATATAAAAGGGAACTGAGTCAGACTAGCTCAACTTTGTCAAATGCATCAATGAAAACACAGTTAATTTAGTGTTCACTGAGAGTCAGAGCTGTACTGAGATAATTTATTTCCATGCCATTGTTTCCCTGGATAGTCTAGGTTTACACACTACTGTTTGTAAAAACCTACCAGTTCAGGCCTTCCCCTCCATGCTAGCAGTGGTCACCAGGTGGGTTGCAAAAGGAGCATATCCTTTGGTGAATTTGTACGCTACCAAAGAAACTGCTCTGATACTGTGCAATTCGATAAATGCTGCTCCCGGGCCTCACATGATTTTATGAAGCAGGGGTACACGAAGGGTATCATTGAGGATGCTTATATTAAGGCTAGATTGCATCAACATGAGGACTTATTCACCATTAAGAGAAAGGTGGGGTGCAGCAATAACGAGGACTCCAATTTTGTCATCACTTGTGGCAGTTCCTCTCACAGTGTGAGGAAAATTGTCCAGAGATACTGCCATGTCCTTAAAATGGACACGGATTTGTCATCATCATTAGCCTCACGTTCCATACTGTCCTTTAGGAGAGTTCCCGCACTTAAGGACAAACTTGTAAAGAGTTTTTTGAATCCAAAGTTTCAAACTGCTACCAATTCCTCCTGGTTGACTACACTACCTATGGGGTTTGTTAAATGTCATAAATGCAAGGTTTGCATTCATGCTACTGTTCAGAAATGCTTCATACATCCTGTTATGGCCACTTCCTTTGTCATTAAAGATCACATTACATGTGACACAACCTTTGTGGTGTATGTGCTTAGTTGCCCTTTTAACAAGTGATATGTTGGTAGCACCACCTGCAAACTAAAAATGGTGATTCTGCAACACCTTAGGGCCATCAAAACTTCTAACCCCTCTTGTCCCATGGCAAAAATGTTTAAAGAATACCGTGCCAATAATGCACAACTGCTTACCTTTTTGGGGGTTGTGCATGTTGCTATGAATCCCAGAGGTCTTGATCGAGTCTTACGGCCCCGACAGGTAGGGATCAAATATATATTGGATCTAGACACTAAGGTCCCACTGGCGCATAATATCGATGAAGAACTTTACACTTTCATAGGAGCTTAATTACAGTTTATAATCTGTCAGTTTGCTTCATCTTCTTCTTGTTCAAGAGTCTTGTTTTCTCCTTCTTTACTGTTTTCCTGAGTATGATTCATTTAGGGTACAATTGTACAAGTTATATCATGATGTTGGTACCTTTTTGAATGTGTTCCTGCTTGCCATTTCATTTTTAATTTGATTACATTATTTGTTCCTTGACACCATTGTGTACATTTCACTGTTGAATCGCAGTCGTGTCATTGATTTTTGTACTTTTTGACTCCTTATTGATCGTGCTATTGAATGTTTTTCCTGGCAGTGCTTTATTACTTGATATTGCTTTATAATTTTTTTGAGTTCTCTTCCTTTTTTGAATTAGGGTTCACACACTCGGGCTGACTCAATGGTTTGCTCAGCGCATTACCAGTTATGAGTTATGTTTCACTACTGCATTCCTAATAGGGTCCAGCTGCCTTGGGGCTTTGAAATATGATGCCTCGTTTGATTTGTTCACTCAGTCATTTGGTTTAACCTTGCACTTTGCGTTCTATATGTAGCGTGCATTATGCACCAGCGCTTTATGGATGGTTTTACATCAGCACATTTTGCACAAATGCGGACATGTAGGACTTTACTTGCCAACCAGCCATTGTGGGAGGTGGTATCCACAAGACATCTCGTTGGACTCCCTGTTGGATAAATTACGTCATTTGCACTTGCATTTCATTGCCACTGGGGCATGTACAATTGCACATGCTGGCACTTGCACTTCATCTTCATCTCCCAGGGATGTTTCCTATGGCTCCGTACTTTTGCACTTTCATATAATGTGTACGAAATCCATGTTGACTTGATTGATTTTATTTAATCTTTTTGTATGTAACATTCTGCACAGGGCATTGATATGTGTATATAACATGCTTTAAGTATGATTTTTAAACCCCCTATTATATTTAGGAATGCATTGTTCAGGTATTTTTAAACCATGATGTGTAATATTCATACTGGTTTGTATTTGTTTCAAGATGTCTGCCGTTGCGCTCCATTCATTGATCCCTATACTACACTGTGCCATTGACATGGTGGAAGGACTGAGCACTCTATTTTAATGTGTATGTTTTGCTGCTGCCATTGTGTGAACAAGCGCTCTGTGAGCGCAAAACGCATAACCTTTTCCTGTGCATCCCTGCATGCTGTGCTTGATTAATAAACACGTCTCAAGCCATTTTCGACTTAGGCGTCTTTTTTACTTTCATTGGTATTCCGAGATCTGGAGTGTGGTTCACCTGTCTCATGGGGTTTTATATTAATTATAGGGCGGCAGAACCCCAAAGAATTGAGTTGCTAATAACTTTGACGTTTGACTCGTGCAACGGATTTAGCAGAAATTCTGAAGTCATTTAGGGACGCGTGCCCCCTCCCCCCCCACGACTGCAAAGTTTGGTAAAGATTTGTTTAAAAAAAAAGAACAAAAAAAAGATGAGGCCTACTTCCCATTCAATTTTCCATAGATGAAAAGGTCAATTTTTGCTGGACCGGACTGTCCAGACTGCAGGATGGAATTGGACCAGGTATGAAACAACTTGGGCTCGCGTTGACTTGTCTTTTTTGTGGTTTGGGGCTATTCTGTCCAGTAGTTTTTACAAATAGTTGTTGGAAAAGGGGGTGCCCCCTTCTCCAAAATAGATAGCTGTACCCCGGTTAACTTGCAGAGAAACAGGGTGTTTAAACAGCCGCCATTATGTTTTTTTCCTCAATGCGAGAGATAGCCGCAGCTATCGCCGAGGGTATCGGAAAATGAAATGCAGGAAAAAAAGCCATTTGCAGGTACAAGAAACATGCAAATGCCATCAGTCTAGAGGTGGGCGGGGGGGGGGTGGAGATAAGCGAACACCAAGTGCAATTTGAGAGTTGGAGGGCGTCTAGGACTGAGTTTGCAACACTAAGTTTTTCTGTAACCCCGGCTATAGCCGACATTTCATGGCAAACTGCATCACGGAAACAGCGTTTTATTGTGGGGGGAACTGGAGAGGACAGGGGATGTGAGGAGGCCATAATGGATGTGTGGGGAACAGGCTCAGAGGAGGGGATACTTGGTGAGGGCCTGGGGGGGAAGAAAAGCATTTTCTTTCTGCCCGTTTTTCCGATATTCGCCACTATAATATGACTACAGATAGCGGAGGGTAACTGTATTTCTGTACCTGCGGCTATAGATAAAAAGTTACAAAAAGAAAGAAAAAAGATTATTACAGCTACAGTGACATCGGGGGTGAATAATCACTGGCCATGGACACTATAGACATAAGGGACTCTCCTGCATGCAGTAACCAGGACTGACCCTGCTTAGCTTCAAATCAAGGAAGCGGCTGGCAACCTCAGGCCATGTTGCCTAATGAATGAGCACAAGTTACAAGACCACTTAGAGCATCATGGCCTGAGGTGGACAGCCCCTTCCTTGCTTTGAAGCTAAGTAGTGTCCATCCCGGTTACTGCATGGATGAGGGACAGTCCACGGTCCCGGATGCCGTGTTTTCTTAATTTTAAATATCTCAAAACACCCTAAGAAAACACAAAGAATCTACATTATTTTTTTCTTAAATCATGCTACTGTCAATTCTTGCAAGTATTGCACTCCAAAGATCAAACGCCATGAATCCTACATGAAAAGAGCAGCTATTTCTGGGAGAATTCCAAATGCAGCTTGCACGTGCAAGGCAAACTAGAATAACCTTTTGTTTATATATATCTATATATATATATAGTCAAGTCAAACAACTTTATTCGGCCTGAGAGAGGCCATCAAAGTACATCCTAAAAATACATTACTAAAATATAATTACAATAGACATGGCAAAAAGAAGGAAAAACATACCCAAACAAGAGCAAAAGGCTGCACCCTAACCCGGGTGCTGCCCGACAGTACTTTTGGCCAAGAATCAGGAACCGCCGTCCCCTTGACCCTCCCATCTCCCAAACTGCCTCGGACCCAGGGCGGTCAGATTAGCCCCTGAAAGGAGGCTGTAGCTTTGGGGGTCACCCATGGGTTTCAAGCTAACAGGGATGAGGGTAGAGCTGACCATGATACCAGATTCCCACGGTCGCCCTCGGCCATTGCATCTTTCCAAAACCTCCCTTGCCAAATCTGCGTCCCCTAAAACCACTCTAACAATGTCCGTTTTAGCTGCATAATTGGACAGTCTAGTGCACTCTAACAAAGAGTCTGTTGACACAAACCCACACTCCCCTATAGCCCGTAACCAGTGAAGACATTTGTTCCGCAAGGCATCCCTGGGTTCTCTTTTGTCCATGGGTAATTTAGGGACTCTCTTGAGGAATACTGTGGAGCTGGAGTGGCCTTGGTGGATAAGGTGCCCGGATGTAGACCTCCCCCGCCCGAGGGTTGACACACCAGTCCCCCTCCCCACAAAGCGCATGTTATGCTGGACTCTACCCGCAAAATTCTGTGTTGGCGGTGGCGCAATAGCTGTAGTCCCATTAAGCTCCCTCCGAGGGGGTGGTGCTGGGGAATGAGCCACCCCTAAATGGCTCCTTTTGGGCTGGGGGTTCTTATCCACGGGGGCGGGCAGGGGGGCGAGGGATACAACCCTGCGTTAGAGACTGGCTTTGGACCCCCAGGCCCAGTCCCCGCTAACACCTCTCCTCTCCTCCCCGCACTACCCTCCCCCCTGACCCCAAGCACCTCCTTGGTCAAAACCATTAGGAGGTTTTTGATCTCCACCAGCTCGAGGAGCAGGAGTTGGCACGGACAACTAGGCAGATCGGCACATGCAATAGAAAGAGGGACTTGCGAGCACTGGGCTCCAGTTGAGAGGGTGTCCGGGGCCCGGAGAGGGCTGATCTGTAAGGGGGATCTAACCCCCATGGGGGCAGCAGGCGTGGGCACGCACCCCTTGCAGAGAAGGGGGCTAGATTTCGCACTCTTACCCAGATCAAAGTTTCCCACCCCCCTAGTGTCAAGGGCCAAAGGAGCAGAAGCAAAAACAGACAATGGGTGGACTTCAGGGAGAACCACTGTCGACAGCGGGGTTGATGGAACAGGGTTCGGGACAGAGGGTGGGTGGGAAGGTTCCAACGGTGGGGCCAATACAACGAGCCCTTTTGGCAGCTTTAAAATGCCCAATGAAATCCTCTCACCTACAGTGGCCAGAGTGTCCAGAAGAGCGGCGGTGGCTACACAGTCAAGGCCCCCTCCAGGGGTTAAGAGGTTGACCGGGGGCACATTTTCATCCAGAAATTGGCTTTGCTGGGCAGAAGTGAGACGAGGTGATGAAGCAAAACCACATGTGGACCCAGAGGAACGAAGGAGGGCTGTGGAGCTATGGATACTTGGTAGAGGGGTGCAGGACAACTTGGGTGCAGGCCCCTGTCCACTGGGCATAAATGGATGGGTAAACCCACCATTCACAAGTAGGCTCCCAGTACAGGCTTCAGTAACGTGCATGACCCCGGGTGCCTTGTGCGGCAAGCCTCCTCCTAGTCTTCTCCCCACGATCAGTTTTCGGTGCTCCACGGGGGCCGAGCCTTGTAAGCTGGAAAAAGAGTGGATTTGGAGAGATGGATGGGGGTAAAGGGGGAGGAGAGGTCCCCCTCTTCCGGAGGACCGCGGACTCCAAAGCTGACACCCCCAAGGAGGCCGACCATCCTGCGATGAGGGGGGATTTTGGAGATCAAAATCCAAATTCCAGAATCCAAAAGAAATGGAAAATCTCACCTTACCCCCTACACAGTGTTAGGGACAATGAGCTTCGTCGCTGGTTCTTGTGCCGTGTGTAAGGTCCAGCACAGTGTTTGAAATAAGATGCTAGGTGCTCCACGCCGTCTGGGCGCTAACACCCAGGCGGGAGCAAACACCCGCGCCCTTTCCTCCCGCGGGCATCCACTCTCGCGGGCTATGGCGGCGGCTTTAGTCCTGCAGGGGGTGGGGCCAAGGAACAGCAGAAGACAGCCTCCCAGCTCCCAGGACCGCGAACACCCGCGCCCTTTCCTCCCGCGGGCTTCCACCCTTGCGGGCTATGGCGGCGGCTTTATATGTATATATATATGACAATGCATTACTTACCGTAAAAGCTTTTCTGATGGTTGTATCTGCTTAGATTCGCATGCTGTGCATAGGTCCGATATCCACTGGTCACTGCGGAGTATTGCATTTTGTTTTTCGTAGTCGAAAAGGGGACGTCGACAAGGCGTGTCTGTAACACTATCCCTATAGTGACGTGCGTTGTACCCACAATCCCTCACGCGTCGAGGTCCCTCTGTTTGTATTTTTTCTGCCCTGAGGGAGCCTTCTATACGTGAGTGAGTACAGAAAAGAGAGAGATGTAGAAATATGTCTATGTTCCTTCCATCCGAGCGGGGAGGAAGGGTGGGCGCATGTGAATCTAAGCAGATACAACCATCAGAAATGCTTTTACGGTAAGTAATGCACTGTCTTCTGATGTTTGTTAATCTGCTTAGAATCACATGCTGTGCATAGACTAGCGAGCAGTACCCGGAGTTGGCGGTGGGTTATGAGAAGGAACAGTAGAGAAAAGATGTCTTAATACTGCCTGTCCCACCTGGGAGTCAGATCTAGAGTGTGCGTCTAAATAGTAGTGTTTTGTAAAGGTGTGCACCGAACTCCAGGTTGCCGCCTTGCAGATGGACTCAAGGGGAACATTTGCAATGAAAGCTATAGATGCCCCCGTGCCTCGAGTAGAATGTGCTCTTGGCTTGAAGGGTAGTTCTCTTTTAGCAAGAGTGTAACAGAGAGTGATGCATTGAACAATCCATCTAGATATAGTGGACTTTGAAACTGCATCTCCTTCACTTCCTTCTGCCACCGAGACAAAGAACTGATTAGTCTTTCTCAGTGGTCTGGTTCTTTCCATGTAAAACATGACAGCTCTGCGCACGTCGAGTGTATGCAGACTTTTTTCTCCCAGATTGGAAGGGTTTTGAAAGAACGTTGGTAGTTCTATTGACTGGTTCAGATGGAATTTCGAGATGAATTTCGGTGCAAACCTTGGGTGTGTGCGTAGAACCACCTTGTCTTTGTGAAATGTTACGAAGGGGTCTAGAACTGAAAGAGCCTGTAGTTCACTTACTCTCCTAATGGAGGTGATAGCTATTAGGAAAGCAGTCTTAAGAGTGAGGTGCTTAAGAGTTGCCTTGTGCATGGGTTCAAAGGGCGAGCCCATGAGTCTGGTAAGTACCACATTCAGGTCCCATCCGGGAGCTGGGTTAGCTATCGGAGGTTGTATTCTCTTTACCCCCTCCATGAAGGCTTTGATTACTGGGATTTTCCACCATGACACTTTAAGTTGGGAAGTGGTGTATGCAGAAACTGCCGCTAGGTGGACTTTAATAGAATTGAACACCAGACCCGAGTCCAATAGGTGGGTCAGGTACAGAACAATTTGTGTGGGTGAGCAGTCAACCGGGTTGATGCTTTTCCCTCTACACCAGATGACAAATCTTTTCCACTTACTAGAATAGCAGTGACGAGTGTTAGGCTTTCTAGCTTCCCTGAGGATGTCCATGCATCTCTGCGGGAGTTCTAGATGTCCAAACTCTATGATCTCAGGAGCCAGGCTGCTAAGTTCATGTTCTGAGGGCATGGATGCAATGTCCTGCCCTTGTTCTGTGACAGCATGTTGTACGGGCAGGGAAGTTTCACTGGGGGAGATAGGGACATCTCCATCAAGTGAGCGAACCATGGCTGCCGGGCCCACATAGGGGCCACTAGTATCATGGTGACTTGTTCCTGGTGCATCTTGTGCACAATCTTGTTGAGAAGGGGAGTCGGGGGGGGAAAGCGTAAACAAATCTCCCTGACCATGGAATCGACAGATCGTTCCCCTTGGACTGGTTCTGGGGGTATCTGGAGGCGTAACTTAGGCATTGTGAGTTCTCCAGAGTTGCGAACAGGTCTATTTCTGGGAATCCCCATTGTGTGAAGATGTCGAAAACGATGTCTTCTTGCAACCGCCATTCGTACTCTGAGGGCAGAAGGAAGTCTCTGCTGAGTTCGTCTGCTAGCAGATTGAGTTCCCCTGGTACATGTCGCGACAGTAGGAACATGTTGTGTCTGAGAGCCCACTTCCATATATTCTGGGACAGCTTGGACAGTCCTGGAGAGTGGGTGCCCCCCTGCTTGTTGATGTAGTACATGGCTGTGGTGCTGTCCGTAAGGACCATCACTGTCTTCCCTTGTAGGTGTTCTTGGAAGGCTTTCATTGCTTTGAACACCGCCAGTAGCTCCAGTAGATTTATGGTCTTGGATGCTACGCTCGGAGTCCACACTCCGTGGCTGTCTGATGGGATAGGTCAGCCCCCCATCCTGTGAGGGATGCGTCTGTGGTAAGAGTGGCTTCCACTGCGGGTGTGGCAAAAATGTTTCCCTATTACCAGGTTTTCCTTTGTCCACCACCGTAGCGAGAGAACCAAGGCCTGCGAGACCACCACTAGATCGTCCCATTGTCCGCTGACCTGACACCACTGGCTGTTGAGCCATTCTTGCATTGGGCGAATGCACAGGCGCGCGTGAGGTACCAAATAAATACACAACGCCATCATTCCTAGCAAGCGCATCGCTTTGCGCACCGTCACCTCTCGACCTGCCACATATTGGGGGATCTGAAACAGCATGTTTTGGACCCTCTCGTTGGAGGGGAAGACGAGGCCGTCCTTTGTTCGAATTAGAGCCCCTAGGAATTGTTTGACTTGGCTGGGGTCTAAGCTGGACTTCTTCTCGTTGATGGAGTAGACCAGTTGGAACAAAAGGTCTACAGTCTTTTGGGTGTTTGAGAAGCATGTCTCGTAAGAATCCCCTGTTATGAGGCAGTCGTCGAGGTAAGGGTATACTGGGATGGATAACCTGCGCAGGTGGGCCGCTGCCACTGCCAGTACTTTTGTGAATACCCTTGGTGCAGATGCTATGCCGAAGGGTAGCACTCTGAACTGGTAGTGTTTGCCCTCTATCATGAACCTGAGATATTCTCTGTGCGCTGGCAACATTAAAATATGAAAGTATGCATCTTTCATGTCCAGTGTTGTCATGTAATCTCCCTGTGATAGCAGTGGGATCACTTCCTGTAATGTCACCATACGAAACTTTTGAGGTTTGACAAACTTGTTCGCTGGGCGCAGATCTAATACAGGGCGCATGGTTAGATCCTTTTTGGGTACAAGGGAGTACACTGAATAAATACCTTCCGTTACCTGAGATAGAGGCACGACCTCTATACCTCCTTTTTCCAGTAGCTGGTCCACTTCTTGGAGAAGGATGTCAGGATTAGTCAGGCGAGTACAAAGGCAGCGAATATGGCAAGGGAAATGTGCACCCAGGAACTACGACTCAGGTATGCTAGAACCCAGGAGTGCAAATAGAGTGTGACATCAAAACCAATATATGAAAAGGGATGTGGGGTAAGCACCTGACCGCGAGGAAAGTCGGCAAGCGCCTTACCCCCAATTGCTGTTACAGGTACTGACAGCGCTAAACCCACGTGGAGGGCAAGCAATGACAGGATCTGTGTACTAACACTCTTGATGGTATTACATAAGGGAACTTAAGAACTGTACTCACGAGGACGAGATAAACCTCTTGAATGTCAGCTAGCCCACGAATCCTGTTGAAGAAACTGGGACCCCGAAAGGCTAGAACAGCAATGGAAGGAAAACTAAATACCTAAGTGGGAATAGTGTTTACAAAATAGTGAGGAAAACATAAGCATTCACACAGGGGCTAGCTACTACCGCACACCACACCTAATAATCAAAGGGAAAATAAATGCAGAAGTGCAGTGGAAAACATGGAATGGATCCTCTAGAAAGTAAGGATCAGGAGCAGGGAAAAACGATATAACCTATGCAAACTTCTCCCTACCCCTCCAAGGAAAAGACAGGAAACTAAACTAAGAGGAAGGCTAAGGCAAATGGGTAACAGCAGCAAAGGACAGAGTCAAAGAAATATAGAACACAGACAAACTGGGCTGCATCTAAAAGGGGAAAGCACTGAGAATTGCTGCCTGCAAACAGAGGAAGACAAAAAGGGAAATCAAGGGAGCAGAAATCAATTAGCGCATGAATCCGAAATTCAGGGCGGAGGAAACAAGAAAACAGGAACAAGGAAGTAGGTACAAAGGCAAGGAACCAGGAACCAGGGACTAGTCAAAAACAGGAACACTGCAAACGATGACCAGCGCTGGACTGAAGAAAGACTGAGGCTTTTAAAGCTGCTTAACGAGCACACGCCTCGGGTGTGCTGATTGCTGCACCTGCCGCCACAGCTGTTACCTATCCTCCACCCAACCTTGTGTTGCAAGGGTGGAGGTGGAGCAGTGGGCCAGGCATTCTGGGAAGCATAGTCATTTGGTTAAAGAAGCATGCTGGCTGCCAAAAACCAGGAATGGATCCGGAAGGGAAGTAGCTGGGAAAATAGGGATTTAGCGCTCCCAAATCATCACAGCACTGTAGCATAAAGTTCGGAGGAAAAGTCCAGTAGGGAATAAACCCCAAATTATGCCCCCAAATGGTGGGAACGGGAGCGAAGGGAGCGAGTCGTGACAAAGGATGGCGAGGTGTTCTGGTGTCATGCATCGTCCCCTCGGGGGTCTGTATGTTGGGGAACTGTTGAACTCTATACAGTAGCCGCGGGCTACGGTGGATAGTACCCAGCGGTCTGATGTTATTCCCTCCCATGCTGGAAGAAAGGATGTTAACCGGCCCCCGACCGGCGATGCATGGGAGGGGACCCGAATCTTTGCGTCACTTGGTGTTGTTGGTGGCTTGGGAGCCTCTAGGGGTGGAACCCAGGCTTCTCCCCTTGCCACGTCGTTGACCTCTCTGATTTTACTGGCCACTATTACCTTGGTAGTTGTTGGCAGAATACTGTTGTTGCTGATTTTGTTGCTGGCGTTGGCCACGAAAAAAGCGCCGGTTACCAAATCCCTCCCTGCTAGGGGGCTTTGAGATTTGGTCCAAGGTCTTTAGTGTGTCAAATTCTTTTTTCGCATTCTCCAGAGCGTCGTCAACTGCCTTTCCAAAGAGGTTAGACTCTTCAATGGGCTTATTAATGAGGGACGCTTGCGTTTCTGCCTTAAACCCGGAATTGCGAAGCCAGACGTGACGCTTCAGCAAAATTCCCTGTACCAAAGTACGGCCAGCCGTCTCTGCTGCATCGAGGGTATTCTTAACGATGCTTTGGTTGACCAGAGAGCCTTCATTAATTGTAGCCAATAATTGAGTTTTATGGGGTTCAGGGGCCTCTTAAGCTTTCCCCATTGCGCATCAGCGTAGCTTTCCAATAATGTATTATTATTGGCAATTCTAGTTGAGAATGCTGCAGAGGTGGTGATTCTCTTGGCCAGGACATAAAGCTTCTTCCCCTCTTTATCTGGGGGCGCCTCGCTGGTAGACAGTGGGACCCCAGCCCTCTTCCTAGTGTTGGTTACCACTAAGGAGTCCGGGATTGAATGACCCCTAATATATAGTGGGTCTTACTGAGAGGGTTAGAACAATTTCTCAATTGTCGGATTGACCCCTCTCACCAGTGCAGGAGTGGACAGTGAGGGGGTAATACGTCTTTTAACTGAGGCGAGGATGGGAATTGTTTGGCTAGTGGGAGGTTTTTCCTTGATAATCCTTTCCACAAATTCAGTATCTGGGGTGACCTCCCCAGTTTCGAGTTCGAAATGTGCTGCTGCCTTCTTCAGTAGTGCATTGAAGGTGGGCTGATCATCAACAGGCGAAGGGTTCCTGACTGGTGTAGTTTCAGTAGACCTGATGACTATAGTGTATGTGTCTGTAGACCTAGCTGGTGACTGCCAGGGATTTGGGTTACCCTCGCCTGTGTCCTCCTCGTACCCCTCCTCACCTATGTTAATGTCCTCATGAAACCCTTCTTCTTCTTGTTGGTCTTCATCATTAATGAACTCATCTTCCTGCTGGAAGTGGGTGTCCTCCTCAGTGAGGTCGTAAGAGTCCAAGTCTTCCTGTATGGGGTTAAAGAACCTTGGGTATTTAACCCTTAGTCTCTCCTGGGGTGCCTCCCTTGGTCTCTTGGGTGCCCTATTTTCTGGGATGGCCATGAACCTGTCTATTTTATCCATACAGGACTGGAACTTCTCTAAGGTCTACTGAGGTAGGCCATAGCGGTCTGGGAATGAAAAAGGATTTTCTTCTCCCTGTAGTTGCCTGGTTCTGTCCTATAACGTCGAAGAAAGCGACCCTTCGCCTTCTGAGAAGCCTTCTCGCAGGCTTGGGCTTTCCGTCGACGGCGAGAGCTGTCCTGACCTGTTTTCCTGCCCGGCGTTTCTTTGGCCTTGTGCTCGGTTTTCGGCGTACCGCTCGCCGTCCGTCTCTGGCCGTCTTTAGTGGATATACGCGCGAGGCTTTTGGCGATCATTCTCTCTACCGAGGGATCGGTCGCCGTCGCGCTAGGTAACGTTGAGTCTTTACTGGCAACGTGAGCACTCTTACGAGGCGCGTCGCCGGAGGATTTGGTGTTAGCGCCCTTATCGTTAGAATGCCCGGACGCCTGTCGCGGAAGCGGTGGCGGGGAGGGCTGACGACCCTTACGGTCGGCGGAAGACGCCGGTGGACCCGACGCCGCCGTTGGCGCTATGGCTGCCTTCGTCTTCGACGAATGCGTGCCGGGGGTATGTGTTTTTGTGCTTTTTTGTGTGCGTCCTTGTCGCTGGGGTGTTCATCCCCATAAGCTGGGCGTAAGCCGGGCTTGTCGGGGCCAGGGACGGATGACGAGGAGCGTGAACGCTCCTTTGAGAGGTCTACAACCTCCATTACGGGGGCCATGTAATCACTGTCCTCATCACATTGGGCGGCGGCGGCAGCGGGCGAGGAGTCAGACCTAGACATGGCGCAGGCCGCCCACCTTTTGACCCTGTGGTCCTTTAACGTTTTGGGCTTCAGTAATTTACAGGCCGCCCAGCCGTCCCTCCTTGTGATCGAGGGGCTCGTCTTTCCAGGTATATTTACTCTTGCAAAGCGGGCAAAACCTAAAGGGCGTCCTCTACATAGCTGAGGGCCAGAAGTGTGATTAGGACCTCGGAAGAGAGGGAGGGGAAAGAGAAAGGCATTCTCAAAGGGAAAAGAAAGACCACACAACCCCACTCTCCCTACTGTGTAAGGCCGGCGAGACCAGGCCACATGTTCGGCAGCGCCGAAGGATCTCCTCCGCTCGTCCTTCCGTCGAAGATCTTGCTCGGCGGAGAAACAGCTCTGCATCGAGGGAGGGATCTATGTTATTGATATTAATAATAAACGACTAAAGGTCGAAAGAATGATTTGGCAATGTCTCTCGAGGAGCTCCGCATGAAGGCGACCAGTGACTGGGCGGATAAAACAATCTGAGGGACCTCGACGCGTGAGGCATTGTGGGTACAACGCACGTCACTATAGGGATAGTGTTACAGACATGCCTTGTCAACGTCCCCTTTTCGACTACGAAAAACAAAATGCAATACTCCACAGTGACCACTGGATGTCGGACCTATGCACAGCATGTGATTCTAAGCAGATTAACAAACATCAGATATATATATATATATATATATATATATCCTACATTTTGGTCGTTTAAAAAAAAAAAACTACTGGATGGATTTACACCAAATTGACAAAAGCATGCATTCGGGCCAAGCCGTTGCTCCTGCCGCAAATTTGCCGAAAATCCATCCAGCGGTTTGGTCTGTAGACATGAGCAAAATGTTTTTTCCATTCTGTCTATGGGAAAAACCACACATTTTGCCTCTCCTTGACAAAACATCACCGAACTTTGCAGGATCAATCTGATGGGGCTATTTCTTTTCTTGCAAAGTTCCGTGAGGATTCATTCAGGGGGGTGAGGTTATAAGCCACCCAGAAAGTGTTCTTCCTATGGGTTGAGCAACTTAACCATAACTACAGGGCCACTACTGCAGGCCGTGTAATATATTATATATATATATATATACCCCCCCAATATAGGTTAAAGATCTTCTATGTTCCCAGTGCACTCCGAGAGACATTTTTTTTTTGCCTTTTGCAGAATTGCATTATGGTATTTGTAGTCGCTTAGTCAAGATGGGTGGAATAATGCCATCATTGTACACTATTTTGCCTAACATAGTTCTATAAGGATATATATATATATATATATATGTATATATATATATATATATATATATATATACATATACATATGAGTGACACTATGGTATGTGTACATTTCAAGTTATCTTTGCAAATCAGAGTATTGTTGAAAGCCAGACATGGGGGCGAGGAGGGGAAATGACGAGAGGACAAGTAAGTCATGAGTATTTGTCCAGGATGTGGCAAGAGACGTTGCAATCCTGACACTGGTGCAGTTATTTTCCCCTGATTGGGGCTTTTCAGGGCACAAGTAAAGGACAAGTGTTGGTGGACAGCGCAACTTTTTTTTTCTGACGGCAAAATTAACCCCTTGTTTTTTTGAGGTTGGCAAGCTTGCTCAAGTATTTGGCTACCAGGATTGTACTCAAAGTGTCATGTTCCCAGTACAGACGCTTACCCACAAGACTAAAAGCACTTGTCTTGTATTGGGATTTTGTTTTCCAGGGAATATTTCACTACAGATTGCTGGCTTTAAAAGGTGAACACTTTTTATACTTTGCCAGCATATTTCTTTGAACATTTCCTCTTGCAGGTTATTTTTCTGGTGTTCGTTACTAGTCCATGCCATTTTTTGTCTTGCGCACTTGCTTCTTTAGCAAAATCAGTCTGTGATTGATGAATGTCTTTGAGCAATGGGCTGCAAGGATTTTAAAATATAGAGTGGGCACAGCCAAAGGCTGTGGCTAGTGGTCCATTAGTGTTTGAAAATGGACAGTGGGCATGGCCAAAGGCTGTGTCTACTGGCGTGGTCTGGTATTGTTCCAAAATGGGCAGTGGGCACGGCCAATACCACTGTCAAAGCAGGTCAAAATCAGTCGGAGAATGAAAGTCTTTGAGCGATGGGTTGCAAGTGTTTTAAAATATGGAGTGGGCAATTGCTAGTGATCTGGTAGTGTTCTAAAAGGAACAGTGGGCACGGCCAAAGGCCATGCCGCTGGCTATGGGTAGTGGTCTGGTACAACGTTCATCAATTCATCGCCAGGGAGTTTTTTGCAGCTGATTTATGGCCGAAAAAATGAATAGAAAAATATGAGGGGCAAGGGGTAATGGGATTGGGGGAAACCCCCCTATTAAAAAAAATAAAAATGGAGTTTTTTTGGCCAAAAATCGGCAGCAAAAAACACTGGGAAACAATGGAATGACACAGAACCAGTGTTCATGGATAGTAGTCTGGTAGTGTTTTAAAATATTTAGTGGCCACTGCCGAAGGCCATGGCTAGCGGTCTGGTAGTGTTCTAAAATACACAGTGAGCACGGCCAAAACACTTGCAACCGATCACTCAAAGACTGATTTTGACCTGTTTTAACAGTGGTATTGTTACGTTTAAAAGATTGCAGGCTTTTAGACCTCACAATGTTCTTAGGCAATGCACAGTGAGATTAAATGATTTGCCATGGATCACACACTTTGGTTAATCAGCGTGCTACTTCAGCCACTTGTTTTATGGCTGGTCTTTTGGTGACTGTTGTGATACATCGCACAACCCTAACTAACTGCATTTAAATAGCACGGAAAAGGGAAAAAAAATGACCTGCTGCAAGAATAACTTATACCCATATACTTTTGCCCCAATAACGAAAATCAAAAAAGCTGGTGGTCTGGAAATAAAGGTGCCGGTAACAACATGCGGGTACCCTTTCTGGACTTCCAAACTACGAGTCTGCTGGTGAGGGCCAAGGAACTCCAGGCAGGGCTAACATGATGGTGAGGGCCAAGGAACTCCAGGCAGGGCTAACATGATGGAAGTTCAAGCCCCTACCGGCAGTTTTCACTCAAGCACTGGCACCGTTACCAACAGTGCCGGTGCTTCAGTGTCCCCATTCCCCCCAATGGGGAATTACCGGTGCCGGTGCTTCAGTGTCCCCAATCGCCCCCAATGGGGATTTACTGTTCTGCCGCCGCTCATGATATACCGGTGGCACTGGTATGTCAGGCGACGGAAACTGGTGCTACAGGGTTGGCGGTAGATGGCGGGTTTTACCAATGACCTCGTAACGAGATCAAAAATAGCATTAGACTTAAAAAAAAAAAAAAAAAAAAGTAATGAGCACCTGAAAAATAACCTGAGAGAGGAACGGTTCCAATGAATACGCTGGCAAAGTATAAAAGGTGCGCATCTTTTAAACCGAGCAATCGATTGTGAAATATTCCCTGGAAAACAAAATCCCAATATGAAACAAGTACTTGTGGTCTGGTAAGCGTCTGCACTGGGAACATGACAAGCCGAGTAGAAATCCTTCTAGCCAAATACTTGAGCAGGCTTGCCAACTTCAAAAAAACTCAAGGAATTGAGTCCGCCCTCTAAAGAAATAAAGTTTCTGTCCACCCACGTATCCTTTACTTGTGCCCTGAAAAGCAGTCACAATCAGGGGCTAACTGCACCAGTGTACAGGATTGCAAACTTTCTTGCCACATCATGGGCAAATACTAATGACTTATGCCCGCTCATCATTTCGCCTCCTCACCCCCAAGTCTGGCTTTTGAACAACAATCGGCTTTATAAAGATAACTTGAAAAGTACACATATCATAGCATCACTCAAATATATAAATCTCTATAGAACTATGTTAGGCAAAATGTGTACAATTGTGGCGTTACACCCCCCTCCCCAGCTTGACTGGGAGACTACAAATACTAGAATGCAATTCAGTAAAAGGCAAAACAAAATGTTTCCGAGTGCAATACTTTCAAGGATGTCAGTCCTTGAAAGTATTGCACTCAGAAGGGTTACAAAATAATAATGTAGATGCCATGTGGTTTCTTAGTGTGCTATGTAGGGGAGGCATTGTATCACATGTATGACACTGACACAAAAGAACAAGTTACTTCTTACCTTGTAACGTTCTTTCGACGGGATGTTCCTCCGACGTATTCCTTATCTTAGATATCTCCTTCCAGCTCTGCTGGCCTCGGACATTTCTCTAGAGGGCGCTGCGCGTCGACGTCCTCCGAGTCGATGTCCCTCGACAGCCGCCGTGTCGACGTCGACGTCATCCTGCCTATAAAGGCCGCGCGCAGCGTCCGTTGCTCAGTTCCGTTTTGTAGCCCACAGTATTTCTGTCTGGACTAGACTAATCACCCTGAAGGAGCGTAAGCTGCAACAACAAGGGAAGTAGAACTGCGGGGATGGATGGGTGGGTCGATAAGGAATACGTCGGAGGAACATCCTGTCGAAAGAACGTTACAAAGTAAGAAGTAACTTGTTCTTCGAAGGGATTGTGTCCTCCGACGTATTCCTTATCTTAGATAGGCTCCCATAGCAGTATTCTATTATTGGAGGAGGGAGTACTGACTTCACGCTGTCTTCTATTGATGAATAGAGTGCAGTACAGCCCTTCCAAACCTAGTCTCTTGACTGGAGGAGGAATCCAAGTTGTAAAATCGTGTAAAGGTATGGACAGACGACCATGTAGCGGCCGCACAGATGTCTTTAACCGTCACACCTCTTTTGAGGGCTGATGAAGCTGCAATACCTCTGGTCGAATGAGCCCTAAGGTTTTGAGGGGGCTCTTTCCCTGCCAGTTTATAACATTCCAAAATGGCTAGAATGATCCATCTGGAAATGGTCTGCTTGGTTATTGGTAACCCCAGCTTGTGGCCTGTGTAACCTACAAACAGCTAGTCTGCCTGTCTTATCCTGGCTAGTCTACTGATGTAAAAACGTAAAGCCCTTCTAGGGTCCAGCCTGTGTAACCTCTCTTCCTCTTTCCTCGGATGAGGAGGAGGATAGAAAGATGGTAGGGTAATCTTCTGAGTGATATGGAATTCAGAAACCACCTTTGGGAGGAAATTAGGCTTCACTTGCAGGACAACTTTGTCTTTGTGAAAGATTGTATGAGGGGGTTTACAAGAAAGAGCTTGTAATTCGCTCACCCTTCTAGCAGATGTAAGTGCTATTAATAAAACAGTTTTAAGGGTAAGAAATCGTAACGAACAAGAATGGAGTGGTTCGAAAGGTGTGCCCATCAGGAAAGTTAGGACTAAGTTTAAATCCCATAGGGGAACTTGGAATGGTCTTGGGGGATAAACATTGGTTAACCCCTTTAGAAACTGTATTACCAAGGGTAACTTGAAATAGGATGGTTCTTCCGCAGTGCGCTTAAAGATGGATATCGCTGCGAGATAGCCCTTAATGGTGCCAACTTGAAGGCCTGAATTCGCCAAATAGAGTAGGAAGGACAAAACCATTGGTTTACCACATGAAAAGGGGTGGATATTCTGTTCTCTACACCAGCTGCAAAATCTGTTGCAACGGCAGCGGTATAGAGACTTTGTTGCTGGCCTCCTTGCCGAAAGCAACACCTCCATAAAATCATCAGGGAGGTCCCAATCCTTGTACCTCAGCCTTTCAGAAGCCAAGCGTGAAGGTTGAGGGTTTTGATGTCTGGATGGAGAACCTGACCTCCCTTCTGTGAGAGTAGGTTCTCTCTGAGTGGAAGTCGAATTGGAGGGCAGATGGACAAGTCTAGAAGGTCCGGGTACCACGTTCTCCTGGCCCAATCTGGGGCAATTAGGATCATGGTTCTCCGGAATCTTCCCAACCTCCTGATCATTTGAGGAATGACAGGAACCGGTGGGAATGCGTACAGAAGCGGAAACTCCCAGTCCACTATGAACACGTCTCCCAGAGCTCCTCTCGGGGGAAATTCCCTTGAGCAGAACAGATTGCATTTCCTGTTGACGCTGGTGGCGAACAGATCCACCTGAGGGGTTCCCCAAAGGGCGAAGATCTCTTGAAGGACTTCCTGAGCTAGTTCCCACTCGTGGGAGACTGTAATCTGCCTGCTCAGAGCGTCCGCTGTCAAGTTCTTCTCTCCGGCTAGGTGAACTGCCGATAGAGAGATTCCTTCTTGGATTGCCCAAAACCAGAGCTGCATCGCCTCTCTGCACAGGGGTAGTGATCCTACGCCTCCTCTTTTGTTGAGGTAATGCATGGCCACCGTGTTGTCCATCATTATCAGGACATTTTTCCCTTGTACAGCTGGCAGGAACGCCTTCAGCGCAAGTCTGATGGCTATCAGCTCTAACAGGTTGATATGTAATCTGGACTCCGATGGAGACCAACGACCGCTGATGGTCAAGTCTTTGGCGTGGGCTCCCCACCCCGTGAGTGAGGCATCCGTGACTACTGTTATCTCCGGCCAGGGTTGCCAAAACTGTTCTCCTTTCAGAATGTTCTCCTGAGAGGCCCACCACTGAAGGTCTCGAGCCACCCTGTCGGGAACCTGAAGAAGATTTGTCATTCTCCCTGAGAATTGTGACCACTGAGTCCTCAGTGTCCACTGGAGGGATCTCCTTCTCAGGCGAGCCTCTGGCACTAGGAAAATGCAGGATGCCATGAGGCCTAGCAACCTCAAAAAGTCGAAGGCTGGGAGACGTTGGGCATCTTGGAACTTGGTAACCATCTGTAGAATATTGTAGGGGAGGACTGGTCCAGGAGACCCCCCTCGCCTGCGTTTTCTCCCCAGGTGAGGGCTATGGCTCATTGGGCGTCCCCTCATGCCACCCGGGCCCAGGTGATGGAGGGTTCACCCGCTGGAGACATTGCCCACACGTATTGATTGCCCACATGTATTAAAATTTAGCTAGGCCCAGAAACCATTTTGTCTGGTAAATATGGTGTGAGCTCAGCGCACTGTAGCGCGGCCCCCACCCTTGGAGAGTCTCAGTCATCCCTGTTGCCGCAGCACCCTGGCAGATCCGCTGCAAGCACGTTCCCACGAACAAGACGGACATGAGCTAGCGTAATACACTAACATTGTAACAGTTCACCTCCCGCAGTGTATCATCGCTCCCAGCATGACCCGGCCAGCAGGCCTGGGAAATGAAAAGAACAGTAAAATGGTCATCAGATGGCAAACAGTCTTTATATATTAATGTCAAGACCACTCGCAAAGTATGCTTTCTTCCACAAAATCCCTTATATTACAAAAGCCTGTAAAATGTATAAACATAAGAAAGCATGCTTCCATGATATAAGCGATGGCGAGCCCACACCATTGCAGTTGGGTGCTAATAACAAAGGAACGCACCAGGGATCTATTTGTTACGTGTATCACTGGGAAACTTACACTCTATGGGCTTGCGCCATAACTGAACTAATGCTGCTAGAGGACACGAGAAGACGAATGTAACCATACAGAGGGCTTATGTGAAGGATGCACGAGAAGGCGCTTGTCATGTGTGCATGTCTAGGCCCCACATGTGCCACCACCGTCACGAACAGTGGCGGGTTACTTTCTATGTACTCCACCAATCCTAATTCTACCTCACTTACTGCAAATATATATATGCATATAACTAAATACTGTAGTTGTTAAAACATAATGTATGAATAAGGTGCTCAGACTGGGTATAATCGAGACACATCCAGCAAAGTTTAAATGCATGTTTTGTATTGATTTGAATAAGTATTATAGAGTGTTCAAATGTTTGTGATGTCTTTACCTAAAATCGGCAACACACGAGGGAGATACCTTTGTGAAATACGTGCAAGGCCATTCCCCCTCCCACCCTGCGAAGGCTGCCAAGGCATGCGAGCAGAGGCCGCACCGCACTGCTTTACCTCCCCCAACCAGACTGGAGCCGCTTCAAAGATTTGTAATCCCCTCTGTAGCACCCAAGGCCGCGGCCCGCCACCTGCATTATTTACAGCTCAGCAGTAAACCTCTGCCTGAACACACGCGCCCCCTCGTAAACCCCACAACCCACCGGACCATCTCAGACTTATGGCCCTGTGCAATCAGGACACCCAACACTTTGACAACACACAGCAGAACATCCATAAAAACTTCTAACAAGGCAGAAAGACCTGTACCGCCCGTCCCAGGCCCTGAAGCTTAGCCCCTCGACCTATGGCCCCGGTCAACAGGACACTGGTAACCATGTCCTGACGTATTACCTCCAGACCCCTCACAAGGTACATTCCTCCTGTGTTGCATTAACCTGTAGTATAACCTATTGGAAGATTTACTAAAGAAAATAATATTGAAATGACTGAATGACTGCGGTGTGCATGGCATAGGGCAACCAAGTCAGGAAAAGACATTCATCTCTGACACTGGCCACAATGGCACAACAACACCGTCCGGATGAACTCAGCCGACCTGCCAGGCCCAGCCCAACCCACGAGGCTGACCAGTGACGTCTTCCAGCCAAAGCCAACCACATCGCAGCAGCACCTATAGTTAGTCGTCGCCACCCAATCCCATTGAACTTGTGCCCCCTATAGTGTGTAGGTTCTTATGACGTTTTTTGTAAATATATACGCCTGTCTTTGCTATTGTCAGACAGAGCGCTCTCGGAGTTTGCAGAGTTCTTTGCATGCCCTATTCTGACTGATAAACTCCCATTTACGCTCACCCGCACTCTGTCTTGGCCTTATTCCCATTTTGGGAGAGTCCTTCATTGTCTCTCATTGCGGGGAGGATCGTGCTGGTTGGGGACGCTTGCCTTCAGTGGTGACCCCGAAAGCGTGATTATTATTATTATTATTTCCCAACCTAACATTACCGTCCCCTTTTGACACGAGAATCGCTGGTCGAAAAGGGATACGCACGGTGAGCCGGCTCCGGGAGGCTGCCCGCCAACGGCGACCGGTACACTAAGAAGTGCGCACTCAATAGAGAGAGGGTACGGGAACCCGGTTGAAAAATTCCCTTTGAGTACCGCTCGCCGGAGCCGGGGCTGACTGTTGAGCTGACGGTGACACTGCCTGGACGGACCCAGTTTCGGAGACTATCGGTTCAAGACGGGCACGTGAGTACTGAGTGCGAGCGATTGTAAAGGGAGCGGGGAGAGAAGTGTAGGACAGGTAACGAAGAGGGGGTACGCAGATCTACTAAGGATCATCTTAAATTTTCCTTGCTTTTTCTTTGCATATGGCCATTAGGATTAAGAGGTGAATAAGAGATAAAAGTGACGTGAACCTAGCTCCGAAAGGGGGTGGAAGGAGGCGCCGCATAGTGCTATCTTGACTAGTACTGGGAATATATGAAGAAGTGGAATATAAAATAAAAGTGTTCAGCAAAAGGGGGCACTGAGAATATATTAGTGACCGCTATTACTTCTTTCTTTTCTTTTCTTTAGGGGTAGGGGGGAGAATAAAAAGTGAGATTAACACAAACTTAGGGGAAAAGTAAGAGAAAAAGAGTCCTACTAGAAGGGGGGAGAGCAGGCTAACATATATATATGCGCATCCATATATTCAAATAAGACGGACAGGGACAGCCGGCTAGGGAGGAAAGGGAGGGCAGCTTGAATGGTGAATTGAGTGGTACCAAGAGGTGTGTGCACCTCGTATGTGTCAGAAGACAATTTGATGTTGCGAATGTGTAAAACGGCTATAAATGTATAATAGTTAAATGGTCATGGTAAGTGTGACCGGATAAAACTTTTTGAAGACAACGTTGATACAGTGAAGTGAGTGGGTACCTTTTGATTTCCAGGTTGATATTGTCAAAATAAATGATGGGTTGCTCTTGTATGTGCCCCCCAAAGAGAACAGAGTAGAAACTGTGTACAGTCAGTTTTGTATTGTGCAGTCAAGGGGGGGGGGGAGCCCAAACGAGCCTAACATTGAATGTGAAGTAGAATACGAAAAATAATATTGATACTACATTTACATTTTAGTTGCAGACACACAGAGACACACAAGCACTAGGAGGGCACAGAGATGGGGGCTGAAACACCCTTATCACATATTTGTAAGAATCTCCCAGGGTACGCGGAACGGATTAAGAAATATAATGACCAATGGATAACTGAGCTGAAGGGAGAGGGGTTACCCCAGATATGGCCAGAGGGAGGGTCATTCGATAAAAGTGTTCTGGATATGGTGACCACATGCATTTATTTGAAGTACAAGGGAAGCAGTTGCAAAATAGGAGGGAAATATTAGATCTTTAGAGGTTATTTGAAGAGATACCACCGCCTAAAACACCAGCATTAAATCCTGATCTCCCGTCCACCACAGACAATCCACTAATGATACAGAAAGATGTCAAAGAATTGTCAAGTGTAGCGCCACCAGTAGAGGTAATAAGTTTGTACCCGATATTAAACAAGCCTGTACCCGCAGAAGGATACAGTGACCCCACATATGTGCCTCCCCCGACAACTACTACACCCCACCGGCCCACGGCACCCCCACCATATGAAAGTACGAGAGAGCGAGGCCAGGCGAGTACACAAAGGGTGGACATAGAGAAGCTCACAGATGATTTACAGTCAAGACTGTCAATAGCAAAAGATGAGCTCTCAAGGATAAAAGACATGTGCGGACAAACAGCACTTAATGCAGCTAGATCAGGGCGCACGTCTAGAGCGCCAAGTGAGAATAGAAAACCTGAAGAGGGGTGGAAAAAAGGTGAGATACTGTTCAGAATTGAACAAGAACCGACACGAATAATTGAAATAGGGACGCGAGAGGAAGATACTGACAATGAAGAAAGGCCTATGGGGGACAGAGAGGAATTACTATGTGACATAAGTGACGAGTTAGAAGAAAGCGACAGGTTGAGCATGGCAATGGGAGGGGGAAGCGAAGGGGGGGATGGTACATGTTCGATGAGAACACTGGATGATGAGTGGACGGGGCGATTAAGGAACAGAGTGGGGAAAATGGCATCACTGGGAACCTCAGCAGCCAAAACGGGTCCGGATGCAACGACGAAAGGAAGGCTACAGCTCCCGTTGATACACAGGGGAGGAGGGAGGCCTAACTATATCCCATGGGCACAGATGGATAAAGCCAATTTATTAAAGCTATTGCCCCCGTTATCAGGAGGGGCAAGTAAGTGGATATACGCCTTTGAGAAACATACTGCTGGGGTACCCCTAGCTATAGGAGATGTGAAGAGTTTGCTCGTATCAGCAGTGGGCGATCAGGCTGAAAGAGTATGGGTTAAAGCCGGTTTGCCGGGAGTAACGTTAGACTGTGACCGCCATGATGGGGCCTCCTTTAACACAGTGCGTGCCAGGGTGTGGGATGCCTTACGCGAAACATTCCCAGACACGCCGGACTTACAGTCAGTGATGCAGTGTACAATGAATGACGGGGAGGAGGCTATGGATTACATTTTTCGGATCCAAGAGATGTGGAGAGCAGAAACGGGCACGCCCTGGTATCAATCGACATCTTTATTTTACTTCATTATAAAAAGAGGGCTCCCAAAGGAAGTGCAGAAGGCGCTCGACAAGATAGCAGGTATTGAAGCAAAGGAATGGCCAGAAATTCAGAGCATAATAGTACACCATTGTAAACGAATCAAGGAGAGGGAGAAGGAGGTGGCGCAGAAAAGATTGGCAGACGAGGCGAAGTTAGTACAGACAAAGTTGGTTAAGATTGCAGCAGCAGTAGCCGTGCTCCCACACAGCAGGGAGGGAGATGAGGAGGAGGAGGGGCTGATAGCACTACAAGGAAGGGTGGCAACTAATTGGGTGGGAACCGGACAGCGGCAGTGGAATGAGCAGGAGCAAGGCGGCGGTCCGCAGTGGCAAGAGTGGACCCCTCGAGGGGGACGAGGTGGGTACAGGGGCCGAAGAGGAGGTGGACCGGGGTACGGGGGAATGGGAGGAAATGGATGGCAGGGTCCTAGAGGTGCACAAGGAAGTTGCTGGAACTGCGGGCGATGGGGGCATTACTCTAGAGAGTGCAGAAGCAGACCCAACAACGGGTTCCAAGAGGTAGAACAATATGGCCATCCCCACCCGGGAAGCCCATATGGTCTCCCAATGGGACAACAGCAACTAAGAAACCCAGGCCAGGGTAATGCTGGCCAGCAACAGGGACCCCAGTACAGAACACAGAACCACCCACAAAACAATGACAGTATGCAATACACGCCAGGTAACCCTTTCGCGACAACAGCAAACGGGGCCCCCGCACCAGCACCTTACAACGGCATGTCAGTGGTTTCAGGAAGTGTCTTTAATGAGGGGGGGCGATGAGACACCCCGCATAGGACAGCCCACAGAGAACACTTGCGTGTCCAGTTCTATCCACCACCTACAATGCAGCAGAGGAACCATTGGTAGGGGCGCAGATAGGAGACAAGCAGTTCATATTCATGGTTGATTCGGGAGCGGAGAAATCATGTATCAGAGAGGGCCGGTTCCCGTTATCTAACCGGAAGTTAGACACGCAGGGGTTCTCTGGGGCTGTAATTGAAGTTCCTTACTCAGAAGCTTTGGATGTAACAGTGGGGGGTAAGACTGTGAAGGCACCCTTACTGTATTACGAACATTCCCCAATAAATTTGTTGGGGTGGGATCTTCTGAGTAAACTTAACATGACCATATCATTTACCGAGAGAGGAATAGTGTGTTCTACACCCGGGATATGCCCCTTGCGTGCGATGTTGGTAGTGCAAGCCTACACAACCACACAGGAAATACGAGGGCTGCCACAAAATGAGGAAATGTTTATTGAAGGGCTGAAGACTTTGGCCCTCATAATTCCAGAGCTAAGAAGCATGGACTGGAGGATTCCAGCGGAGTTCCTCTTCCGCCCCATAGTGTGTCCCAACGCAGCACCAGGATCAGTGGTATCATTGGACTTGCACGCTGTACAGGTATCAGCGAAAAGGATCGCTGTGATTGGAGTGGATAGGGAAGGATGTGAGTGGCGCACAGTGCTGTGTACAAACGCCAACATCGCCCTACGAGAGGTAACAGATGAGGATCTCTTTTCAGACACAGAAGGGGATGGCGAGATAGTAATGGAAATAGCGATGCCCTGTGACATTTTAATCCAAGCCAGGGAGACCCCCGTCCAATTGATGACAGTGGTAGGAGCACCACCGTCATTTTTTGATGACGACATGAGGCTCGTACCAAACAATTTATGGACAACAGGCCCCCATGATGTAGGGCTGTTGCACGGAGTACAACCTGTGGTAATAAAACTAAAGCAAGGAGCAATTTTACCCCGAGTCAAACAGTATCCATTGTCCCGTGAAGCTGAAGAAGGGATAAAAGAAACAATAAATGCACTATTAGCACAAGGGATAATAGTGCCTTCAAACTCCCCATGTAACACATGTATTTATCCACTCAAAAAAGCGAAAGGAGGGTCTTGGAGGATGATACAGGACTTACGCCCCCTCAATGATGTAATTCAGAAGGAGTTCCCTCTAGTCCCGAACCCTGCATCAATACTATGCAGCATCCCGAAAGTGGCATCACATTTCACAGTAGTAGACTTGAAAAACGCATTTTTCTCAATACCCCTGGCTGAAGAGAGTAGATACCTTACAGCCTTCACACTGGGGGGTAAGAGATATAAACACTGCAGACTACCACAGGGATACTGTGAGAGCCCGAGCATATTCAACCGCATATTGCATGAAGACTTGGGAAACCTATCAGTTGAGAGTACGATTATTCAGTATGTAGACGATTTATTAGTGTGTGCACAAGACGAAGCAACATGTAGAAAAGATTCAACAACGCTCCTGACTTTACTGGCCAACAAGGGATACAAGGTAGACAAGGAGAAGCTACAGTACTGCCTGACTGAGGTCTTATACCTGGGACAGCTCATATCAAAAGATGGAAAAAGAATAATTCCCGACAGGGTAGAAGCAATAAGATCAGTAGGAGAACCCACAACAGTGAAAGATATGCAGAAATTCTTGGGGATGTGCAACTATTGCCGAGCATGGATATTAGATTATGCAGCATACACGAGGCCCCTCCTGCAAGCACTCAAGGAAGCACAACAGGAGAATGAAAAAATACAATGGTCAGAAGAAATGAGCGAATCATTTCAATCATTGAAAGAGCTAATTTCAAGCGCTCCAGTACTAGCAAACCCCGATTATGGACGCAAATTTTACCTATTCTCACACTGCAAGGAAACACTCATGACAGCAGTACTGACACAAAAAACGTCCTTAGGACACAAGCCATTGGCTTACTATAGTGGTACTTTAGATGCCGTGATGCAGGGCCATTTCGCGTGCGAGCAATCACTCGCTGCAGCCGCGTTCGCAATTGAGAAAAGTGCCACAATAGTAATGGGTTGCCCTGTGACATTGTTTGTGGAACATTCATTATTTGCAATACTTGAGAGATCAAAAAGCACACTGACCACACAGCGGGCGACAGCCTACGAGATTATATTGTCCAGCGCCAACATCCATATAGTGAGATGCAAGACAGTGAACCCCGCCACATTCATTACAGAAGCGTGCACACTAGAGGACATGCAGAACCACGATTGCGCAACCTACACAGGAGAAAAAGGGGAGGACACAGTGGTGTGTGAGAACGCTCTAAGCGAGGGGGAAGTGTGCTTTGTGGATGGGTCTGCATCAATTGACGTGGACACGGGAGAAAAACACGTTGGCATGGCAGTAGTGATGTTAGAAGACGGTGAGTATGAAACACTAGTACAATACCGCCTCCCATCACATTACTCCGCACAGGCAGCAGAACTGATTGCGCTCATAGAAGCACTACATGCAGCAAAGGGTTGTGCAGTGACAATATACACAGACTCAGCTTACATGACGACGACAGTACATGGAGGTCTAGCAAGATGGGGGCGTAGGGGATTTAGACGGGCAGACGGAACACCAGTACAGCATGCAGAATTGTTGAAAGAGTTAATTGAGGCCCTACAAAACCCTACTGCAGTAGCAATAGTAAAGTGCCAAGCACATACATCCAACACAGATGTTGTGTCTTTGGGGAACGCGGCAGCGGACGCTGCCGCCAAGGAGGCTTCCTATTTTCAGAAATATGACACAGGTGAGTACATGCTTAAGCACAAGAGAGACGAAGAGCCCCCAGAAGGATACAACATGATGCCCATATCACAAATACTAGAATTGCAGGAAGGAGCTAGTGCAGAGGAAAAATTGATGTGGGCAAAACGGGGGTGCAGCAAGTCGGGAACAGACCTGCTGTGGCGGCAAAATAACTCGGGGAAAGTGGTAATGCCAATACAGTTACTAGAAATTGCATTTCAACAGCTACACTTCCCTGCACATAACACCAAACAGCACATCGCAGCAGAAATACAGGAAGAATGGTTCGTGCCCTGTCTCCAGGAGCATGTGTCTCGATTGGCAATGGAATGTACAACATGCCAAATATACAATTCAGGAATGACATTACGTACTCTCCGGGGAACAATTCCTAAACCCATTGGCCCATTCAGAGAACTGCATATAGATTACGCAGACATGGGGGAAAGGTGTAATGGCGCGCGGTACATGATCGCTATTTGAATTGAGAAATTAGCCAAGCAAAGACCACCATTTGTCCCCGCACGAGATCGTGACTGGGAGACGAATGAACACAGCACACTCTCCACTGCGCGAACACTCAGATGCTCACAGAAGCGCCGCAATATTGGGAGATGAGTTCACAGACTATTTAAGGAAATTGATAAGGGCAGCGCGCGTGATATCAAAGCAACTCTCCCCACCCATCACTAGAGAAGAGGGAAACGTAACAGGATCTGTCACGGAGCCAGAGCAACACCTACAGCTGATGCCAGGTGACTCAATTTATGTCAGAAGCTTTGTGCGTCGGTGCAATGCACCACGATTCCATGGCCCATACGAAGTAATATTTTGCACGCCCACGGCAGTGAAGGTGAAGGGCTTGAGGTACTGGGTGCACTTGACCGATGTACGGAAGGCATATAGCAATATACAAGAGGAGGTAGATGAGGAGGCACAGACAACAGCAAACGATGCAACTGAGCAGAATGTCTGAATATGAACTTGTGTGTGTGCGTTGGTACTGGACTTGAATGGGAGAATAACTGATAAGGATACTTTAAAAAAAAAAAAAATGTGTTCTCTCTTTTATCTTGTTGAGTTGTATATAATTAATGGAATGACCAAATTATGGCCTGTATACAACCTTGTCTGTGAATACCCCTCCCCGCATCCCCACCCGCTTCCATTCCCCGTCAAATATATATTGGCACTGATGGTGCTAGCAAAATGTTTACATGCATGCACTTAATGCACTTTTATATCTCAAACAGGAGCTTCCATGGCATCTAACGGGCAGCCTGCAACGGATAGATTTAGTAGAATGAGAGAATTAGTACATGAGAGATGCAGATATTCGTATGAGTGCGGATTATCTGTATGCATCACATTGTTTTTTATGCTAATGTTTGGCCTGGTTACATATTGGTTTGTAGCGTTCATCTCTATCGAGATGAACGAGGGGGAGGGATTAACAGCACTACTGGGCCCAATACAACTACAAGGGTCAATACAAGGGAAGGTGATTTTTTGATATGGGACGGAACTAAACTTGTATGGGGGTATCATAACACCATCCAGTGCTGTCATCTTACAAAGAAAAAAGCCACAAGGTGGAATGCAGAACAACACAGTGTCTCCACCAGGGGTATCTAATTACAATGCCCACAGTTTAAATGACCGAAACCCGTCTGCCATATCATGGTTGTATAACACCCCCACCAGCCAGCCTGCCCCCATACTAAAAAACAACCTGCCAGATAACGTCAGGAAGGAAGAGGAAAAGCTACTAGCAATACACGAAATATTATATGATGCATGGGCCAAGGGAGGCGGGAATGAGAAAGGGGGGTCTAGTTTGTCCCTTGCCCAGGGAGTTGGGAAGTACATGAGGAACAAGAACAACAGACGGAAGAGGGAAGCAGGGAGGAGGAAGTATGATGAGTACTATGGGCTAGGTCTAGATAAGATGGAAGACCCACGACACCCCCACCAAACAAATAAGTGGTATGCAGATATGAGTGCCACAGCTAAACAAACAACAAACGAGAGCTGTTATGTCTGCTCCCTCATCCCTCACGCATCAGGTACACCCAAAGTATTGTTACCCAAAGAGTTGCCAATTATAGATGCCCAATGTCTCCTTCATCTCACGTTATGCAGGATTAAGAACACCTTCCAGGCACATGAAGTGACTGTTCAAATGCTGCAGAACGAGAAAACGTGCTACCCAAAAACGGCAGGGGTGGTATGTCTGAAAGAACCATTTTTTGTAATTGAAGGGACACTTTTTTCTGATAACAAGCGGAAGGATGAAGAAGTAGTGTGCAAAGCGGAAGCACTGAGAGGTATGGCACCGGAGAAATTGCAGTGGATAGAAGAAACATGTACAACAGTATGGAAAGAACACATTTCAAAACTAACTTGGGTAACCGCCATCGAAAAACCTTTCAAACTACAGAGCGAAATGGACGATGAACTGTGTTTTAAAGGAGAAGGGAGGACCTTCATGGGAACAAACAAGAGCTGTAACAAGACCCTCACCATCCCAGATCTAAGAAAAGGGACTGCGGCCCTTATGGACACGTACTGGGTATGCGGCAACCAGGCATACCTACACCTCCCCCCTTCATGGAGTGGCAGCTGCTCAATGGCCACTCTGCACTCAGCCCTAATGGTGATACCAGAAAGCCACATTGATGGGAGCAAAAGGACACAGGAACGCATGCAACAGAGTGTGGCTCAACCAACTGCAGAGTCACAAATGTATGTCCTGTCTTCCGGAAGCAAGGGAGAGGTGCTGACCCGTAACAGACGAGCATCAAATTACATATCAAAGGCATCATCAGAACTATTGGCTCAGATCCCAGACAAATATCGATTATTCAGCTCAGCAGAAATTTTTTTTGCCTCGCTCGTCTCAAGTGTCCAAGCAAGGGCAAACGCAAAATGGCTCCAGATAACCCGCTGGGAATTGATTCAGCTGGAAAACGACACTGAAGAAGGGTTCAACATAATAAAGGTGGAACTAAGAGCTTTACGACTGATGACCATGCAAAACAGGTATGTCCTGGACCTGTTGACGGCGATGGACGGCGGTGTTTGCCGAAAAATAGGAAGTGCCTGCTGCACTTTCGTACCTTCTGAAGACGCAGAGAACGGCTCCCTGTCCCATGTGATCGAAGCAGTCCACAACCTAGGAGAAAAAATGAAAATGGAAGGTGGAGCAGAAGACAGTACATGGTTCGATAACATCTTCTCCTGGGTCCCCTCATGGTTTGGAATAACTGTGAAATGTTTGATGCCAGCTGTGGTGTTCCTCCTTTTAATTTTTTGCCTGTGCCAGGTGGGTCTTCGAGTTTGTGCTAACGCAGTACCAAATGGTGCAATGATGATGGTGACAGTGGGCAACTCACACGGTACAATAAAAACGATGCAAGAAGCACAAGTACAGACAGGGATAGATAACACACCCAGGTACCAACTGGTGCCTATGTACCACGATAAGGATATTGTAGATAAGTTGTGGCACACCGCCATCAAAGAGCCCCGTATACTAGAATGGTACGAGGAAGTTTGGGTAGATTTGGAAGGAGATGGTGGATGTATATATCTAACGTGTACTCCAGATGAATACGCCAGGAGAGGTGAGAGCTTAAGGGGGGTGTGCAGAGCATGGATGCCCATCAAAGGAACTCCTGCATGGGATGAGGCAGTGATGGACAAAGCAGAATGTAGGAGGATAGAAGATTTAAAGAATTTGTTACTTAAGTAACGAAAGGGGGGAAATGTAGGGGAGGACTGGTCCAGGAGACCCCCCTCGCCTGCGTTTTCTCCCCAGGTGAGGGCTATGGCTCATTGGGCGTCCCCTCATGCCACCCGGGCCCAGGTGATGGAGGGTTCACCCGCTGGAGACATTGCCCACACGTATTGATTGCCCACATGTATTAAAATTTAGCTAGGCCCAGAAACCATTTTGTCTGGTAAAGATGGTGTGAGCTCAGCGCACTGTAGCGCGGCCCCCACCCTTGGAGAGTCTCAGGCATCCCTGTCGCCGCAGCACCCTGGCAGATCCGCTGCGAGCACGTTCCCACGAACAAGACGGACATGAGCTAGCGTAATACACTAACATTGTAACAGTTCACCTCCCGCAGTGTATCATCGCTCCCAGCATGACCCGGCCAGCAGGCCTGGGAAATGAAAAGAACAGTAAAATGGTCATCAGATGGCAAACAGTCTTTATATATTAATGTCAAGACCACTCGCAAAGTATGCTTTCCTCCACAAAATCCCTTATATTACAAAAGCCTGTAAAATGTATAAACATAAGAAAGCATGCTTCCATGATATAAGCGATGGCGAGCCCACACCATTGCAGTTGGGTGCTAATAACAAAGGAACGCACCAGGGATCTATTTGTTACGTGTATCACTGGGAAACTTACACTCTATGGGCTTGCGCCATAACTGAACTAATGCTGCTAGAGGACACGAGAAGACGAATGTAACCATACAGAGGGCTTATGTGAAGGATGCACGAGAAGGCGCTTGTCATGTGTGCATGTCTAGGCCCCACATGTGCCACCACCGTCACGAACAGTGGCGGGTTACTTTCTATGTACTCCACCAATCCTAATTCTACCTCACTTACTGCAAATATATATATGCATATAACTAAATACTGTAGTTGTGAAAACATAATGTATGAATAAGGTGCTCAGACTGGGTATAATCGAGACACATCCAGCAAAGTTTAAATGCATGTTTTGTATTGATTTGAATAAGTATTATAGAGTGTTCAAATGTTTGTGATGTCTTTACCTAAAATCGGCAACACACGAGGGAGATACCTTTGTGAAATACGTGCAGGGCCATTCCCCCTCCCACCCTGCGAAGGCTGCCAAGGCATGCGAGCAGAGGCCGCGCCGCACTGCTTTACCTCCCCCAACCAGACTGGAGCCGCTTCAAAGATTTGTAATCCCCTCTGTAGCACCCAAGGCCGCGGCCCGCCACCTGCATTATTTACAGCTCAGCAGTAAACCTCTGCCTGAACACACGCGCCCCCTCGTAAACCCCACAACCCACCGGACCATCTCAGACTTATGGCCCTGTGCAATCAGGACACCCAACACTTTGACAACACACAGCGGAACATCCATAACAACTTCTAACAAGGCAGAAAGACCTGTACCGCCCGTCCCAGGCCCTGAAGCTTAGCCCCTCGACCTATGGCCCCGGTCAACAGGACACTGGTAACCATGTCCTGACGTATTACCTCCAGACCCCTCACAAGGTACATTCCTCCTGTGTTGCATTAACCTGTAGTATAACCTATTGGAAGATTTACTAAAGAAAATAATATTGAAATGACTGAATGACTGCGGTGTGCATGGCATAGGGCAACCAAGTCAGGAAAAGACATTCATCTCTGACACTGGCCACAATGGCACAACAACACCGTCCGGATGAACTCAGCCGACCTGCCAGGCCCAGCCCAACCCACGAGGCTGACCAGTGACGTCTTCCAGCCAAAGCCAACCACATCGCAGCAGCACCTATAGTTAGTCGGCGCCACCCAATCCCATTGAACTTGTGCCCCCTATAGTGTGTAGGTTCTTATGATGTTTTTTGTAAATATATACGCCTGTCTTTGCTATTGTCAGAGGGAGCGCTCTCGGAGTTTGCAGAGTTCTTTGCATGCCCTATTCTGACTGATAAACTCCCATTTACGCTCACTCGCACTCTGTCTTGGCCTTATTCCCATTTTGGGAGAGTCCTTCATTGTCTCTCATTGCGGGGAGGATCGTGCTGTTTGGGGACGCTTGCCTTCAATATCTTGAGCCCTCACCTCTGGTGGCGAGGCTTTTCCCAGGGAAGTGTCCAGGATCGCTCCTATGAACTGGAGTCTCTGCGATGGTATCATTTGTGACTTCTTTAAATTGAGGGAGAAGCCCAGTTTGTGAAGGGAGTGGCAAACGTGATTTAGCTGGATCTGAGCTTGTTCCGAAGATACAGCCCTGATCAACCAATCGTCCAGGTAGGGGTAGACGTGAATCCCTTCCCTCCTTAGACTTGCCGCCACTACCGACATTAACTTGGTGAAGACCCTGGGGGCGGAGGTCAGCCCAAATGGCAGCACTCGAAATTGATAATGAGAGTTGCCAATTGCGAACCTCAGGTATTTCCTGTGTTTGAGATGGATAGGCACATGGAAATAAGCGTCCTGAAGGTCCAGAGATACCAACCAGTCCTGGAACTGAAGGGCCTGAAGGATCTGAGAAAGAGTGACCATCTTGAATTTGTCTTTCCTGAGGAATTTGTTCAATTCTCGCAAGTCCAAGATGGGTTTCAGTCCTCTGTCTTCCTTTGGAATGAGAAAGTAAGGGGAGTACCAGCCCTTGTTCCTCTCCGCTACAGGTACCGGTTCTATGGCACCTTTCTCTAGCATGTCCAAAATTTCTTGCAAGAGGAGCAGATCTGGAGCTTTCTGAGAGCTGATCCCCGGTGGATGACTGAGGTATGCGTAGGAAAGGCAGGCAGTAACCTTGGGCAACTGTTTCCAATGCCCAAGCATCTGATGTGATAGCCTGCCATTCCGCCAGATGTTGAGTCAACCTGCCTCCTACAAGTGTCCTGTGAGGGAATTCCTCAGAGTGGTTTTGGGGCGGCTGATGCAGATGCCGATGGAAAAGAGGCACCTGCTGTTGCTGCGGCTTTTGAATATCTACCCCGTCCACCTCGGGTAGTTCTTCTTTGTCCCCTTGGAGCCGGTCGTCCTCTACCTCTTCCGAATGCGGAGTAGTAGCGAAAGGACTTGCCCCTCGCACAGGTTCCTGTGGGACGAAAAGGTGTCTGACGGATTGCAGCGCCTAGGGATTTTGCTGCTGCTTTTGAAGTTTGCAGTTTCTCTAAACTGTCATCCGCCTTTTTCCCGAAGAAGAGCCATCGAATGGCATGTTCAAGAGCCTGGCTTGCACATCTGGGGCAAAACCACACTTTCTCAACCAAGCGAATCTCCTGGTTGTTGTACTTGCCGCCATTGCTCTGCTGATACGGTCAGCCGAATCAATGCCCGTCTGGAGGGATTCGCACATAGCGTCTTTACCGTCCTGTATGGTATTCAGGAACGCCTCCCTTTCTTCTCCCTCCGGGATGCAGTCAGCCGCTGTAGAAGCACACTCCCAAAGTGTATGGCTGAATCTAGCAAGGGTGCAAGTAGCATTAACAGATTTTAACGCCATGCTACATACCGAAAAAACTTGCTTTGCCATAGAATCATATTTTTTATCGTCCCTGTCCTGCGGGACGGTAGGGTAAGCAGTCTTGACATCAGTAGAAGATGCTGCCTGTACCACCAGACTTTCTGGGGATAGGTGTTTTGACAAAAACTCTGGGTCTGCAGAAGATACCCTGTATTTTGTAGACAGTTTTTTTATTTACTGCCGGGACGACATCTGGGGTTTCCCAGTTCGTCATAATCTTCCTCTGAAGAGCTTTATGAAAGGGCACTACAGGATCCTCCTGTGGGCCTTTGTCAAGAATATCCGTGAGGTCATCTTGTCGGAAAGACTGTGAAGGTGCAGACCACCCCATAAACTCTGTGATCCTGGCCATTAAGGCTCTATAGGGGGTTTCAGCATGCTCCCCCGGGTCTGGCCTAGCAAACTCCACCTCTGGGGAAGTGTCTAACCCACTTGCCTCATGTAAGGAATCATGAAGATCCTTTAACCTGCGTTCTTCAGAGGATAACTCCTCTCTAATTGGGGTTGCAGGTCCCTGCAACTCAAATGTGTCTGCCTGTTCAGACAATTCACCCTCTTCCATAATTGAGGACATAGTTCTCAATTGTTCTGAACTCATAAAGGGTGTAAACCCCATCTCCAAGGCAGAGGGTTCCAAACTTGTCATAACCGGCCTCGAAAACGTCGATGTCGTCGACGCAGACGTCGAAGGCTTCGGGCGTGGCGTCGAAAACAAAGGCGGAGGCCTCGCTGGGGATAGCCACTGGGTGTGTCGTAACCGTGACTTTTCTTGGCGTCGACGCCGGTGTCGAAGATGGCGTCGAGTCGACAGACCCGTGTGTCGAAGGTCCCTTCGACAATGGCGTCGAAGGCACCGACCTCGGCGTCGACGGAACCTTCGTCGACGTCACCTTCGAAGAAGGTTTTGAGGTCATAGTCTTACTCGAGGGTTCGAGACGCGCTCGAGAAGTTTCCTTCGCCGGGTACTGCGACTCGCAGCGTTTTTGACCTTCGGGTCTTTCGACCAGAGCATCGCTCTCGGCAGTCTTCGAGGGGGTCGAGGCCGCTTTCTCGAAGACGCACATCATATTTTTGCGGAATTCCTCCCATTCAGCCCGGGAACTATGTTTCGTGGGGCAAGGGATTCTCTTTGGAGAAACAGAGGAAGAGGAAGACGGAGAAGGGGATCTTCGACGTCTCCTCTTCGAGTGCTTCGATCTCGAGGAGTGATGGGACCCACTCCGAGACCTGGAGCGCGAATGGTGACGAGGAGACGAATGTCTCGACTTTGTCGAGGAAGAAGAAGCTTTAAAAGTCTTACCTTTCTCCAGCTTCCCCCTACGCTCCTTCAGGGCCTTAGCTGTCATGGACATACAGTCCTCGCACTCCGAACAATGGTGTTCAGCTCCCAAACACCACAGACAAACTCTCTGAGGGTCAGTCAGCGACATCTTTTTCCCACAATCTCGACATTTTTTGAAGCCGGACTGAGGAGTTGTCGGTTCTGACGAAGAAGCCATCGAGTACGGATCGAATAACTCGAGGTAAATAGGATAAACCTGACAAAACTGAGCAACGGTATTCCGAGGCACTGAGTAAGCGCGGAAAAACGGAACTGAGCAACGGACGCTGCGCGCGGCCTTTATAGGCAGGATGATGTCGACACGGCGGCTGTCGAGGGACATCGACTCGGAGGACGTTGACGTGCAGCACCCTCTAGAGAAAAAATTTCCGAGGCCAGCAGAGCTGGAAGGAGATATCTAAGATAAGGAATACGTCGGAGGACACAATCCCTTCGAAGGTACAGTTTGTAAACCTTTATTAAAGTTTCTGGGTTTGGAAAAACTCCTACTTTGCCCTATAACTAGGATGGGAGTAGTCTCTACCATCAAATAATAAATAAAACAATCCTAGTTGCGTCCGTCAAATCAAAATGGCATATGCTAACAAAACCTAACGCCTGCCTTATCTCTTGTACAAAAAATTAATAAAGGATATATGTATGTAAAGGAAAATCAGTGTTCAAATATAAAGAATAAATGTGGCTGAAAAATCTCTCCTCCCCACGTTAGGCAGCAAAAAGTAAGGCGGTCCCCGTAGGCAGGATGACACACTCTGGCTCGGGTTATCAACACGCAAACAATTCAAAACGTGGCTCGAGGCTCACCTGGCCTTCCATGTTAAAGTTTCTCTTTCCAGTCTTCCAAACAACGTTCAACAAAAGTTCACGGTGAACCCCCCCCAACCCACCCCCCGTCCAGCTCAGACCGTTCAGAACAAAAATACAATACTTGCAGGGGCTCCCTTCCCCAAACTTATTACACTTCCAGTCGGGCTCAGACCGTTTCTGCATTTCGAAGACTTTTGAATGTGCGTGGCATTCTCTACAGACCTCTGCAGGATTACTTCAACTCAAAGTTTAACGTTCAGCTTTTTACTCTCCACTTCCCTCTGGGTTAATTTTGATCACTTCGCTTTTATAGTTCATTCGTTTTATCACTAAAAACAATTGACCCTTTCACGGGGGCCGTGGTCGCAGGCTCTGTGAGCTCCTGCCAGATCCCTCCATTTGATTAGCCCAGCAGCATAAATATACAATATAAAACTTCTGAACAAGCCCCAGTGTGAGGAGCCCAGTGGCAGAGGAAAGAGAGTAACATCAGAGCTAAAGAGCACCGGAGAAGCAGTGTCGTGGTGACTGAGACGCCAGAGGGAAATGGCTGCGCTGACAAGCTGAACGGGGGAGAGGTGGTGGAGGCGAAGTGGAAAGAGTGCCTGGAGACGTGGATACTGTACACCGGCATTGCTTAAGAGACCCGTGAAGGCTTGGCGGCAAGTCGGACGCAAATGATCCGGCGTGCGAATGGGTGCAGAAGCGGGCTCCCCGGACTGAAGGACCTGCGGTGCGGGCGGACGACATACAGCGAGGAGCAGACGGAGCCCTGGATAAACCCAGTAAGTGCTGGCAGTGAGAGCAGAGGAGGGTGGGGACACAGCCTACAGCTGCAGCCCGTCGGGGGAGGAGGAGTGGCTGCCTGGAGAAAGCAGGACGGACAGCAAGGTCGGGGAAGGAGGCACTGGTGGGTCCGGCGTAAGGGGTGAGAGGCACCGCTTGGGCCGCTACTGTGCTCCTGGCGTCTTCGCCCTTGAGCCAGGTTGCAGCAGAGGCTGGGTGCAACAGCAATGGGAGCAAGGCGCTCCGGAGGACTCTGGCGCTCATGATTAGCCCTGGACACCTGACAATCTAGCGATTAGGACCACTCCTCGTGAAGGGAGACAATGAAAAGACATTTGTGCGGCAGTGGAGTGGGACAAAGGGGAAGTCACACCAGACACGGTATTGCCACGGGGTAAAGTGCAGCAGGAAGGCACGGGAAAGGTGGCTTGAAGGCTGCAGCTGGGGAGACCTTGTATATGCAAAGAGGCAGGGGAGCTGAGGGACCAGCCCCCCCCCCAGACACCGGACTTGGCGTAGCGCATGGCACCAAGGCCTCCACATTCGACAAGACAAATAACTTGACTGGCATGGTGCAACAAGCGGCTGCGGCAGGAGGACGCGAGCTCAGGTGGGTCAGCCTGCAGTGTATGGGCTGGAGGTGGTGGACATAGCTGTGTAAGGGACTTAGGGCTGAGACGCAGCAGTAGGCACAGACTGGAAACCCTGACTCCTGGAGAAGAGCTGGGTGAGCAACCCAAGCCAGGACAGAGCAGCAGGGCAGCACAGATAGCATTCATGCAGGACAAGCAGGGCAAGGGAAAGCCCAAACAAACCAAGATGGAGGCATTTGCGTGAAGGGGAGGGGCAGCGGCAAAGTCCTGGCGGAAGCCTGTACCTCACAGCAGTAGACCAAAGCAGAGGACAACCTCATCTTGAAAGCTATAGCCACCCTGCAAAGCACTCTGTAGAGTGGAATCAACGAGGTCTGGATAGTTGTGGGGCTATTGAGGCAGGATGTCTGGGCACTGTCAGAGAGGGTGCAGACTGGAGACGCAAGCTGGTAAAAACAGGAAGAATGTAGCAGGGGCACTGTCTGAGGTGCAGGAGTTAAAGCGGAGGGTGGCCGCACTGGAGAGCAGAGCAGAGGACGCTTAAGGGAGAGCTTGGCAGAACAAAGTGAGAATACTAGGCCTGCCAGAGGGGACATAGGGAAGAGACTCTACGACTTATGTGGAAAACATGCTCTGCAGAAGATCGGGGCAGGGACACTGTCGCAAGGATTAACGGTGGAGAGAGCCCACAGGTCCCTGGCCAGAAGACCGCTGCCAGGGGCACCACCAAGACCACTGATAGCAAAGCTCCTGAACTACAGGGACAGGGAGAATATACTGGCCTTCTCAGGGGGATGTCATCGAAAGGGGGTCTGCCAGGATCACAGTGTACCCAGACTACACGTTGAAGGTGCAAAGACAAAGGGCGGCTTTTGGGCCCACGAAGGCGAGATTGCGACAGGCGGCCCTGAAATACATGTAACTATACACTGCCAAATTGAAAATATTGCACAACGACAGCTCCCATTTCTTCGACGGCACAAGCTTGGATGGACGCTATTGGAGTTGCTCCCCTCAGGACAAGGCAAGAGCCAGATTCATGAAGAGGCATCTACACCTCGTCATCAGGTATGAACTGCTGGGCGCATGACTAGTGGTAGTTGGCAGGAGGCAGAGACAGTGAACCTCACTGGGGCATTTTTACAGACGCACATCAGTTCTGACCCGTTAACTGGTGATCCGGCGGCGGGAGACTTCGCCCCTGTTGTTAATGGTTAGTTCTGTTGTAGGGGTGCCTGCAGTGGCACCCAGCTGCTGCATGCAAGATCGGTGAAAAGGAGGGGAGTCACCGGTTAAGCATGAGAGGCAGCTGAGCCCGAATGCCCTAAGCGCTGTTGGGCCCTTGTTGGGAGTTTTGGGGATGTTATGTTTTATGTTGAATTGCATGCCTGCGGTTCCTACACCCTGCGCACAGGCGCAAGGTGGGTCTCTGGGTCGGGGAGGAATGACTGCTTAGAGAAGAATGGGAGGGAAGAGGGAGGAATATAGGCTATTGCGGAGACAGGCGGGAATATGCAGGGACTTGGAGAGGGCGAGTGGGACGCCTGGATGGGGCGGGAATTGGACAAATGCCATGAGTAACATTAACATTGTCTCTAGGAATGCAAGAGGTCTCAATAGTTACATAAAGCGGAACAGCGTGCATACATATTTGGTCAGTAGGGGAGTACATGTGGCCCTCCTGCAGGAGACGCATTTTATGGTGGCTAAACAAGTCATGCTTGCTAAAAAAATGTGGGGAGGAGGAACTGGTGCATAGACTCACATATTTGGCATACACCCGTGGTACCCTGGTGTCAGTGGCCCCCTTTGAGCCCTTCAGGTTACTGGAATGCAAAAGCGACAAAGACGGTAGGCTAACTATAGTGCATGGGTTCTTGGAGATGAGGGAGGTCTGCATCATCAGCCTGTACGCCCTTAACCAGAACGCTGCTGGTTACTTCAAGTCTCGAGGTCCATGTCTGGTGCCATACAGAGGGACCCTGAAGTTGTGGGGAGGGGACTTCAACTGCACCCTTGATCCTGCGTTGGATAGGTCAGATGGTAAAGATGAGAGACAAACACTGCAGGCCAGAGCGCTTGGAGCATTGCTGCAATAGCTAAAGATGGGTGACATTTGGAGATAGCTACACAGGGACAAGAAAGGCTATTGATTTTACTCAAGCCCACACAGAGTGCACACACGCATTAACTACATGTTTACGGGGGAGGAGGTCCTCAGGGAATTTATCTCAGGCTGATTACCGGGCAAGAGTCCTTCCTGACCACGCGCCACTTGTAGTGATGTGGCAACACTCGGCTTGGCAAGCCCCCGGTCCCCACATGGCGGCTGAGAGCGTTGCTCGACGAGCCTTTTAGAGTCCACATGGGAAACAGAACGGCAGAATTCTTTGAGCACAACGAGGGGAGCGTGAAGGAGGCAGGAAGCCTGTGGGAGGCCTTTAAGGTGGTGATGAGAGAGGAAGCAATTTGGAAGATGGGAGGCATACGCAAAGACCTGCTGCGGAGTATAGCTAGTACGGAAGAGCGGATGGAAGCACAAACAACTATGGCAAATATACATAGAGGCTACGCGAGACGGGGGACAAGCCAGGAAGGTTGCTGGCCGGATTGTGTCAGGTGAAGGAGGAAAGAAGCATGATAACCGCCATTAAAGACGAATGCGGGGAAGAGTATAGGTCCCAAGGTGAGATTAATGCAATCATCAGTCGATACTATCAGCGTCTATATGAAGCAGGATGGGGATGTGACGCTTGCGAACTGAACAATGTAGGGATGGAAATCGACTTGCCCCACCTGGAACAAGAACAGGCCGAGATGCTTGACGTTCTGTATGCGGAAAAGGAGCTGCAGGCAACAATACGCACGCTGCCCACAGGCAAAATGTTGGGCGCCGACGGGTTCCCAGCAGAATACTACAAGGAATTTGCGGGAAACTTAACACTGCCCCTCCTGCAAATGCAAGAGGAGGCATACGAGGTAGGCCTACTGCCAGCGAGCCCCTCTGAATCCATCATAGTGCTGATATTGAAACCGAGTAGGCCACCGTTAGAGTGCGGGTCATATAGACCGCTCTCGATCAATCAAGATTATACAATCCTCACTGCAATGTTGGCGAATAGACTGAGGGGAGTCATAGGCGCCTTAAAACACCCCGACCAAACGGGTTATGTTCCTGGGAGGAATACATTATGGAACCTGCGTAGGCTGCACCACATCCTAGATAAAACTAGAGAGGAGGAACCATTATATGCTGCGGCTTCTCGAGATGCTATAAAAGGCATTCGACTCAGTGAGATGGGAATGGCTACACACCGCACCGCGGTGCTTCGAGTGGGGCACGCTTTGTGCGATGGGGACAACTGTTGTATGAAAAGCCGTTGGCACAAGTAAAAACTGGGAGACATCTCGGCAGCGTGAGAACAGGGTAAGGGAACCAGACAATGGTGCCCGCTTTCCCCCATGCTATTCATAATGGCTCTGGAGCCGTTGGCGGCCTTCCTCAGAGCAGAATACAGGGATGCAGGCATACCAATCGGGAGGGAAACGCACGTGCTCTCGCTGTACGCAGACGACATGTTGCTTTACGTGCAAGACCCCGGAATCCAACTTACCGTTTATATGCTGGAAGTGCTGGATGGCTTCTCCAGGCTGTCGGGCATAACTACAAGTCAATCCTACTATATGGTGCGGAGGACGCTTTCGGATGCTCGTCTAATCACTGGGCATCACTTGAACATATGTTCTGGAGTAAAGCTTTAAGTCTTCCAATTGGAATTTCGACAGCCTGTATAAGGTATGAAATGGCCTTAATTTCATTGCATGCTCGGATCAGCTGGAATCAATTGGCCTTATTTCGGAAATCTAGAGCAGAGGAAGGAATTTTACAATTTCAAATACTGCACAATGCGCCCTCAAATGATTCTGACGTTTTTTCTCTATGGGTGAAACTTTGTGAAGATCTTTTGCTAGCATACAACATTAGCTTGGAAACTCTCCACTCGAACCCTACGGCAGCAAAAGTGAAGATATGGCGAGCCGATTGGGTGATCACATGTAGTGAGCGTCATTCTGCTAGTGCTATGAAAGATTCACCCGCTCAAGCAAGAGCCTTCAATGTGCTACAAAAATATCTGCAGCTATTTCCAAATTCGAAAGCCCGTAGACTTTTTCTCCTGTTCCGCTTAAATGCATTTAATAGCAAAGGGCACTTGAGCCATTGGACATGTAACATAGGATTGAATCCCTCTTGCAGTTTTTGTGATAAAGAAGTTGAATCACTAAAGCATCTTGTGCTATTCTGCCCCGAACTGAAAGATGTAAGAACGATTCACCTGGGCCGGTGGAATGATGATCATCCGATTGTGTGTGCAGAATAAATGTGGATGAGAATGTGGAATGGCTCTGACATGAAGTTAATTATGCCTTTAACTTCCTTTTTAGCCTCAATTGAAGAGAGATTAAATATGTTCGATCGGCCGTAGATTGAAGGTTCTAAACAAAAATTAAGATGACTCATTATGCTGAACAAGCTGGAATAATATGACAATGGAGATGGGGAGGGAGGATGATGTTATTTGGTTGTGTTATTTGGTTGTGGAGACTGTTATTTTGTGTAATATTTTAAAGGTTTGAATTTAAACCAATAAAATTAATTTTAAAAAAAACAAGTCAATCAAAATCTAAATGTTTTCCGCTGGCGGGCCTGGCAGTGCTGGGGCAGCAGCGTCTACCCGAGTTGGAGATACAGTAGGTGATGGACTCCTGATATTTAGGGGTGAACATTTATCGCGATCCCGAGCAGAACACAAGGTCAACACCCGGAGGGCACTCGGGGCGTTGAGAAGTCTATGGAATTTTGGCAGAGGCTCCCGTTGTCTATGATTGGAAGCACGGCACTGCTTAAAATGATTGTGTTGCCGTGCCTGCTGTATCACTTTGTGAATGTACAGTACAAGATCCTGAGGTTGTTCTTTCATGGGCTAGAATCCGTGGTGCAAGGGATCCGGGGGGTGCGGAGGGTGGGAACAGGTGTCAGATATCGCTCGAGGCACTCAGAAGGGATTACAAGGAGGGGGTATCAGACTACATACTATCTAGCTGGACAACTACAGTTTGTGGTGTCCTGGCTGGCAGATGAGGCCTCCCTGGACAATGGATTGCTGCGGGGCGAAATGTTACTGTTCTATCTGAGGGAGACACTCTGGGTACCGACTGCCGGGCAGGCAGGGGGGGGGTTCTGCACTGGTTGCATTGGGGAAGAAGTTAAAGGAACAGATAGTGGAAGCTGTGGGGCAAGAAGGACCTGTATTAGGCAACTGTGCCCCTTGTGGTTGTCACTGGATGGAAGATTGTCCGTAACATTAGATCACATTTGAAACCGAATGGTGCTATCACCCTGGGCGACCAGTGCAAGGAGGGGACGATGCTGGGTTTTCCCCGAACTGGCAGAGACCTAGGGTATCCCGAAGGGACAATTCCTGACATATAGCAGGCTACTTAAAATAGTCACGACCAGGTGGCCCTAAATCAGGGATGGTTGAGAACGGGATGAGGTGCTGGACTGCCTCTATGATCTGACGGAAGGGGGTCATGTCATCTCCAGGCTTTATGATTTGACACTAGATTCACTCAGTAAACTAGTCCTCACAGCCCGCACCAAGTGGGAGGGAGAGGTCGGTCGGGCCTTCACGGAGGGGGAATGAGCCAGGGTGCTGTTGTACACACGCAGGGTATCTAGAAATGCCAGATTCAAAGAGCTGCAGCTATACCTCGCGCACAGAGCATATATTACCCCATACGCTATTTCATGGTTACCAGGGGTGGGAGAGCAGAACTGGCCGAGATGCAGCGGTATGTCAGCAGGCATGCTGCACATGTTTTGGTCCTGTTCCGTGGCCAAATTCCGGTTCCGGTTCTGTATCCTGCCGGGGTTCTGGCAGGATATCGCGAACAGGGCCTCAGGAAGAGGGATAGAAATGCAGGGTTTCCCCTGGAGGCATGCCCGCTGGAACTGTTCCCGAGGCGAGCAGGGCAGGCATGTGGCAAAGATTAAGGACCTCATCTGCATTTTAGAAAAGCGCAGGATAACATTGGCTTGGAAATCAGCATACAGCCCCCGTATAGAGGTATGGTGGGAGGACCTTTGGAGGTGGGCGGATGCTAAAACGGTGGTGTGGCACAGAGCGGTGTACAGGGGCCAGAGGCAAGTTAGTGCAGATGTGACAGCATGGAATGCGTTGGTTTAGTGGATCTCCAGCAAGAGACTACAGTTCCAATGGCAGCTCTCAGGACACACTCTCTAACTTTTCCAGCATGAGATGATAGTTCAGCTTTTGACCCTCGAGCTTTCAGTTATCAGGACCTCCGATGGCTAAGTTTCATTTCACTTGAAAGTCTCTTGCCCTCGAAGATCTGACGTGTTCAAACAACAAAACCAAAGTTCCTTTAACCAAATGAAAGTTTGTTCCAATGTTCACTGGGAGATGGGTTCACCCCTTCGTCCCCCTCTTCTGGGTGCCAACCCTTCTCAATCGTTTATTATCACAGTTCAGATAGAGTGCTGATTTCACCACGGCTCTCCCTCGTCTGGGCGCTGACCCTCTTTGTATCGTATTTCACAATATATCACAGTTCCTTTATCAGTCAACTTTGGGTGATAGCTTCACCCCTGTATCTCCCTCGGTCGGGCTTGGACCCCTCTTGCCTTTAACAGGATTCAATTCCCTTGTTTTCTCAATGTTCTTTTGCTTTGGGATTCACTTCCCTTTTTTCACAGTGCTTGTAGATCAAAGTCTTTCGATTGTACAGGGATTTTGCTTGACCCTCTGTATGACCACCTTGACCTATTTCTCAGGCTTTCCTACGGTCTTCTGTTACTTGTAGTTTCTCTCATATAGGGCTCGACCAGAGTCTCTTGCGTTAACACCCACGTGGTGCCGATTTCCCTCTGCCACTGGTCTCCCCTTCACATTTTTCACAGTTCATTCAAAGTTAATCTGTTTTAGTTCAAAACTTGCCACTTTGCGATTTCGGTTCTTATCGATTCTCCCCTCAACTCGTCGGCTTTGATGAACCGCCTGGCTGTTGCCTCTCTGGAGTCAAGGCTGGTACCACGGGTACGGGAGCTTTCCTCGCTCCTGCTTATCGGCATAGGCTTGTCCCGTGTACCGTTGACATCTGCTGCAGGACACTTGTGCTATTGTTCGCTGTTTTAGGCTCTCTTCCACAAAAGGTCCGTGGGCCTGGGACGAAAAGGGCAAGGTTACTTCTCTCCCCGTCACCCTCTCGATTCCTGCCACCTTTCTCCTTCTTTTGAACTGCCGCATGGTAGCTGTCTCGTCGTGCCGTCTGCTGTACTTACCTTGCTCGTACTGCGCTCTCTTAATCCCCCTTTTATCCCTGAGGGGGAAACGGAAGGACCGTCAGGTGTGTGTGATTTGCATTAGTTGCTTGACTTTGACGGACCCTCGGGTTGGGACATGTCAGGTACACAGTCCTGGCGTTATGTTGGAAAAACAATTTGTGTTGGAAAAAGAAAGTGATAGAGTTTCCGGGTACCCTACAGGGTCGGAAAGGGAAAGAGGTGTTACATGGAGGAAAAATCCTTGTATTGGGGCTTGTGGGAATCTAAAAAGGGTAGGTTTTGTAGGGCTTGTAAGAATGGTAGCTGTTGGTTGGTGGCCCTCGATGCTGAGAAAGCGTTTGTTCGGGTCATTGGGGCTTTCTCAATCGGGTATTGGAGAAGTACAGATATGGCGAAAGAATGCAGAAGGGTATAAGGGCATTGTATGCTTCACCAATTGAAAGGGTGGTGGCCAATGGAAAGTTATCCAGATCCATTAGCTGGGGAAGGGGCACGAGACAGGACGGTACCCTCTCGCCACTTCTCTTTGCTCTAGTAAAGGAGCCGCTCGCGGAGCAGCTCCGGCGGGCCACGCAGGTGGAGGGGATTAGGGTTGGGGAGAGGGAATTTAAGGTGGGGTTGTATGCAGATTATGTCCTGTTCCACCTGGTGAATCCGACAGGTTTTATCCCGGCGGCCCTAGACATTATCGAAGATTATGGGAGATATTCCGGCTGTAGGGTAAATAAGGGAAAATCGGTCATCTGTCCATTTGCAGGTATGGGCTGAGAGGGGGTGGAGCCCCTGCGGGCCCTAGTACTAGAAGTTGAGACTGAAAAAATACAGTACCTAGGAGTTCACCATAATTAAACCAGGGAAAGACCTGGGAGAGGCCAACTATCCCCCCTATGTACTAAGCTTTTCAGCGAGATGTCGAGTTGGGGAAAGGGGAAAATCTCTTGGATGGGTAGGTTGAACGCTATCAAAATGAACCTTCTGCCCAGAGTGTTATACCTCTTCCAGATGCTACTGGTGGATACGATATGCTGTTTCTACCCAAGTAAAGGGGGGGGCGGAGTCCCGGACCTGGGATTATATTATAAAGCAGCACAAATGAGGGTGTTGGTACCCCACCTAAGAGAAGACAGGGATAAACAATGGGTTTACCTGGAACATGTCCACCTTTGTCCAGCCACGGTGGTAGAGTAGTTGTGGGTCCTGAGAGGGAGACTTCCAAGGGGGATTAGAGATCACCCCTACTTAGGTGTGCAGTGAGAGGTTTGGGGAAGGGGTAGCCGGAGTACAGGGAATCACCACGTGGCCCTCGCTGTTGAGTCACATCTGGGCCCTGCCGATATGGGATGAGATCCCAGAACCAGAGAGATACCAGGGCTGGTTTGAGGCGGGCTTGGCTAGAGTCAGGCAGCTATGAGAGGAGGGAAGATTTATTGGGATTCAAGACCTGGAGGCGGCCTTGGGGTTTGGAAGGATCCCAGTCTTTCTATATTTAAGGTTGAAGGGGGCCATGGGCGGAGTGAAATCGTGGGACCAGATCCAGAGACACCTTACTCCGGTGGAAAAGGTATTAGACAGGCACTCGACCATGTCAGGACTCATATCATTGTTGTACAGGGCGTTGGTGAACACGTTGGGAGGGTCAGTAGAAGGGCTCAGGCAGAGGTGGGAAAAGGATCTGGGAAGAGACTTGGACGCATGCCTGTGGGAATTAATCTGTAGGAGAGCCTAGAAAACATCAATAGCGTGCCAGTACAAATTGCATGGGGTGAAACTGTTGCATAGGTGGCACTATGACCGGTGTCCAGTCATATTTTCAAATGCAATATTTTCGAAAGTCAAAATGTCCTTTTGCTGTTTCTTGCGGTTTACTGTTCGTTGATATTACCAAACCGCTTGCCTGGCCGGGGTTTTCTAATGCCTTTCTTTTTAGCTCGTGGAGAGTTTTTTTTATTACTATACTTGTCTTGTCCGGTAGATGGTTGTGTTCTCCCTTTATTTTTGTATTGGAACACTCAACTATAACTCATGCGGCACATTTTGTTCGTCCATATTCAATGCACTTCCAGTACGTGCGTTAATTTTTTTCCAATTCCTTATTATAAATGTATCCTTTCAAAACCAGCTGTTTTCCTCCTTTTTGCGAGGTTATGTATTCATCTGTTTCTGTCATTTTCAATCTAAAATAACGGAACAAAATGTTTTACTATGTTTGTCATACACTAATAATAATATATTTTTCAAATTAAATATCTAGTTACATATTTTTTATGTTTATATTACCTGATTGTTTGCCTGACGTAGCCGAATCGAATCCACTGTAGTTCGCTCCGACTCTGGTTCTGTCAGGTAATGACAGTTGTCCACAACCGTCATCTGTTCCTTGGTGTTTAGGCAAGGTTCTTTACTCGTGGGTGTCACCTATTGGCTTAACCCTTACTACTCTTCATTCTATGGGGTTTTTGTTAGTCATAATATATTTTTTTTACAGATAGGCAAATGGTTATGTGTTGGTGGGCGAGAGGGGGGTGGGTGATTGCGGGTGTAATGGTAAGGGGGGGTTGGGGGAGGTAACACCCCCCATAAAAACGGGACTATTATCAATACTTCACATTGGTATGTTAGTACTGTTGCTCGACTTTTTTTTTCCGACATTTTTGTTTCGAGTAATTGTCTTTTTCTATTATATGTATACATTTTCGACATTTTTGTATTTCGGCATTATGTTTTCGATATTATGACTATAAACCACTATGACCCAGTGCGGCTCCCCAAAATGTTTCGGACGGTAAACTCCCTGTGCTGGCATGTTTGTGGGGACAGAACAGACTATTGGCACATGTGGTGGAGATGCTCCATTGTCAGCATGTATTGGACCAAAGTCTTGGGATGGATCAAGATTGCGGGGGTGGGGGTATTGGGGGCTGGACCCTGTAATGACGCTGTTTGGGCTGGAGAATGTAGGAGGGAAATGGTAAACCCTGCCCCACATGTCACACTTCTTGTTGTTAGTAGCAAGGGCATGCATAGCAAGGTTTTGGAAAAGGAGAGAACTTCCCAGTCAGAAAGAATGGTCGGACACAGCCAAGGATATATATTTAATGTAAAAAATAACTGCGGCAATCCACAAGGGTGGGGGGAGACCTGGAAGGGGAATGGCAGCAGTTTTGCACCAGCTTTGGCCAAGAAGGAGGGCGACCACGGAAATTATATGGCAGGACTTGATCTGGTGCCGGCCAGGAAAGGTGGACGTTTACAAGACACACAAGAGACCTGAATGTTTACAGTGGGCCTCACCACTCACTCCGGTGTAACAAGGGGCTGGCATTTCACGTTAATAGGGGGTAGTAGGTGCTTTGGGGTGGGAGGGGGTAGTTGAAGAGGGTGGGAGGGCATGGGAGGTATACACAGGGTGATGTAGGGGGAATCCCCCTGGCTTGTTTGGGTTCCATGTGGGTTCCTTGTTTGATTGACAGCTAGGCTGAGTGAATGGGGGTGTGCTGCATAAAAGCAGGGGTTTGGGGACTGGAACTTCAGAAGTCGCCACAGGACCTAAGAATCCGAGGAGGGAGAAGCTGAGCCGACCTGCAACGACGACACCACCGGTGGAGCCCTGCTGAGCCGTCTCACCACTTTTCCCGACGACAGAGGAGATCTCCAGTCCGGAGAGTCTTCTTCCTTTGACTGGTGGGGATAACCAGTTTTGCCTTCTTTTCACCTTCCTGGAGCATCTCGTGGCCGCCTTGCCCGTGCCAAGCAGCCCGGCAACCGGACTACCACGGTTTACCACTACCGCGAAGAGAAGGGTCGTACCTTTTAACCGAAAGAACTCCGCGACTGGTTTCTTCCCTGGCAGTGTAACGACCTTCTTCTTTCCTCCACGGCGAGACCTCCTCTTCCTCTAGACGAAACACCGACTTGCACCCGCTGCCAGGAACAACTGCCCCCACTGGAGCTTCCTTCACACTTAAGGTACTGTGTCCCACCTGGCTTCCCTTGCAACAGATCATTCGGGGTGACAGTAAAGCCTCGACTTTCTAACCTGGGCTGGCCTGGGACAACCTAGCTAACTTTTCCTGACTTTAATTTCATCCTTTTTGTGCAAACTATCTACAAGACGCTTTGGGCATAACCCCACTGTGTCAACCTGGCCCCCTTCTGCTTGCTCTCTCCAAGAGTGGGCCTTGCAATTGACTTCCTTGCTCTTCCCTCCCTTTTTTTAATAACTTATTAGAGTGCCATCTTATGTTAAGCGCTCACCTCTGTCTGAAAATAAGTGGTGTTTCTCACTAAGACTTGTCTAATAAGTAATTAGGGTTGTATATCTATAATAGTGACTGTGTGCTGAATTTACTTACCTCTTTTGTGCTAGTGTAATTTACAAGTGTGTCTTTAAATAAATAATGATATATTCTTTTGCACCAAAGCTCTGGTCAGTGTTTGCTTGTGCTACTGTATCTCTGTATCTATTGTGTATACTCTACATACTGCCTAACTCTTCTTGAGGGAAGTCTAACTGCTCAGCCACAGCTACCAAGTGAATCTGTGTGGTACAGACTGCTACCAAGTGGGTTTACTGCCAAACACCTGCAGTCTTAAATCTTTTGCAGTGGTCCCTAAGGGAACTGCACAGGTTTCTGCCTAACACTTCAGATTCCCAGCCAATGATTAAAATCCCCCATAACCAGGGTTTTTGTATTGGGTTTCAGGGGTGGAAGGAGAGTGTGACAGACTTGCGTAGCTAAGTTAGGCATAAGGCTAGGAGGCCTGTAAAGCAGAACCAAATTATAAGTAGTTTCAGAGTCAGTTCTAATCTTTAGCTGAATGATGTCACATGATTCAATGCTCGGGTATATAACCTCCCAGATATCTAGGTCGGCCTTAAAAATGAATGCGACCCCTCCACCCTTCCGATGCGGTCTATCTTGCCGTAGCATGGCATACCCAAAAGGAATGACCGGTGTCAGTGATGGCCCTGCCACATCATGGGACCATGCTTCACTAATCGCACAGACATCTATCTGCTGATCCTCAATATACAGGGAGACATCTAGGGCATGTTTAAGAAGTGAAGTATTGAGTAGGAGTATTTTGAGTTACTGTGTGATGATTTCACCCCCTGGATTACCATCCTCCAGTTTCGTTGGGTCACTCGACTGCACTTGGGTTTTGCCACTTTATGGCTTAACGTCCACTATAGTAGGTAGTACCATCTGGGTACTGGGCACTCCTGCCCCCTCAGAATTCCTAAATAGAATCCTCGAGCGACTTTCCGCCATAATAAACAGTAATAATCTAATATCAATCAGATTTTACAAGCACTTACCGCCGAACGCGAATGCTTGTCCCAATAGGGGATAGTTGTGTGATCTTTTCCTGAATCAACTCAATCGCTCTATGAAAGAATGAGTTAAAAAAAATTGGCCTGGCTCGTAGAGGGTTCCATAGCTGAAAACAGACATTTTGGTTTTATAAAATTGGCAACAGTTGACAAGAGTTCTCTTGGTTGATTTATAGACACCTCAATTTTCTTAATCAGGAACTCAGATTTAGCTTTAAAAAAGGGCTTTTTTTAATATTCCATTTGTGCCAATTTCAACTTCCCTGCATAAGTGGAGGTTCTATCTTTCCACCACATTTTTTTCTATTGCTCTCAGGTGTTGACGCTAGGGAAAAAGATCCTGTGCAACTGGTAACGTTCTTTCGATGGGATGTTCCTCCGACATATTCCACATCTATGACAGGTAATGACCACAGCTGTGCTGCTTTGGAAAATTTTCGACAGAGGGCGCCCTGCGTCAATGAGGTCGATCCGTTGTCCCTCGAGGGCCTCGGTCGAGGGTCGACGTCACCGGATGTTATATATAGGACGCACGGCGCCCGTAGCCTCAGTTGTAGTTTTTTCCCAGAACGTGTGGCACCAATCTCCTGCCAGTATGAGTGCAGAAAGCCTTGCGGAAACTTAAGCTGCAATCGCATAGGAAATTCAGTAGAGGGGCAGGCTGGGAGGGCGATGTGGAATACATCGGAGGAACGTTACCAGATCTGGTAAGTAACTTGTTCTTCGAGGGGATTGTGTCCTCCGACGTATTCCACATCTATGACAGACTCCCAAAGCAGTATTGGTGGGTAAAGAATTTACAATTTTAGAATGCCCAATCAAATGGCTGAATAGAGGACTGCCTTACCAAAGGCCAAATCCTGCCCATGGATGGAGTCCAAGGAATAGTGTCTCACAAAAGTATGGAAAGAGGCCCATGTGGCTGCTTCGTAAATATTGCGAATAGGAACGCCCCCTCTGTAGGGTAGTGGAGGCAGCCACACCCCAAGTAGAGTGAGGCCGTAGACCTACTGGAGGGTCCTTTCCCACCAAACGGTAACAGATTGTCAAAATTATCCATCTGGACAAGGTCTGCTTGGAAACAGCCTGACCCAAGCACCTTCCAGCATAACCAACAAAGAGCTGATCGTCCACTCTGACCCGGGACATCCGTGAGGGATAGAAAATCAAAGCTCTCCTAGGATCCAACCTATGGAGCCTCTCCTCTTCCTTACCAGGATGCGGAGGAGGATAAAACGCCGGAAGAATCACCTTCTGGCTCAGATGAAATTCCAACACAACCTTCGGAAGAAAAGAAGGCTGCACCCAAAGGACAACCCTGTCCTTATGGAAAACAGTAAAGGGTGCTTTGGCGGAAAGTGCCTGCAACTCACTCACTCTTCGTGCGGAAGTAACCGCAACTAAAAACACAGTTTTAAAGGACAACAGTCGCAACGGACAAGATTGTAAGGGCTCAAACAGAGCTCCCATTAGGAACTTTAAAACCAAATTCAAATCCCAGCCCAGCACCTGGAAAGGCGACGGTGGAAACACATTTGTTAGCCCTTTTAGAAACTGAGAAATCAAAAGGAATCTTAAAATAAGAACATTCCTCAGACGAGCGCTTAAATATGGACAGTGCCACCAGGTAACCCTTAATGGTACCCACTTGCAGGCCCTTGTGGGCTAAAGAAAGCAAAAAAGACATAACCAAAGGAATGGAACATTGGAAAGGATCCACATTCTGCACCAGTCACTGAACTTTCTCCAACGGCACAAAGATTTCGTTGCGAGCCTTCTGGCCGAAAGCAACACCTCCATCACGTCTTCGGGGAGGTCCCAATCCTTATACCTCAACCTTTCAGATACCAAGCAAGAAGGCTGAGAGTCTTGACCTCTGGATGGAGAACCTGACCCCCCTCCCATGAGAGCAGATCGTCTCGGTAGGGAAGACGGCGTGGAGGGCAGATGGACATGTCTAGAAGGTCCGGGTACCACGCTCTCCTGGCCCATGCCAGAGCAATGAGGATCATTCGGAAACTGAACCTCTGTAACCTCTGCAACACTTGCGGAATGACAGGGACTGGAAGATATGCATACAGCAGTGGGAAGCACCTCTCCACTACAAATGCGTCCCCTAAGGCTCCTCTTGGGGGAAATTCCCGCAAGCAGAATCTCTCGCACTTCCGGTTGACACTGGTGGCAAAGAGATCCACTTGTGGGGTTCCCCAAAGGGCGAAGATCTCCAAAAGAACTTCCTGAGCCAGCTCCCACTCGTGAGAGACTGTGCTCTGCCTGCTCAGAGCGTCCGCTGCCGTGTTTTTCATCTCCGGCCAGATGAACTGCAGAGATCGAAATTTCCTGCTGCATGGCCCAGAACCAGAGCTGCATCTCCTCCCTGCACAACGGGAGTGACCCTGCCCCCCCCTTTTTTGTTGAGGAAGTGCATGGCCACTGTATTGTCTGTCATTATCAGGACATTCTTCCCTCACACAGACGGCAGAAAAGCCTTCAGCCTCAGACGGCCCTCAGCTCTAACAGATTTATGTGGAGTCTGGACTCCGACAGAGACCAACATCCGCTGGCTGTCAACTCGTTGGCATGAGCGCCCCAACCTGTGAGGGATGCGTCCGTCACGATCGTCACCTCCGGCCATGGTTGCCAAAATGGTGCTCCCCTCATCAGATTGCCTTTGACGGCCCACCATAGAAGATCCTGGTCGACCGAGGCCGGAATCTGAATGGGATCCGACATCCTGCCGGAGAACTGCGACCACTGCATCTTGAGAGCCCACTGCAGAGATCTCATCCACAGCCTGGCCTCTGGCACCAGGAAAATGCAGGATGCCATGAGGCCGAGCAACCTCAAGAACTCGAATGCCGGGAGACTCTGGGCACATTGAAACTTGTCCATCATCTGCAGAATGTGATGAGCCCTCACCTGGGGAGGCGAACACTGCCCCAGGGATGTGTCGAGCGCTGCTCCGATGTATTGGAGCGGCTGGGTAGGTGTCAAATGTGACTTCTTTAAATTGAGGGAGAAGCCCAGCTCATGAAGGGAGTGGCAGGTGACGGACAGATGATCCAGGGCTTGCTCGGGAGAGCACGCCCTGATCAACCAATAGCGTCCAGGTAGTGGTAGGCGTGAATCCCCCCTTTCCTGAGATACGCTGCCACCACCACCATCAGCTTGGTGAAGACCCTCGGGCGGAGGTCAATCTGAACGGCAGGACCCGAAACTGAAAATGCAACCGCGAACCTCAGGTACTTCCTGTGCTTGGGATGAATCGGGTCATGAAAGTAAGCATCCTTGAGGTCTAGAGACACCAACCAATCCTGAAGTTGAAGGGCCTGGAGGACTTGCTGTCCTTCCTGAGGAGCTTGTTCAACCAACGCAAGTCCATGATGGGTCTCAATCCCCCATCTTTTTTTGGGATAAAAAAAAAAAAAGGGGGAATACCATCCCTTGTTCCTCTCTACTACAGGCACCAGTTCTATGGCGCCTTTCTCCAGCAGGGATAGGATTTCCTGCACGAGAGCTTCCCCGGTGGATTGTCGTGAGGCCTCTGCCGGAAGGGAAGACGGTAGCCGTGGGCTATGATCTCCAGAACCCACAAATCTGAAGTAATGGCCCGCCATTCTCCAAGATGCTGCGCAAGTCTGCCCCCAACCGGCAAACCATGGGACATGGCTTCATGACTGAGCGGACGCGGCTGCCGCAGTGCCTGAGGGCAAAGAGGCAACTGTCTGAGCGGCTTTGGAACCCCAAGTACCTTGCTTTCCACCTTGGGTACTCCTACGGTGGCCCCTTTTGACGGGCAGCTCCTCTCGATCTACCAAAGAAGAGTAGTACCGAAAGGAACCTCCCCTCCATTGCTGTCCCCTCGGACGAAAAGGCGGAGGTTGACGTACTGCAGCGCTCAAAGACTTTGCTGCAGCTTTGGAGGTCTGCAACCTCTCAAGGCTCTCATCAGCCTTGCTGCCAAACAGATGAACTCCATCAAAGGGAATGTTCAGAAGACGGGATTGCACATCAGGAGCAAACCCTGACTTCCGCAACTACGCAAACCTGCGTATCACGGTGCTCGCAGCCATGAACACGCTGACACAGTCTGCCGTGTCCAGACCAGACTGAACGGATTCGCACATGGCATCCTTGCCGTCTTGCACGAGGGCTAGAAAACCATCCCGTTCTTCCCCTTCGGGAATATGCTCAGCCGCCAAAGACGCACAGTTCCACAGTGTGTGTGTGAATCTCGCCAATGCACAAGTGGAGTTGGCCGACTTCAACGCCATACCCACAGCCGAAAATACCTTCTTCGCCCAACCATCAAAGCGCTTATCGTCCCCATCAGTAGGGTGCGTCGATAAGTAGCAGGGGTCACCACTGGATGGGCGGTATTTCTTCGGAAGCGACTTATTAACTGGCGGTAGACTCTCCGGGGCAGTCCAAGCCGCCGCCACCCTTCTTTGCAAAGCCATGTGAAACAGCAACAGTGGGCGGACCTTGATCCAGGATGTCTGTCAAATCATCCTGATCAAAATCAACAGGTGGAGCAGACCACCCCAAGTATTCGGTCACCCTCGACATGAGACGCCGATAAGAGGAATCCGCATGCGCCCCAGGCTCAGGTCGGCTAAACTCCACGTCCGGAGAGGTGTCAAGTCCTCTAGCGTCATGCAATGACCGACAGAGTTCCTCCATCTGACTATGCCCGGACAAAAGGTCATCAGGGACATCAGGAGGCATAGGCAAGCCCATCTCCTCATCAGACAGTTCCTCAACCTCTGAAATATCGTGCAAAGGTTGGAAAAACTCCAATCTAGGAGGGGGAACAGAATAGGGCTCAAAGTAGGCCTCACAGACTTACAGAGAGCCTTCTTCGGAGGTTCCACAGCCCTCCGGGGCAAATCCTCCACAAACGGCGTCGAGGGTGCCTGTAACGCTTACCTTAACTCTGCGGTGACACGCACAAGGAACTACTTCACTATGACTCTTATTAGCTAGCGATGTTTCTACACTCTCCAACTTCTTCTATGACAAGGTTTTCCTATATAATACACAGAAAATTCCTTAGTGTGGAATGTGGAACTACAACCTTAAATACTGCAACAATTTTCTTGTTCCTAATTAGCATGCAAGACTCTCTCTTCTCTTGTTGTCTTTACCTTGTATTCTTTTTGGGTGAGCTCTCCATCCTGCATCTGTGCAGGGGCTCTTGTTCTGTAGAGTGGAATTACAGTAAGATGTCTTCTTATGGCTGAATAGGAGATACGCTGCATTTGGTATTTATATATATAAATTGCAGGGCAGTCAGTGACAATAGCACTAAAACGACAGGGAATGCCACAGAGAACATGAGGGAAGTACAAGCCAGGGAGTAAGAACGTCTAATACTATGTATTCTGGATGACTGAATAGGAAATCCTAATTCCTATAGGGAGGAGTAGTTAACACCATAGCTACACGTGACCTGGGTTGTGTGAACTGAATGACTGCAGAAATATTAAAAGAAATTAGGAAGCATTTACTGAAAGCAACGTTATGCTGCGCTATGTGAAAATTATGGAGTAGGCTAAACAGTAACCAAAGACCCACCGGAGCCCTGCTAAGTAATTAAGAACAAGAAGTTTAAATATTGTTATCGGGAGTATGCGCTTAGTATGAGGAGAATGAACGTGACTTTGGGCACAATGCGCATGTTAACCGCTCTACGCGGAAAATCTGAAATACTTCATAAAATAACGCGTAACAACTGAATATATTTACATATAACATACTACTTTAGAAAATGCTGTGAGGATAAAGATACTTGCGGTAAATTGCTTTTGACAGGAATGGTGCGTACTGAAGGACGCAACTAGCCGTGACAGGGAAACGGAAATTTCAGTAGCTGGAACCTAGTGACAGAGTTACATTACAAATAGGACGAGGGAATTCTATGGTGTACTGAAGTATGAAACAACTTGGAACTAATGCAAGTTAAACAGGATTGACTGGAACAGAAACTGGACCGCGGTAAGCGTTAACTGCAAGGCAGAAAGACGCGAAGCACAGAGCACTCAAGGGGAGGGGCTTAAATAGGAGCAGAATGAAAACGCCTAGACCTACACTGCAACAAACCAGATATCAACTAGGCGGCCATGATAGGGAGTCAGGAAGTAACTACCTATGCATTCCCATTACACTGTGTTGCTTCCCCACCATCGAGGAATGGTAAGCGGAGGACCAATTCCTTTTGGAGGCAATTCGAGGGACCTTCTCAGTGATCATGACAGCGCCGAGGGAATCAGCGTCGACGTCGACCGAGGCACCGATGGCGTCGACAACTTTTTCAAGGGCAGAGCCCCGAGAGTGTCCCTCGACGGCCATGGCGCCGATGGTGTTGACGCCTTCCTCGAAGACTTCACAGGTTCTGACAGTCTCGATGGTGTCGAGGACCAGGAGTTGGACCTGGCACGGCTATGGAGATCGTCCTTGTCCGATTGGGATTCCACGGCTCCCGATGATCGCGCCGACCGCCCAAGCCCGAAGGCGTGCGAGTGGCGGACCGAGCCCGTTCCTTCACGGATTCTTTCCGATATTAGACATGGGTAGAATTATTTGCCCCTAAAGAACCCTTTTCAGTCCGATCAAAAGTAAAACATCCTTGCAGCATAGTCGTGGTTAGTTAAAATATCCCACAATTCCTTAGCATCAGGCTTAAAGACGTCAACCAGCCAAATATTAAAATCACGGGGACATAATAATTCCTTACGTTTACTCCCTGTATCTGTTCTAAAAAAACTTTGGCTGGACCTGGGGGTGGGTAACCGAAGACCATTTTTTATGGCATTGGTGTGTGAGCACCATATATTGTAATGTCCCATCTGGGTGGAAGCACCCCTCTCCAGCGCTTCTAAATGGGACATTTTCAGTGAGGATTTTAATATCATTGCCACTCCTCCCTTTCTTTTGTTAGTCCTATTAATGAACAGAATGATATATTCCTATGGAACTAACCAATGCAGAAGAGCCTGGGATGACTCACTGAACCATGTCTCTGTAATAAACATGCAATATAGCTCATGCTCTTCAATAAAGTCATGTATCTCGTGCATGTGGCTAACTGCAGACCAGGCATTTAATAGGGCTGCCTTAAATGGCCCTTTGGTCGGTCTTAATGGATCAGAATTATTTCTATCCTTCTGTTTTTCTATACCTAAATCCGTGATTTTGTTCAGGGTTCAGAGTGTAAGGTGACCTCTGTCATTATTAAGCTCCTGCAACACGGGGCCAGTAACCAGGGGTAGCCTCATATCTTCACTCAGTCCCAAATCTTGCTTAAAATAAGGAGATCTCACAAAGCACACACACACCAACAAAATAAATTTACCAGAATGTTTCAAAAGATCCCAGGCAGCGTTTCCCATCGACCACCGTGACCAAGCTGTAAACAGGTTTCACATCAGCATGTCACGCTGACGCGAGGCAGTCAACGCCTACGTGGCCTCCTGCGTGATGCGGCAAGGTTGCACACCATGGGGAGTGCTGGAACACGTAGTTTGCTGCTCCTGGGATTCAATCTACCTCCCTCCAAATCAGCTCGTATTAAGTCAGAACGGCAATTTAAAAGGCCTGTTTCAACACAATTGGACTCCCACTTTGCTTCAATACTAAAAATATATATTTTTTAAATGTACGATTTAGTTTGTTACAAACTTTTCATATTCATCAAGCATCTAAAAACCCATACATGTTCCATACTTGTGACTTAATCATAGTGCGAATCCTTTACAGTTCCGATATTAGTCCAAACTAAGAATTTCTTTTATGCATTTTGTTCCTGCCAAAATCATCGAGAAGTTTTCTCCAATTAAAAAAGCGGTCCACAAGTCTTCCACCGATCAGGTTTTACAAAGCTCAGCCAAAAACTTAGTTCTCGTCAAGGTTAGCGCTTTGCACTCTAGAAGCAAATGTTTCATAGATCCTATCAGATCATGTCTTTGGCAGAATCTGCAATATGCCTCGGACTTGGGAATGTGTTCCCTAACACTCAATCCCTCCCTTGTTGGTAAAAGATTTAAGCAAACTCACTCAGAGGTCTCCAAAGCCCGAGCACGGAACTTTTGACATATACATGGGGAGTTGGCCAGCGGATCTTCTATAATGTAACAGGTTTAACGCCAATGTATAGGTGCACCATTTTTCTTGGGTGTTTATCCAGTCCTGTCTGCGAATGGTACGTTTCACCTTCTTTGGATTTGCCATCAGGAGCTCCTCAGACAGGTCCAGGTGGTGTAACCAGTCTTGAAATGCCTCTTTCCACTTGTCGAGCAGCCACTTGCTTCTCTTAGAAGGTCTTGTTCGTAAGATTTCAAAAGAGGGGAGATGATCATGCAAAATACACTTGCTGTATGGTGTAAATGACTTTCATAGTACAATAGATTGTAAGGATTGTAATCCCAATTCATATCTCACCGATGTTATAGGGGCATTTCTAGGGAGATTAAGGGCCTCATTACACGGTCAGCGGTAAACCATGGTGCTATTAGCACCATGGTTGCCGCCGGTACCATACCGGTACCACCATGGAGGAAAGGGGAATTACCACCCCATTCCAAGGTTGGCGGGGCGGTAATTCCCCCTTTCTCCATGGCCCTTCCCCATTCCCATTCCCATTCTTGCCCCATAGGGCATAATGGGAATGGAGAAGGAGCTAATTACGGTACCGCAAATTGCGGTACCGTAATTAGCACCAAGGTCCCTTTGCGGGTCCCAACTTTAACGGCTGGTCTACACCAGCCGTTAAGGTCGGGTCCCGCGAAGGGACCTCATAGTAAGGCGGTAAGGGTTAAAGGTCACCGGTACCCTTACCGGTGACCGTTAACCCTTACCGCCTTCGTGTAATGAGGCCCCAAGTACTTTTTTTCCCAAAAGTCACCCTCTAGGAGGTCCAAAAACGTCCACGTTAGATTCAAGGCTGTTTCAGCGCCATATGTTAGAATAGGAGTCACCATTTGTTTTAAAAGATTACGATTGGGCACATCGTGAATTTGCCATACTTCACATTTAACAATAGGGCTTGTGATGATAGATTTTTGCATTTAGATCTGAACGATCTCATCCGCTCTCATTGATACTACAATTGATCTGAACTCCCAAGTAGGTGAAAGACTGAACTCTTTCTAAAATTTGGTTGGCCATATGCCATGTTTCTCTTAGATTTTTTTATTTTTTTGACTTGGGCGTTGGCCAACACCATTATTTTAGTCTTTTTCATTGACTCGTAGGTCATTCTCTCTCATGTAGGTTTCAAGGTTATGGAGACTTTGCTGTAAACCTATTGCTGTCTGATCCCACGATGACCAGGTCATAAGCACATAGGACCCATGGGATCACAGTGTCATATATTTTGGCCAGGAAGGCTCTAGCAGCTTTCTGGCTCATGCCCATATCAGATAAGTAGATGTTGAATAGTGCCGAAGCCAGCAGGCATACCTATTTCAGACCCCTGAAGGTGTTAATTTTTTCAAAAATATTCCATCTTGAGATAACCTCACCTGGATGGAGGTTGATGTATAGATGGCCTTTACTGACTCCAACAGGGCTCCTGGGCAGTCCCATGCTCACATCTTGGCCCACAATCTCTCCCGACTGACGCTGTCGAAAGCTTGTTTGAGATCAACAAAGGTCTCATTAAATAGCAGCACACAGAAGTTAGCCCATGCTTCTGGATTTTGCTTCAAGATTATATTTGTGAGTCCATCAGGCCCCAGAGCACGAGAGAAACTTAGCACAATGTTGTACCTTTCAAAATCAATATTAATACAATGTCATGAAATAAAGATTTTTAAATTATGAATAAAAATTAAGGCTATTCCTGACAATACAATTCTGTAGGCACCCTTGGAAATGATTTTGACCCAATGTAAGCTTTTACAAAACGACCATATGGGAGCTTGTTCTGGTTCAAATCTGTTTTGACCATTGTGTTCCAAGCAATGTAGGCTTAGTTGAGGCGTATGGCGTGCGATGTGCCGGGCCGGCCCCGCTCAACTGTGCAATGATTTCTAGCCATTGTCAACTTTTCGGCCTCAGTGCCTAGCGTGCAGACCAGTCTGTGCCCTCGCGCTAGATCTCACTAAGTTGTCCCTAAGAGCGTGGCACCCTTCAAATAGCCGGACACTCCCTTTGGTGGGGCTATACAACCCAGTCAGAACATGGGGTCAACCCCGCAGTATGTCGCAGACTACTACCCACACTCTGATGGGTGAAGGCCCCTCTGGCTTCAATGGTGCAGATTCCTCCTTCCTCTGCGGCTTCAATTAAGATATGGAGGTGAGGAGGCGGGAGGTGGGAGGTGGGGGGCCCAGCGCCGGAACCAGATAATGGGCCTCCCACGGAAAGTCTCAATGAGCGCTCCAGTCAGTGCACGCTTCCAACAGTGCAGAGCACTCCGCCCTCCTCAGCAGCAAGGGGGACTCCAATCGTGTCTCCCGGCAGCAGAGCGGGTCATCACTTACCCCCTGCCGGCAGCCGTGGAGCTCAGTGCTTCGGGGCACAAACTCTGGCCTCTGAAATTTCTCTAAAATAATTAAAATGCTTTTTCAACATCGAATTTCTCAATTCGTTCAACTCTGAACATGGTGTCATTAAATGTCTCAGTCTGTTTCTTCACTATAAAAACGGCATGCTTTGGCATTCTCCCCCAATTTCAATCTTGAGGCCAAGACTTCTTGTGTACTCCAAAGGTTCAGAAGCAGTCTTAAAAATCCTTGATGTTTTATAGAACAGGGAAATCAATATAAATACTTCGCAAGACAATTAAGCTCTTGCCCTTCAAATTTGTATTTAAAAAAAAAGTCTTATATCTATGACACTCTGCAATAGTAAAATATCAATCATATTTCCATAACTTTGTTTTTGCATTTTCTGGTCTCAACAGTCATGTTTCCACACTAGTACCTGCCTCCTTTAGCCATGCCAAACAGCTTTCTCCAATCAGTCAGAGCGGTGGATTGACCATCTTTTAATAGTTGGTTCAAGACTGAAAGGATTGAGTTAGACTGGCCTAGTATTATTTTCCTTAGAAGGCTTAATATTGTCCACTTTATACTTGCAGATACAGAGAGGAGACCCAGCTCATATCACAGGATCTGGATTGGTGGGTGTTCCCTTAGGTAACCTAAGACCCTTTTCCAAAATAAGCCTTCCAATTTGTTCCAATCTATTTTATCAAAGAACAGAAGGTCTTCCACACCATATGATAAAGTTGGAACCACTTTTTGTCTTTAAAAGGTCACCAAAGGTTTGTAAGAGAACCTCCCATATTCTTTATGCACAATGAACCCTCTTTATGCAGAATGGACCGCTGGGAGGCTGCTGTTACTATCTTTGTTCTTAGGTCATTACAGAATTGTGTTGCAGCCCGCGTGTCAACTAGGATTCCCAAGTACCTGTATTCTGAAACTTGTTGTAAAGGTAGTGTGTAGATTCTCATCGAGGGCTTTACCAACTTCTTCCCATGACCCGGTTGAAGCATCAGCACATTCGATTTTTTGTGTTTATCTTAAACCCGCTGTCAATGCAGAAATCCTCTAACTTAACCAGTTTCCTTTGAAGACCCACCGGTATCTGGTCCAAAAGGACCAGGTCATTGGCGTATAGAATCCATTGGATCAGAACTGCCGGAAGTCTAAGGGGAAATGCATATTTTTTTTTAAAGATGCTGCCCAATATCAGCAATTTAATGATTAAACAAGGTTGGGGCCAAAATACAGCCCTGTTTTAAACCTCTGGATGATGTTACAATAGGTCTTGAAAGTGGGCCTCAGTGAATTTAATCGGACCTGAGATAGCAGCTTTATACTATTTAAAACATCAATTTGATCATTCTTATTTACACACACATCGCTAAGATATGTGTATTTAGTGGAAGTGTGTCGAAGAAAGCAGCTGACCCAAAGGTGGCATAATTTTGGTTATAGACTTTTATTTATCGTATTGAAAAACCAAACTGCCCCAATCTCGAAGAGGTTTACCTGCCTCACAACTAATACTGAAAGGGTACGTTAGAACGGCCGTCAAATTAATCTCCATCGTCCTGTGTCACAACCTACTTCTATCCGTCACACTACAAATAAAGGATAAACTAACTGAAAGTTCCTTCCTCAGGAGAATGGCTCCCTTCTCCTGCTTTTTGGATAGTGTCCAACAAGAATGCTCTCTTCCAACAAAAAGTGCCAGGGGGAATGATTCCCTTCCCCTGGCTTGCAGGTTTTGCCTAGTCTTTATATAGTTTCACGTCTACGGGAATGGCTCCCTTCTCCTGGTGTATATCTATACAGTTTCCAATAAAACCAGGTGGAATGACTCCCATCCCCTGGTGTCTTCACTCCAGCAGAATTCTCAGCTCAGGAACAAGAGAATGCCTTCCTTCTCCTGGTACTGTTTGGCATAGTTCTCAACAAGGCCTGGGAGAATGACTCCCTTACCCTGGTGTCTTTTACACACCTCCTGGTTCTGTACCAGGAGAATGACTCCCTTCTCCTGGTGCTGCTTGGTACAGTTCACGAGAAAGCCAGCGGGAATGACTCCCTTCCCCTAGCGTCTTTATCAAAACTCCTGCTGATTCTGCACCAAAAGAATGACTCCTGGTGTTCTTTGGCACAATTCTTTCTTACTGTTTTCAGCTTCAAGTATACTTTGCCACTTTGTTTTGTTGTTAGAAAAGTCCTGAATCTTGTTAAGAGTCCCAGACAGTACTCCGTCAGTGGTTTTCTCTTTTGCAATGTGACGAGGAAGATTTCCTCTTGTGCTTGCGATATCTAGATAAAAGGCTGGGCATGGGTAAGTTGTGTCCTCTTGCGCTTGGGTAATAAAATGTGTTGTGCTAGCTGGGTGGTGAGGGGTATGTAGTAAACCCGTATGCCACTAAACATACAAGTTAGGTGAGATACCGCTTGCACTTTGCGCTTGGCTAATACAGTTATGAAGTATCTTTAGCAAAGATTGTCCATAAAATTGTGTCCCAGACTCTTGGGTCAAATATTAATCCAGTTTATTTCCTGGTAATAGCTTGTGCAGAAAAACAGCCCTCAAGGCCAAAGGATTCTTTCAAGCCGGTCAGGGTAATACTTTGAGACTCCCTGTAGGGAATCGGTTCCAGAATCGCTAGTTCAGGTGAGTCTGTGTTTCTCTCAAGCGGCACATTAGGTTCTTAATTGAAGCATTCTTTAATAGATCAGCTACAGTGTTGCCAGAACGTCCCTCTCGTCGGAAATGTAGTGGGCTGATCTGTAAGGTGCTCTCAATATTTGTTTTCGGGTCCCAGACCCTTCTCTGGTAGTCAGTGGTTTTCTCTTTCCTACTGTGACAAAGAATATTTCCTCTTATGCTCTCGGTATACATTTCCGGGTCCCATACCCTTTCTTGCAGTCAGTGGGTGTCTGTCAGAAACTGACACGAGGAAGATGAGGCTGGGGCACGACTGAGATGGCTAAGCCCAACAGTCGGTCTGCTCCCGCTGGGCCCGAGGGGAAGTTGTCCCAGCAACTCTCTCGCCTGCTCCCTCATCTCCGCTGTGTCTCCCGTTCCTCCCCTTACCTTCTCTGGGGTTTCGGTATGTTACCACGGCTTCCTGGGACCAGGATCGGCTCCATAGGCTCCTTGGACTTCTCTCCTTGTCAGGATATGCAGCGCAGTCTCCCAACACAGCTCAGCGTGCCTCTCTCTCTCTGTCTGTCTGTCTGTCGTGTACTCAGGTCTGCACCGAGATGCCCAACAGCAAACTGCCAAAGCTGCTCGCCAGCATTCTCTGCGTCTTCCTCTCTCTGGTTGGCTTTCTCGCCTATGTTACAGTAATACAAAAGTTTGCTTTCAAGATGGTGGTTCTGAACATTAGGGATGGCTAGGGCATGTCGAAGAGCGACAACATTCAAGTGGCTGTACCCCAGGTAATCGTCCTTATCCCCAGACGGGGAGTCCCGCCCCATGAGGTCCTCCCGCATTAAACCACCCCTAGGGGCACTATTGGGTAGCGGCTGCACCTCCTTAGCCTCATAGAAAAGGGCTTCCCCTTGGGGAGAAATGACGATACCTTGTGAATCGTCACAATAGACAATCAAAGTAAATGTAAGTTTTGTCAATCTAAAAGGAATCAAATTCTTATTGTTTATTCTAATAGCATCACATGGCACATACATAAAATATTAACATCTTACACTAAGGGCTGTCCCTTTGATGTTTAATCGGCATCACACAAACATGACGATACTCAACATACGTGTTCTACAACTTTAAGCTCAATGAAGAGCAATTGATCTTCAAATTCAAAGCCCAGTTAAATCGGCAAATACGGGGGCCATCTGACAAAGGTATGACGATACCCATGAGATCCTACTGTGCACACAGTATTAACAATATATGATTAACTGAATGGGTTCTCACCTTAACTTGGTCTATGTGCATCAGAGGATTCCCTGTTATACATCCATATCCAGTTGCTGGCGTAAAAGCGAAACCAGACGAAGGCTATTCTAAATTCATACACATATACCTCCATCTTGCGTGCAACATCTCTCTCTTAAATCATGCCCTCTTGCAACACTAGACTGCATACTCAATGATAGGCATTAAACCAAAACCCAGCGCATTACACGCAGAGTCTCTCCCCTAGATTACGCCCCCCTGAGCACTAGACTGCGAGCTCAATCTGCACTTGCTGCAAGGGTATAAACTGTATATTGTAAATGTGGTGCATAGTCAATGATATTCATATTAAGACTGTCCAATCTAAAGACTCATTTAGACTTTTTATGGGAACCAAATTATGAATACAGAATTGTTCACAGAAATACAGAAATCTATTTACGATATTACTGATCAGGCCTATAAAGAGGTATTGTTAGTTCTGATATATTTACTGTTCGCAACTGCAAGAATTCTTCTTTTCTTGTATTTTATATACTACCAAAAATACATAAATTGATAACTAACCCAACAGGTAGACTGATCATATCGGCATGTGGACCAGTATTAAACCTTTTTCAATGACTAGCCCCTCTTATCTACATGTTAGCCGCAACGTTATAAAACTACTGTAGAAACACATTGGCTAGTTTCTCTAGCTATTGAATCATTTTATGCAAACATTCCCCAGAAAGAAGCTCTAGAGGTTATAGAACAATGCTTAAACTCCAAAGCTCTGCCACATCTAGTTTCAACAGACTTTATTCTACAACTATGAAACACAGCTCTACAACAAAACTACCTTACTTGTAAGGGTTTGTTTTTTCAACAAGCTAAAAGGCATGTCTATGGGGCAGCCTTTTCCCCCAGTTTGACAAACCTATACATGTCGAATCTATTTAATTTACAATCATGTCTATCCATTTCCTGCTTCGATTATTGTAGATAAATGTTATATTGATGATACCTTGATAATTTGGAACGATAACAGAGAAAAAATGGCAGCATTTGAGAGGTAGATTAACACTAGACACCAATCTTAAATGAACAGCCACTTACAATAAAAACAGAACTTCCATTATTGGACATTACGATCAAAGTTGAGATTGACTAGTCAACAGTTACACTGTATAGAAAACGTACTGAGTGAAACACCACTTTGCTTTTTAATAGCCAACATCCACTTAGTTTACACACAAATGCACAGTTTGATCACGATCTGAGAGCGTGGAGAAACTGCACTAACTTGATTGACTTCTAAAGGCAAGCCAACATCATTACACAGATTTTCAATGTGAGGTTATGATGGAAGCCTCCTATAAAGATCCATGAAGAGAGCAAGATTTTATTATAGAGGGGCTTTGGACTTTCAAAAATATCTCTTTGCTTTTAAAAGAGGTGTTAATATTAAACATTTGCTGGTACGTGCTCTACGCAAATCTAATGTTCAAGCAATGGACTTGCGTATTCAATTTAAAATGGAACCTATTTTAGGACATCGACCATGTGGCACGTGTATCACGTGCCAATTCACAATGAAGCTTGAGATGTGCGAGTATTCAAATAGACCTGGCCTTTGCAACACTTTACAAAATGTAAAAGTAAAAATGTGTACATAATTTTCTGCCCATGTGATAAATGTTGTGGGAATGACACAATGTCCGTTAATCACTCAATTAGTGAACATCGATCAAGAATATGTAATTCAGTGATAACAGCTCCATTAGTCAAATATTATATACAAATGCAACATAATGAGCATGATCTCAGATGGTTTGTTTTAGAGAAAGTACCAGCGAACCATTATGGGAACATAATGAATCAGAAGCTTATGCTAAGGGCACATTCAGAATTTATAATTTAGGTTCCCATATAAACAGTCTGAATGAGTCTTTAGAATGGGCAGTTATGATATGAATATCACCTACACACCACATTTACAATATACATCTTATAACCTTGCTGCTAGTGTAGATTGAGCTTGCGGTCCATAGCTGCATGGGCGGTGTGATCTAAGAGAGAAACTCTGCATGTTATAAAGATTCTGCGCTGGGTTTTGGTGTAATGCCTATAATTGAGTATGTGGTCTACTGTTGCAAGAGGGTGTGATTTAAGGAAGAGACGTTCCACGCAAGATGGCGTTATACATGTATGAATTACATGCCCGAAGCGCTTAGAGCAAGATATGGTGAGAACTAATTAAGTTAATCGTATATTCTTGAAACTTGTGTGCACAATAGAAGTTCATGGAGCTCATAGGTATCAATAGGAACTCATGGGTATCCTTACCCCTTTTTCCGCTTGTATATCGGATATGCCGATTTGACCGAGCATTAAACTGCGCTTTGAGTTTGAAGAACAATTCCTCTTCATTGAACTTAAAGTTGTAGAACATGTATGGGGAGTTCATATTTAGCGACACACATAAGATTATGTTTACTTATCTTTGTATTGAGAACTTACAGGTATCGCAATGTTTTTGTAGATGTTTATTAAACAAGGGGCGGGCCCTAGTGGAAGCTGTTCACATTTTATGTACGTGCCATATGATGACACTATTAGGATGAAGGTAAGAATTTGATTCATTTTAGATTGACAGAACTTTCATTTACTTTTCGTTTACCTATATAAGCAGTTCTTCGAGTTACTGATGTTTGTATAAATAAGAATGAGAACATTGATGTGCTAAATAGTATAAAGGTGCCATCTAATGGTGGTATTTGTAATCATTTGTTTATAGCTCCGGAGAAGATGAGGCCTACAAAACAATTTTGTCTAGATGTCGAAACAAAGCCCCTTTTTTATGCATTAACTTATTTGTACTGATTGGTGATATAGTATGGGTATAGGCACACGCCATCTTGAATATAATGTACAGTTCCTGTTCAATGCACTTTAAATCTATACATGTATGTATTTATTTATATACAGGAGGAACAATGCTCTTTTGATCACAAAAGAACGTACAATAGATAGGAAATCAGAATTGACGAGAAGCAGTGAGCTTCTGACAATGGGGTGGGTTTGAGGGACATTCTGACCAAGTTGTGGAGGAGGTGACAGTGGAGTGCTGAGGCATTGTCGGAGGAGAGAGGTGGTCTGGTTAGTGGTGCGTTTAAGGGGTATTGCACACAAGGGCTTGTTTGGTTTCTGCTGGACATAGAGGGGTTGGCCGCCTATGCCAGGGGTTTGGAGAGTGGGGGTTTGGGGCAGGGAAGGGAGTCATTGTGGTTTGTTTGGTCTTATTGACCTATTGTGCAGATAATGTTTTTTCCCTTTTTTATCTGAAAACGTGCAGAGAACGAGGTATCTCGCCCTCCGCACTAAGTTTCCATTGCGGGGGACAAGATACCTCGTCCACCGTGCTGCTTACCTTTGGGGGGCAGATGCCCCACCCCCTACTGCTCGCTCTGACCCCCAGGCAGTGGGGGTCAGGGGGTGGCCATGATGACGCCATCAGGAAGTAATATTTACATGCTGAAGCCGTAAATATCGCAGCTACGCTTTTGCATGCTGCTCGGGCATTTCTAGCCCGTCTTCCTTGAGTGAGGGCTCGTTGGAAAGGGGAGACTCTCCTCGACCAGCAATCACCACAGGACCACCAGGGAATCGATTTTGTGTGTTGAACTCCCCCCCACCCCCCGGCACCAAAACCCTAAACCGCCCCCATCAAAAAACATTGAAAAAATGCCAAAATGTTTTTTTATTTGGGGGGAGATGGGTGCTGTTTCGCACCATTTTCCCCTAAGGAGGGCAAAAAAATAAAAACTAACAGGCACCCCTGGGGGCCGGGGACCGAGCCAGCTGCCCCAGAAATCTCCCCAGGGAGGGGCAGATTCTTGCGGCTTCCCTGGGGGGGGGGGGGGAAATGAGCGTCTGACCACATTTTGCCACCCCAGGAAAGCAGCAAGGACCACTAGGCGACGAGGGATATGATCTTGTGGTGGGGATGTGGGGGGAGGCGTCAGGCCAATCAGCCCCTCACCCCCAGAAAATGCCAACCAGATGGCATAATGTTGTTTTGCCTTTTCTGGGGGCAAATTGGTGCAGTTTTGCACCGATGTGCCCTCAAGGAAGGCAAAACAACATTCCATTCCACATATAGTGGAACGCTTGGGGGTATCATGGGGCTGGCCCTGTACCGGTGGGCCAGGCTCCTTAGTATTCCCCCTGCCCCCTAAGGACAGGCAGACCCTTGCTGCTTCCTTTGGGGTGTCAAAATTGGGGTTCTGGCCCCATTTTGCCATCCCTGGGAAGCAGCAAGGACCACTAGGCCACCAGTGATATGATCTTGGGGTGGGTTCTCCGGGCCTCCAGGCCAATCCACCCCCACCCCCCCCCCAAAAATGCCAGAAAGATGGCATAATATTGTTTTGCATTTTTGGGAGCAAATTAGTGCTGTTTTGCACCCATTCGCCCCCAAGAAAGGCAAAACAATAAAGGCCCATTTTGTCAGAGGAACACTTGGGGGCATCAGGGGGCCGGCCCTATGCCTGTAGGGCCAGCCCCTCAGAACTCCCCCCCATGGGGGGGCAGATCCTTTCTGCTTCCCAGGGGGGCCTAATTGAGGGTCTGGTCCTATTTTGCCAACCCTGTGACGCAATAAGGAGCACTAAGCCACTAGAGAAAAGATTTGGGGTTTGGGAGACTGTTTCACCCATTGCCGTCACAGTACCCCCGGCTGTCCTGGATCTTTGGCCGGGCCACGTTAGAGCTTTTCCCTCTGGGGAGGGATGGAGACCCTGCGGGGGCTCCCTGAGACTGCCGCTGAGCTGGGGGTGGGGGAGCGGTCAACCCATGAGTGAGGCAGAGGCCGAAAGCCTGGGGCAGCACCCCTGGTCGTCCTAGAGCTCTGTCTGGGCTGCATTACAGCTTTTCCCTCCAGGGAGGGATGGGGACCCAGCCAGGGCTCCCTGGGAATGCCGCTGGGTTTGGGGACAGGAGACCGACATGAGAGACAGGCGCCCAAGGCTGGGGGCACTACCCTCAACTGTCCTGGAGCTCTGGCCATGCTGCGTTACAGCTTTTCCCAGGTGGGAGGGATGGGGACACTGCCGGGGCTCCCTGGGACCACGGCTGGGCCTGGGGAAGAGCAACCCACATGGGAGACAAGCACCGGAGGCGGCACTCCGGCTGTCCTGGAGCTCTGGCGTGGCTGCATTACAGCTTTACCCCACAGGGAGGGATAGGGACCATGCCGGGTCTCCATGGAACCGCTGATGGACTTGTGGACGGTCGACCCACACTGGAGACAGGTGCCCAAAGCCGGGGGCAGCACCTCTGGCCGTCCTGGAGTTCTGGCTGGGCTGCATTACAGATTGTATTCCCCCCCCCCCCCCCAAGGAGGGATGGGGATCCTGCCAGGGCTCCATGCAACCGCTGATGGACCTGTGGGCAGTCGACCCACATTGGAGACAGGCACCCAAATCTGGGGACATCACCCCAGACCGTTCTGGAGTTGTGGCTGGGCTGTGTTACAGCTTTTCCCTCAGAGAAAGGATATGGGCCCGGCTGGGGCTCCCTGGGACCGTCGCTCAACTTGGGGACATTCGACCAACAAGTGAGACAGGTGCCCAAGGCCCGAGCCATCCACCCCGCCCGTCCTGAAGCTCTGGCCGTGCCGCATTACAGCTTTTCTCTCTGGGGAGGGACTGGCACACTGCCGGGGCTCCTTGGTGGGGAAAAGCTGTAACGCATGTCAGCCAGAGCTCCGGGATGGTGGGGGGTGATGTCCCCAGCTTTGGGCACCTGTTTCCCATGTGGGTCGGCCATACCAAAGTCCAGCGGTGGATCCAGTGGACCTTAGTCTTACTACCGTTCAGCTTTAACTAGTTAGTCCCCATCAAGGCTTCCAGGTCTTCAAGACATCTTTTGAGATGGCTAGCTGTCTCTAATTGGGTAAGGTCAAGGCGGACAAGAATTTGAGTATCATCCGCATAACAGTAGTAGCGGAACCCATATGACTGGATAAGACGTAGAAGAGGTCTGATGTAAACATTGAACAGGATCGGGGAGAGTGCCGACCCCTGCGGGACCAGTATCGAAGGCAGCTGAAAGATCTAACAACAAGAATGCTCTGATACCACCCTGATCTACCAGACGCTGCAAGTCATCAAGTACTGAGTTCAGCACAGACTTTGTCCCTCTCCCAGGTCGAAACCCAGACTGAAAAGGATCAAAATAGCTGGAGGATTCCAGAAATTTGGAAAGAAGGGGAGAGACAAGAGCTTTCAAGACCTTCATTAGAAAAGGAAGGAGGGAAATAGGGCGATAGTTGGCCAGCACCTCAGGATCCAAGGAAGGCTTCTTCAAGAGAGGGATTACCAACGCATGCTTCTAGGAGGAAGAAGGAAGGAATCACACCAATGACAAAGGACGCATTAACTGCAGTAGCAATGTGATCCATCAACTCAATAGAAGTATTTTGAAGAATGGCCAAAAGTATGGCATCAGCCGGGGATGCTGATTTGAGATGGTGGACTGCTGCCAATATATCAGAATTAGAGAAGAGGGGAAATGTGGACCATTCGTTGTTAGCCACAGGAGGCTCATCGTAATCCTTGACAGCTGAAGATGTGGATGTCTTGGCTTTTACATTATCCCGGATGGTGGATATTTTATTTACAAAAAAGGCTGAGAGGGAATTACAAAGGTCCTGTGAGGGGAACACTGAAGAGTGCTCTTTTTCAGGGTTCGATAGATCCTGTACCAAACCAAATAGGGTCTTAGGTACCATGTGACCAAAGTAGGCTTTTTTGCATTGATAGATTTATGGTAAGCAGTGACAGAGGCGGAAAGAGGTTTTAGCCTCCTCAGAATAACTAATGTGCCATTTTCTTTCAGCCTGTCTACATTGCAGTTTACGTATTCTCAGCTCCTCTGAAAACCATGGTTCCGGGGGGACGGCTTCGCTGTCGGCAGAGTTTAACTGGGGCCAGCAGGTCGGCCGCTGCTAAAAAAATCAGCCTACAGACCAGATAGAGAGCAGTCAGTGGCTGAGCCACAATGAGTTTGAATGGAGTCAGCCACAACAGTATTAGATATCCTGTGCCAACTGTGCTTAAAAATAGCAGGCTTGGTCTGGAAGGATAGAGGTTCTTAGAGAGAATGAGAAAGGCACCAAAAAGTGGTCAGACTACACAACCGGGCAGGGAGATAAAATAGTAATGGATCCCAGGGGTGTGAAAAACATGCCAAGAATATTCCTACGCTGGTGAGTGGGTTCAGTGGCCCATTAAGGTAGCCCCAGATCCCACATGAGGGCCATAAAATTGGCAACCTGCCCCATAGTGGTGGGGTTAAGAGGAAGATTAAAGTCCCCAGTGATAATCATCTCAGGATATTTAATCAGCAGCTCTGATACCAGGGCCGTTAAACGCACTGTCAGCTCCTGGAGGCCGGTATACCACCAGGGTAGTAAAAGTGCAGCTAGGATAAAGGCATACGAGCGTCAGCAGGCACTCCATTTTTAAAAAGTGTTTAGGGACTATATGGGTAACCTTATATTTACTTTTTTTTTGTCAAGATATTTTTATTGAAATATTGATTAAACATTAAATTCATCAAAAGTCATTGCAGGTGATAACATAGTTCATCTCAGGGCCTATGAAACAATAATCTAATTCAGTATTGTTTGCAGTTCATATGTCATAACAAAAACTTCAGAGACTTTAAAGAATGGGTAAGTTCATAGCTTGTCATAACAGTTGATCCAGCAATTAGTCTCTTAATCAAACATCAACATTTCATTTTAACATTTTGTAATTCATCAAATTTGTAAGTATCTTAAACATCCTCTGGGAATAGGATATTGTAGCTTGCCATCGTGTAGCTCTTTGAACTAAGGATAAGGGAAAAAAATTGGGCATCTCACCATAGCTACCAGCAGATCATCACCTTGCCCTGTGCGGGCGGTATCATTTCTCCGGCTATAAGTCCATCTGATGACTAATTTCCCAATGTCGGAGGCGTGTTGGGGCTGGAAAAGTTATTTTACCATCCTGGATTGGAAGAACATATGCTCCTTTTATGCAACATGGTCTAGGAAAGGTCCCCAGACGCTTGTGAATTTGGGTATCTGATTTTCTATAGCTGCTGTTAGTTTGGCTACCCCCAGGAGTTCCCATACCTTCACCCACCAATATGCTATGTGGGGACCCCTCCATTTCCTTCCAGAATCGTGCTCATGTAAGTCGGGCCGCCATGAGTAGTTGCGTAAGCAGGCGAGCAGTGGGGCCAGTGCTGGGATAAGACCCGCCGCTTGGTGAGTCTCCTAGCAGCATCACTAGTGGGTCCATGGGGAGGAGGATTCCACATATGTCTTTGATCTTTGACCTAATTTCTAACCAGTAAGTTTGAATGACCGGGCAGTGCCACCATAAATGACCCAGGTCTCCTCTAGCTCCGCATCCATGCCAGCAGGTGTCCGGATATTCCGGATTCATCCCATGTAGTCTTTGTGGGGAGAAATACCATCTGTAACAAATTTTAAGCGCACATTCCGTTACAGCCGTGCATCTAGAGGACCTATGCGCTCTGTCCCAAATTCTCTGCCATGACTCTGGGGATATTTCAATTCCTAATTCTCTCTCCCATGCCAACATTTAAGGGAGTTTCTCGTCCTCTGGAACATATTCTAGGAGGCAGTAACAGACTGCTACTCTATGTGGGCGTTGCCCCTCCGCGACTGAGTTCTAGGCCTGAGGGGGGCCTAGTGGCAGCCTTTTTGGTACTTGGGTTGGTAATCCAATGTCACAATTGTATGTATTTAAATCTCTCGGTCTCCGGGAGAGTGAATTTCTCTTTGCATTGGGCAAAGGTCAGTAGGACGTTGTTGTCAGAGATCTTGCCGTCTAAGGGATCCCTCTCTTGACCAATTTTGATAAGAGTTGACCTGAAGGCCGGGTGTGAAGGCAGGGTTCTGCGTGATTGAGGAGAGTGAAACCAGCCCTGTGGAGAGTCCCCTTAGCTTGTATTGTCTATCCCAGCAAAGAAGAGTGGATCTCGTGGTCGGGAGAAGAAGCTTCGGAGAGGTCTGCGCCTCTCTCGGAAGGAAGGGAAGATGGGCGCTCCGGAGGACTGTTGTTCAATGTCCTGCCACTTGGGGGGATCCTCTGGATTGGCCCAGCCCAGGATGGGGGCAATTTGAATTGCTCGGTAATATATTAATATAGAGGGGAGCCCCAGACCTCCCAAATGCCTGCCCTGGGTGAGAATCTTATGCTGAATTCTAGGCGTTTTTCGTTGCCAGATGAACTGACTAATCTCTTTCTGTAGGTTTAATAGGTCCCGCTCAGGGATGAATACAGGGAGTGCCTGTAGGGTGTAAAGAAGCCTACGGAGCAAGGTCATTTTGACTGCGCTTATGCGCCCCAGCCAAGATATCTCTTGAGGGGCCCACTTCTGTAAGGATTCCTTGGGCGCCTTTTAGTAGGGGGGGATGTTAGCTTTCTGTAAGCTCGAATAGGTCGCGGCCTTGTGCACCCCAAGGTATGTAATTTTGGAGCTTTCCCATCTAAGAGATTAAGTGTTTTGCAAGACATTTAACACATGTAGTGGTTCCGATAGGTTCAGGCCTATCGATTTTGTCGTGTTTATTGTGAATCCTGAGATCGCCGCAAATTGTTCAAGAAGCCCCATGAGTGGAGGGATTGAAGTCCGAGCGTCCTTTAGGAAACAAAGCACATCATCTGCATAAAGTGCGACTTTATGGCATTGATCCCCAACCTCAAACCCCCGAATGTCGGGGTGGAGGCGGATATGTTGGGCTATGGGCTCCATCATGAGTGCAAATACCAGCGGAGACAGGGGACACCCTTGTCTAGTCCCTCTTCCGAGAGATATCTGGGATGTCCAGCTAGAGTTGACTCGTATTCGAGTGGAGGGAATCTGGAAATTCGATAGAATCAATTTGGAGAATTGTGGGCCAAATCGAAAGCCCTTCAGGACTGCTTGCAGATATTCCCAAGACATGCTATCAAATGCCCTATGGGCGTCCAGGGATAGTAGGGAGTGAGAACCCGGGAACGATGGGGCCAGGGCTATGAGGTCTATAGCTCTGCAAATGTTGTCGTGGGCAGATCGGCCCTGGATAAATCCCATCTCTGTCTATTAGAGAAGGTAAGGTTTCCCCCAGACGCCGCGCTATGATCTTGCTATATAGCTTCGCCTCCGTATTGAGCAAGGCCATGGGCCGGTAGGATGAGCATTCAGCCGGGTCTTTCCCTGGCTTTAGAATTAGGGTTGTATTAGATTCTGCCATGAACTGTGTGACCGTACCTGATTTCCAACACTCATTGAATAGCTTCGTGAGGTGCGGTGTGAGCTCTTTGCAAAAGGTTTTATAAAACTTATTTGTAAAGCCATCAGGGACGGGGCCTTGCCAATAGAGAGTGATTTAACAGCTAGTTCCATTTCTTCGCTGGATATTGGCTCTTCTAAGGGTTCCTGTAAATCTTGTGAGAGCCTTGGTGGTTTGTGAATCCCCCCCTATGTGGGGCTGCATGTTACCTGAATAACTCCTCGACAATGTGGCATTTCCCTTCTTTGGAAGAGGCATTCTTGCCTTTTTTATCCCGCTGGTAATCCATCCTATTTTGTCGTGTGTGTTTCCCCAGTTTGGCTGCAAGTAATTTATTAGCCTTGTTTCCTTTGGTATGAAAGAATTGTTTGGTGCGCATCATGCCGTAGGCTGCCTTTCCTATGTGGTGCGCTTCCAACGCTTTCTTAGCTATACGTAGGTCCCTTAACGAGCGCTGAGAGGGTTTCTTTTTGTGTGACTCCTCTAGTCTACGGGCTTCCCCTTCCAGCTGTTCCTGGAGCAACTTCCTGGCCCTCCCCCGTTGTGTAGCTTGCTCGATGAGGTGTCCCCTAATCACCGCTTAACTCGCCTCCCATATCGTGCCCCAGTTCACGTCTTCGGTGTCATCCTCATTGAAATATAGATCTATGGATTCACCGATATGGGCTCGAATCGCTGGGTCCTCTAGGAGGAAGTAATTTAGCCTCCAGGGAAATCTCATGAGGGGGTCACCCGGGGGGGGAGCTATAGCTAACAAGACTGAAGAGTTGTCTGCCAGTGCTACAGGGACAATATCTACCTCCAACACCTTGTGGATGAGTGAATCTGATACAAAAAACATGTCCAATCTAGAGAAACCCCCATGAACTGCCGGAAAGTAGGTGTAATCCCTCTCTTCTGGATGGTTATACCTCCATGCTTCAATCAAAGAGTGCTCTTTCAGCAGAGAGGTGAGAGCCCTGAAGTTGTTCCTGTTGTTCACTGTAGGCGGTAATGTTTTATCGACCAGAGGATTAATTACAGCATTAAAATCCCCACCTAGAGTTACCTCCCCCTCTGCATGTTCAAGTATGGCTTTCGACAGTTTCATAAAAAACAAATCTTGTTTGACGTTAGGGGCATATATAGAAACCAGTGTGGTTTTGCGCCCATTTAACATGGCATTGACCAACAAGAACCTCCCTTCCTCATCCCGTACCACTCAGCATTATCAGGCTGCTCTACCATCAGGCTTCTCGCTTCCTATGGCTTTAAAGGAAATCCCCCTGCGCACTAGGATGGCAAACCCTCGCTTCTTCAGTCCACTGGAGGCAAAAACTTTAGTGGGATAGGGCCTATCATTAAGGCGGAATTCATCTTCCGGTCGTAGATGGGTCTCTTGAAGGAATAAAACCGATGCATCCAGAAATCCTAATCTATGTAAGAGCGCTTTTCGTTTCAGAGGGGAATTCAGGCCCTGCACATTAAGAGAGATACATCTAAAGCTCGGGGTCGCCATTAACCTGTCGCATGAGTTTTCGCTCCAAACCAGCTCCCCTAAGAGGGTCAAAAGCGGAATAGCCAGTCCGATCGATCAATGCAAAGTAACCTGTGGGTTATCTGTGGTGAGTGAAACAGTAACGTCAATTTAATGGCTTCAGGTTGAACTCAAAACAACAAGTAAAGTAATAAATTACATAACAAAAAGGCCAAGCTATTTTCATTACAATTTGTGTTATTCCCACAACCAGAGACAACTTTAACCAGGTGTGAACTATGTCGGGCGCCTTCCACTCAGGCGCCCAAGCCGATTATCATTTGGAAATTGCCAGGTTCTTAAAAATCGCCAAACCGGGCATGCAGGGGAAGTAAGGAGGTGAGTTACTTTCAAATTTATGTTGGGAGTAGCCCATTCCTCCTGGTCTCTCAGTCCAAGATTGAATCTATGTCTTTCACGGTTACAACCGTAGAGAGAGGCGAACGGGGCATCATCAAAGTTCTAAGCTCCCCAACTTGACCGCGATAGGCCTGATTTGCCGAGGCGCGTCAGAGGCCTGGAAGAGACCTCCTGGGTGGTCATATTTTCTTAGCGCAGGAGATTACTGTTCATTGGGGTCAGTTCAGGTGTGCGCCCAACCTTCCTCCTCTCCTGAGTTTCGGGTTAAGGTCTCCTCTGAGTTCGTGATTATTTTCTCAGGGCCGAGTTCTTGACGCAAATGTGCCGCAGATTGGTGTCGCCTCTTGATTTTCCCTCGCCCGGTCCTTGGTAGGGGGTATAGAGTAGAACCGTCTGTGTTCTGATCATGGGGGTTTGACTCAGCATTATCAGGCTGCTCTACCATCAGGCTTCTCGCTTCTTCCTCGGAGGAGATTATGTAATGTTGGCTATGGAAGTCAAAGATCAGCTTACACGGGAAACCCCATCAGTAGCGGATCTTCCGGGTTCTCAGCCAGGCAGTCACCTTCTGCAGACGCCATCTAGATGCCAAGGTATAGGGATCAAAGTCCTGGAAAAACTGGACCCTCGTACCCCGAAATTGTATAGAGTATGAGTTCCTGGCTGCCTCCATGATCACTTCTTTCTGGCAAAAAAAGGTGTACGCGGGTGAGCACATCAGGTGTCAGATTCCTTTAAGTTGAGCTGAGGAGTATACCTGGTGGGTTCTATCTAGCTGTAACTCTTCATTTGGCGAGAGGTCGAGGAGGGATCTGAATAATGTCTCTACGTATTCTGATAGGTCCTGATCGGAAATCTGCCAGGGGATTCCCTGAAGGCACATTATTCCGTCTCAACCTATTTTCTAAATCGGCCTGCTTTGCCCAGATGTCTTCGATGTGCTCTTCAATGATTTTCACTCTTTCTGCCAGTGCTTCATTGTTATGAGATTGTTTGCATACTGCATTTTCCAGGTTGTTAACCCTGTAGATTAATCACCCCAAAATGAGAGGTAAGGTCTGTGAGGGATTGAGCCAAGGATTCTTTGGAGGTCTTGATCTCTTCCTTGATCTCATGGGTAATATCTTGTTTGAAGGATCTGAGCATCTGTTCCAGGTCCTCCTTGGACATCACCATGTTGGGGGGCAGAGCTGAGAATGGGGCAGCATGGATTTCGGCCGTGGCCTTGCGTGTAGGCAGCGGCTCTGCGGGTTGTGGTGACAGGTAGGCTTGTATGCCGTGTCCCTTATTCTTTACTCCTGATTTGGGCATCCCCCGAGGCAGGAGTCGAGGTCTTCTGATCGTGATCCCAATAAGAATAGGGGAAGAGTGGAATGTCGCTAGTGCAGGGTCAGCCTCAGGTGTTTTGCTGTGGCGTGGTCGGGCAGAGCCTGAAGAGGATGAAGATCCCCTCTCAATTTTCAGAAGGTTTTGTTATGAACCTAAAAGAGATTGGAGCGGCCCTCGAGGTTGTTCTAGAGCGGCGAGTGCATCTTGTAAAGTCAGTATCTCCACTCCTGACCCGGATGTAGCACACTGTAGTGTTCAGCAGGTCTAATCCAGGTAAGTTTTCCTTTTATAGGTTTCAGGCGAATGGTGTGGGCCGGGGCCCGCGTCTCATGGCGCCTCCGCGCCTCCTCCTCCGTCTGTTGCCCAGAGGTCAAGAGGTTTTTGTGCTCCTGTGTCTACACCCTATTTCGGGGCTGTTTTTGTCCACAATGTGATTGCTCTGGGCTCCTCAGCTCCTCAGGTGGCCTCCGCTCAAGGGCAATGCCGCGCAGGGAAGCCCAGCGAGCCGAGCTCCCAATCCGCCACCGGCCACCAACGATTCCGCTGTCTCAGCGTCTCCACTTCGTCCGCCCCAGCACAGGGGCGTCCCGCCTCTAGACAGGCCGCCGGATGGTCTCTGCCTGTGGTCTACGCATCACTGAAAAAGCAACGGACGGCGGGTGCGTAGGGCTCCCCTCAGCTGTTTCTGGTGAGGTGTGGCTCGCAGGGGGCAGGAGGCCTTTACCCTCGATCTCGGCAGAGCTTTGTGCCCGGCTCCCGAGAGGTTTGTGAGGGCGCTCAGGGTTGGCCCATCCCAGCGTGTACGGCGTTCGTTTGGGAGTGGAGAGGTGGGGAACTCTGGTCTTCATCCGGGGTGGGGTAACACTCACCCGTGTGCCCGCCTCTAGGTTGTTGGGGGTGCGAGAGTTGTCTCGTGCGCTGCCCCGAGCAGACAGAATTCGGCTGTTGCAGCGCCCCCGTTCAGGTCCTCACTCTGCTCGCCCCCGCCAAAGGATGTCTCGCCTCCAGGCAGGCCCGCCAGACGGCCTCCGCTTGCAGCGCCGCTCCTCCTCCCCGCTCAGCTCTCCGTCAGCGGGCGTTCTCAGTCGAGGTAGAATGCCGTGGACACATGGGGGTCCCGCCAGGCCGCATTTCCAGGTTTCTGGGTCAAGGGCATCCAGACACAGGTACGGCGGGATCGGCAGATCCCTCACTCTTTGACTACCTTATATGCTGCACGCCGCCATTTTGTGCTTCGGTTACCGCCAGAGTTCATATTCATCAAACAAGCTCCAACTGATGCGATTTGCTCTCAAAAGCTCCCCGCTGCATTAGCGCGTCTTCTTAAACACTTAGCAAATGATTTCAAGCCGGAATTTCCATGTGGAGATGGTAAAATACCTTGGCTTGGGTGCCTTGATGAGGAGCAACGCCCCCACCTTATATTTACTTTTATGAATCATAGCCACTCCACCCCCAGGGTGTGAAGCTATTCTGTCTGTGTGTACCAGTTCATATTTTGGAGGAATGGCCTGCACAATGGCCGGACCAGAACATTCAGTCAGCCATGTCTCAGTAAGAAACAGCAGATCATAGTCATTACTGGCTATTAGATCATGACAATTCATAGCATGAGCTACAAGGGACCGGGTGTTTAATAGTCCACATTGCAGGACTGAGACAGGGGGTTCTTTAGATTTGCTAGGTATCAGGGTGTGCGAGAAACCCAGGGGCCAGGATGTTGTAGGGGGAGCCAAGGACAACATCTCACGGTCCAACTTTATGGGCTCTGAGCTAAAGATGGTTGAGTCATGCATCTCCCGTGCACGGACGTGCACTGTGCCTCTTGCACATTTACTTCTTTTCTTTCGTGCACCCTTGAACCTGTCCTTTTCCTTATCATGCCACTTGCACACTTATTCCGCTCTTTGGTGCTCACTTGCACTCTTCTTCACTTTCATGCATTTTGCTTTCTTTCTGCTCTTTTAGTGCCCATCTCTCGCTTTCCATTCATTTTCTGCTTACTTTCTTGCTTTCCACTTCGTGCTGCTTTTCAAAATCTGTCTTTCTTCCTTCCCGCATGCTCCTGAGTTTCTCCCGCTTACTGACTTGAAACTCACCGGGTAGCGTTGCGCTGGCAAGTGGTCTCTCTGGGCATATGGGATCGAGGTCAGGGTCTCACCACCTGCCCTCAGACTTCCTTGGGACCGGCACATGTCCCAGGTGAACAAGATTTTTTCTGCACACCACCAGCAGGACACAGGATGCTTCACTCCAGCTCACTAGCCACGAGGCAGCCCCTCACAAACACGGGGCCAGCATCTTCGCATGCCGCTCTCCTCTGGATCCTCTAGGCTTCTTTTGCTGCAGCTCCCTGCTCCTTGGCTTCTCGGCTCTGACCAGGATTCACAGCTCGGTCTCCTGATTGTGCAAAACCACATCTTTTGTACTTAAAACGGGAGTCAGGTGTGAGTAGTAATTGTTAAATGCCTGACCCTGTCTGACGCTATTAATTGGACAACCTAATGGTAGTAGGTAGCAGTCTTCCTTCTGTTTCTAAAGGTGTTTCTTGCAGGTAATCCTCACTACTTCGGTTGCCTCTTCTTCTTCTTCCCAGTATTAGTCAGAAATAGGGAGGGAGACATGGAATGTGATTGGAAATATCCCATGAAGGCTGAGGAAGGGGTTTCTGATAGAAAATGGGGAGAGGGGGAATGCCATGTCTTGCCCTCCGATATTCTCCTCCCAATTCCCTGAGACCCTCTGCTCCGGTGATCCTCCCTCACTTGCCCACCCCCCCAGGGTCCGGATCCAAAATCGATGGCCCTTCCCTGGCCACCTGAATGGAAGATCCCGGGGGAATAGGTGGGATAATGCCGTCAGGTTTCTTACAATGGTCAAAAGGGACTTCAGAAATTCTTCCCGATGATTGTTGGATGCATAGACTGTGGCAATAGTAAGTTGTCTGTTATCTAAAGTTCCCTGCACTATTAGATATCAGCCGTTGACATCTCGGTTTACATCAAAGACGTTAAAAAAGGAGGTGTTTGTGTCGCATAATTGCTATTCCAAAAATGTCGTTCAGCGCTGAAGCCATATAAATTTGGAGGTAAAGCTCATTTCTAAACCTTGGTCAGACTTTATAAGATGTGTTTCCAGTATACAAATAATATCCAACATTTAGCTTTTGCACATGTGCCATTTATTTACTCTTTTGGATGGGGCGCTCTATCGTTTAACATTCAATGTAATAACTAACACCATCTCTTAGGTGACAAGAGTGTGTCAGGTTTTTGCACATCCGCCACTTAGTTCCAATATCAGTTCGGCTGTGGTGGGGAGAGACATCCCTAGGAGAAAGAGGCAGTCAACGTTCTGTAACAGACTAATAACCTATTTACAAAAGGAATTAATTAAAACATCTCTGAATTATGTGAGAAACCCGAGGGCATCTCTCTAGCTACTCCCTGGGAATCCGTCAACTAGGTGGCCAGGACACGGCCATCGCTATTGGATCCTGTTCCTGGCGGTGGACCAGTGAGGGAAGATCACCTGGATGGGCGGGGGGGGTCCTCAGGGAGTGGGACACCGAGTGAGACGCAGTATCCCCCTTCCTTTGACACCTTTTCCCATCCTCTCACATAGGCTATTCAAAACCACTGCCCCCCCACCCCTTTTCCAACACTAACACTTTCGCACAACGCAAAGGACAACGGACTAACACAAGACCGGTTTACCTGACATGTCCCAATACAAGGGTCAGGTTAAGTCAGGCAATTAATCAGAATCACAGAAACTCGACAGCCCTTTCCCTTCCCCACAGGGATAAAAGGTGGAGCCCGAGAGCACAGTACAAGCACGGCAGACAGCACAACGAGATGGCTAATCAAGGGCGGCAGGAATCGAGAGGGTAGCGAGGAGAGAAGTAACCTTGGCCTTTTCGTCCCAAACCCACAGAACTAATATGGAAGATTGCCTAGGGCTGCAAACAATAGCACAAGTATCATCCAGCAGATGTCAATGATACACATGGGTAGTTTACGCTGATAAGCAGGAGCGAGGAAGGCTCCCGCGCCCATGGTACCAGCCTTGACTCCAGAGAAGAAAGAGACCAAGCGTTACATCACAGCCGGCGAGCCAAGGGGAGAGCCGATAAGAACTTGGCTATGTTAATTGACAATCGCAAAGTGGCAAGTTGTAACCAAGTTCAATGAACTCTGCAGAGGGAAACCTGCACCAGGTGGGTGCTAACTCAAGGGACTCTGTTCGATGCCTATTTGAACAAAACTACTGAAACCAAGAGGCGGTAGGAGGGCCACTAAATTTACCAAAGTGGTCATACTGAGGGTCAAGCAAAATCCCTGTACAATCGAATACTTTGATCTACAAACTGTGTGAGAGAAAGGGAAGTGAATCCCATAGTGAGAGAAAACAAGGGAAGTGAATCCCAAGGAGGGGCAAAGTCTAAAAGTCCAGAGAAACAGTATATTGACAGAACTGTATGAAAAGACATTGAGAATTTGAGAGAAGAGAAATCCCACAAAAAAAGTCAAGAGGGGTCCGAGCACGAGCGAGGGAGATCCAGGGGTGAAACCATCACCCAAGCACCTAAAGAGAAGGGGGTCTGAGCCCAACCGAGGGTGATCCAGGGGTGAAGCCATTACCCAAACACCAACAGAGAAGAGGGGTCCGAGCCTGACTGAGGGAGAGCCAGGGGTGAAGCTATCACCCAAAGTTGATTGATAAAGGAACGGTTAAATAATTTGTGGAATACGATACATGAAGGGTCAGTGCCCAGAAAAGGGGGATGCAGGGGTGGAACCATCACCCTACGTGAACTGTGGAAAGCAATTGAGAAGGGTCAGCGCCCAGAAGAGGGGGACCCACCTATTTTCACCCTAACAAACTTATTTGGTTAAAGGAACTTTTGTTTGATTATTTTTGAAGACATAGGGTCCTCGAAGGCAAGATTCTTTCAGTGAAATGAGACTTGGCCATTGACGGCCCTGATAGCTGAAAACTGAACTGTCATCTCGTGCTGGGAAAGCTCGAGTGTGTGCTGTGCTCCACGATCCAACCTTACCCCGTGCTCAAAACGTGGGGAAGGGAGACCCAGGCTAACACATCCTGACATATGATTTGAGAACACTTCTTTCTTTTCCTGAGAACTATCCCACACCCCTTTTTGTATTAGTTGTAAGGTTTGGTAATAGGTTTCTTAGTATATGTCCGTTTACTTTGACACAACGCCACTAGGACTGCCTTATTTTTCATTTGATGGTTGACACTTACTCCCATCTTAGATTTAGGTTTAGATTAGGCGCTTTTCCAACCTGCATACAGCATTAATTGTTTAATAAACACCCTCAAACTGTTATCACTTGTGTCTGTCTTACTTGTTGCCACCATGAGTTCCTTACAATAAGCAAATGAGTCCATCTCCCCACCCCACCAAAATCAGGGAGGGGACAACTTGACCCTTATCTAGGGATAAGTATAATACCTCTAATCACCAGGGTCCCTTAAGCAAGGCCATGAGGAAGGCCTTGTATTAAAAACATTGTCGTCTCCAGTTTCCACCAGGAGCCCATTTTACTTGTACTGAAGCCCATATTGTCAATATTGGACCAGGACTCGGGCAAAAGATGTACAAGGAACTCCATATCGTATATGGCTCAAAACCTCTGCAACCAAGTCGCTTTGCATAGGTACACGTGGAATCTTCCACAACTGGGCCAGGCAGCATCTAGCGGCCACTAACATAACCTGCACCATATAGCATCCTCCACCTCATCCTCCTCCAACCACACCCCAAAGAGGAGAAACTACAGCGAGAGTTCGCTGTGAGTCACATCAAGCCCCTTGATCCACGATAAAACTTCCCTCCAATTAGCTTGTACTGTAGGGCAGCCCCACCACATATATCACTGTAGTCCCCCTTCACCCGGTGACACTTCCAGCAGTGTGGGTCATAACCCTTAAACATCCTAGCTATCACAGCCGGTGGGTAGTGCCATCTTTGTAGCAATTTCAGGGACTGATGTCTATACTGCAGGGAAACTGTCGAGCGCTAGACTCTCCTAAACATCATCGCCCATAAGGCGTCATCAATATCTTTCTGTTGTATCTGAGCCAGGGACGACATGGAGCAGGAACCAGGCAGACTCAGGTAAGCACCAACAGAAAGATGCTTCACCATTCTATGAGGCCCTGCATTCACTCAAGCAGTCACACTAATCATATAAGGATACCACACTTTCCCTAGATCTTGTCTCCATCTGTTCCTGAGTGGGAGTGGGTCCCTGAGAAAACGCCTTTGTGAGCAACAGCAAGTTCTCACCTCATTGATCGTCCATCAGCACTCCTTTCAACTGTAGATAGCGGAATACCAATAGCTTTCCGACACCCAGACACTCCTCCAGCCTACCTAATGAAAGGAAAGCCCCCGCCCTTCCCACATTTGACCGGCCATGCTCATCCCTGCCTCATACCAAAGCTCCTCGACCCCATCCCGCACAGGGGTGACGAACAAGTGGACACCCACCTATTCCCTCCCCCTCCTTCCAAAGGGACCACAGGACCTCTAGAACCAGGAGTGCAACACCCTCCTCAGGATGTGAGACCTGGGCACCCCCAGAGAGACAGGGGCCAGGATTGCGTCGTCCATCGGCACCTACTGCTTGTCCGAGAGCAGGTCCAGATGGTCCACCAAGACACAAAGCTGGGCCACCCTATACTAGGTCGAGAGATCCCAGAACCCCACAGCCCCTCTTCCTTCAGTAGAATCATTGACCTTTAGGCAATCCTATGCTTGGCTCCTGCCCAGAGGAATTTCAGAAAAGCCACCTTAACATCATCAAAAAAAGACTGCAGGATCACCACTGGGTCATTTGGAATAAAAACAGGAATTTGAGCAACACAACCATTTTTATACAGTTTAGGCGCACAATCCACGATAGCCACGATAGCCTCAACCTCGCCCACCCCTCCATATCTTTCCGCACAGCAAACCATAACGGCAGCTAGTTCTTGGGGAAGAGATCTCCGTAGTGGCACGACAACTATACCCCCAAATATCAAAAAAGAGTCCTCTTGCGTCTGAAATGGCAACCCTTGATGTGTGCCCTCTCTACCCCAGACAACCGCCCCAACAACGTAGGCCACCAATTTTTCCAGAATGACTTTAAAGCGGGATAGTTCCCTGTATCACACTAAACTCTCCAGTAAACGTGGCACTGACTGCGCCAGCTTAGTGATGTAGATAGAGCAGGACATCGTCTGCGAAGAGACTGATTTTGCGCATTAACTCCCCTATCTGATTTTGCGCATTAACTCCCCTATCGGGACCCCCCCTCATTCCCTCGTCTTTCTGCACTTTCATGGCCCACAGCTCCATAACCAGTGCATAAAGCAATGGGAAGAGCGGACAACCGTGTCTCGTACCTCGCTGTAACGAGAAGGCCTGCAACGCGTTCACCACCACCCTGGCGGTCGGTTTTAAGTATAGAGCCGCAATCCATCTTGAGACCATCCCTATGGTCGAGAGGACCTCCTTCATGAAGACCCAACTCACCCAATCGAAATACTTCTTCGCATCTAAGGCCAGGATTAGGGCCCCCTCTCTCGCCACCACCAGTGTTTTGAGAATGTACGCAAGTTATAGGCACCCTGCCTGTGCATAATGAAGCCTGTCTGGTCTGCGTGAATCAATCGGGGGAGGCAGGACTCCAGGCAAGACGCGAACACCATGGCAAATATTTTGGCGTTCACATTTAGTAGGGAGATGGGCCTGTACAAGGCACAGTTGGCAAGGTCCTTCCCTGGTTCTGGGATTACTGCTATTAAGGCCCGCAGGAAGGTCAGCGGTATGGTGCCCTCCCCAACAATATAGTTAAACAACTTGGCCAGAGGTGCCGCCAATAGGGACTGGTACTTCTGTAGAAATCTAAGTGAACCCACCCTCCCCAGGGGCTTTGCCTGCCTTGAGCTTTTGGATCGCCCGTAACACCTCTTCCAGAGTTACTTTCTTCTCGAGCGTTTCACTTTTCGCCACTGTGAGTTTGGGGAGCTGTCGAAGTAGCCACGCACCTCCTCTCCCTTTGCCTCTACCGGTCTGTTGTAGAGCTCCCGATAATAAGCAGCAAACTGAGCTGGGATGCCCTCCCCACCATACCCCAGTCGGCCAGCGTACCTTGTCTACTCTCCTCTCCGCCCTGCATACCTTCACCGAATTCGCCAGAAATGTACCAACTGCATCGCCCGTTCGTAGTATTTTTGCCATGTAAATCTAATCCTCTTCACCATTTTGCCTATTGACACAGAGTGTAGCTCCTCCTTCTTGTCCCTCATCTCTACCAGGAGCCTCTCCCTATCAGTGTCCTTCTGGACCAGCTAGGTTCTTAAAGCTTTCAGTTCCTCCCAGAGTCTGGCCTCGACCAACCCCCTTTCACTTTTCTTCAACACCCCTTCTGTGATGAGTAGTCCCCTCAACGTGGCCTTAGCTGCCCCCTATACTGTAGCCATGCGCACCTCCCCATGGTCACTGATTTCAAAATACGCCCCCCCGCCTCCCCATCTCCTTCCCCAAGCAGTCCAGGAAACGCTGATCTCCCACCAGCATGTCATTGCACCTCCAGCGAGGTTGCTGCAAAGATGGGTTTATCACCCTTCACTCTGTCACCACCAGCTCGTGATCCGACCAAGTTATCACCTCAACTCTAGGTCCCCTTAACTCTCCCACCGGTTCCCACAGGACCAGCAGTAGGTCATCATAGTGTATGACTGGTGCAGGGAAGAGAAGAATGAATAACGCCCTGGCCCTGCAAAGTGACCCCGCCAGACGTCTGCCCAGTAGTAGTCTTGCAGGAGGTTTCGAAAGTCAATATTTTCCTTACCTGCTGCCCTCAGCCCTCCCCCTTTGCTGACCACCAATCCAACACTGGGTCTGCCACTAGATTACAATCATTCCACAGTATCGTGGCCCCTTCTGCCCAGCCTTCCAGCATCACAAATACCTGGTGCAAGAATCTCAACTGCCCTGCGTTGGGTGCGTATAGCGTGGCCAGTGTGATCCATACTCCCTCATAGAGACCCTTTACCCCCAGGAACCGACCCCCAAAGCCACTCTTGATCAGGACCGCTCTCATTCTAAGTGTTTTTTTCTACTAAGAGACCTACCCCCTTCTTCTTGCGGTCTCTATGAGAGGCCCAATAGGTCTTAGCAATATCTTTACCCTTTATTGTAGACTCTGCCTCCTGCTTATAGTGGGTCTCCTGCAGAAAGAGGATTGCCAAGCACTGCTTCTGGAACATATTGCTGGTGAGAAATCTCTTATGTTGGGAGTTGAGCCACTTTACATTTAACGCGGCTACCCTCAACTCAACCATAGCCCTGTTTTACCTTTCGCCGTTTGTCCTTCCGATCCCCCAATAGGTACCTGCCCTCCCCTTCTATGTTAACCACTGCATGAGGTCCCCAATCCGACCTCCTCTTTCCCCTCCCCGACCCCCTTGCCACTTCAAGCTTCCTACGCACCGTCCGCAACGGACGCGTTCGACTGTGTCCTGATCATCAAGACCGCACCAGCCGAACCACCAGAGATGCGACCACTGCTCTAGCCGCACTACCTACCTCCCCCGCTGTCATCTACCACTCCCTAACTCCGACAGTGCCACCCATACTCCTTGCAGAGCTAAATTCCAACAGCACCAACACCACCTTAAACCCCCCGAAGTCCCCATTCAGCCCCTTTTCACTCCCCACCCCTCCCCACCTCCCCCAAACGCATCAGAACGCAAACTCTGAGCCTCACATTGAGCAATGTCCCTCCCTTCCAACTCTTCCTGTCCCCCGGCTTCAACTGGGATGGAGGAAGACCCCAGGAGTGAGGTCCGGGGCCCATCAAAAAAAACATAGGGCTCAGCACAGCCCTCTAAGCCCCCGTTTATGTGCTGTATTTCTGGGTGCGAGGGGGTGTTAAGTTTCTGAAATTGCTTAGCTCCTTGGACATTGCACCTTCCCAGTGCAGACTTCGGGCCTTGGGACTCTGGACAAAGCTCTACTCAGCTTCCACCCTCCTCTTGGAGGGTTCCACTTTGGGGCCACACCAGATCCTCCATGATGCACTTGACCTCCTCCTCCTCCTCCGTGAACAGGTGGTATCTCTCTCCTTGATGGATTGTGGGTAGAGATGCACACCACTTGTAATTCGTTAATTCCCCAATAATTTGCTCTGAAGTTTTCACTTAACAATGAAGACAATGCTTGAATAACCACTTAAGGTGCACCCAGATAGTAAAGTGCTACATTTACTGCAAAAATTGTGAGACCTAGGAAGATTTGCTGCACTATCACGGTGAATAAACTGGGGCACAACAAATAGCAAATGAATTGCACCCATTCATTTCAGTATCAGAGTTTTCCATGATTCAAGAAATGCGAACATTTGATTTTTTTGTTATATCTGTGTATTTTTCAACATCATATACCTGTTTGGTTCATTGAATATTCTGTCAAATATTTTCACACAAATAATTTCTTTCAAAAAGAACACAATATATGTTATTGTCACATTCAATGGTAATACAATTTTATAATGAAATTCACAAATAAGTCCCAATATTTGAGTTGACATAAGTTATTCGATATTAATATAACTGTAGTCCTCTCATCCAACTACGTGTTTCTGGCTTGTGCCGCCCTTCTTCAGATTTAAATATTGGGTGACTGTTCTTTGGAGTTCCTCTGCAATTAATTGTAGAAAAAACTAAAATCAATATTCCATAGAAATATACTTAAATTAATGTGCTAAATCATGTGTAGGTGCTGTGTTGCACTAACCTTAGTGCTGGACTTGGAGTTCAGTCCGGATGTTTCTAATCATGGAGATTATGTTGTCACTGCAAGATATATGCATAGCAGTGTCAAACAAAGATGGTAATGAGTGCGGCGTAGGGGGACCAGGCGCCAAATAGTAGCCCTGGGTCCCCCTATCGCCATACAAGGATCAGTCTGTCTTACTTCTCATTAAGGGTAACAAACAATATGCTTACCCTCGCCCTGTAGTTGTGGTTACACTATCAGGGTCAGTTGTGGGTCACAAGTGGGTTCCCGTCTTCCTGGAGAGTTTTCTCCTTCCCATTCAAACACCAGAGCAAACGTGTAGCCCCATCTGTACTTCACCCCCTTCTCCTGAAGCCACCTGATGAGGGGCCTGCATTTCTTACGCCCCAGTAGTGTGTGGGCTGACAAGTCTTACAAAATGGCCACCCTGGAGTCTCTGTACTCGATATCACCCATGCGTCACGCCTTCAAGGATTTTCACCTTGTCGCTGTCATAGTGCAGCTGTGCCAGGTCAGCTGCGAGATCACAAGTAGCTGCGTCCTTCCAAGGCCTCTGGACCAGTCAGCTGCTGGGGGTTTAAATCTCCTGCTACTTGTCCTGCGGTAGCTTCATCTACGGCTTCCCATTTAAGCATTTTCTATTTACTTTATGGCCTTTGCTGCCACGCTCCCCACCTCCACCATACTGCATGCGAGGCCAGTGGCTCACTGTTTCACCCACCTGGGGTGCTGCTGCTCCCAGCCTATGGCTGGTCTGCTTTGGCAGCTCTCCTATGGACAACTCCACCTACGCAGCTTGCGTCTAATCTGGGGCTGCTACACTGGCCCTTAGGCTGTGGCTCCTCTGTTGCCCAGGCTGTCTGTACGTCCTGCTACAGGTCTGCACAGTAGGTTCGGCACACCACCGCACCCAGGGTGCTACCGGGGCACTATCTGCCCCTGTGTCCGCTCTTTATAGGTTCAGCACCTCCACTGTTGCACCAACCTGCATATACGGTGCCGCAGATGCTGCACTGACTCCACTGCCACCTCCCCGCGCGGTCGGGATAAGCAGTCAGGTCCGCGAGGTACCACTCTGGGGAGTTCGCTCCTGCAGCCCACTACGGCTCCTTAATGATGGGACGCCTTCCCGATTGGGGGGGCTCTCCAACTGCTCTCTGAGTCAGGTCCGCAGCAGCCGCAAGGATGCAAGGCCACAGGCCAACAACTCTGCTCTTCTTCCCGCCCACACGCTCTCAGCACTTTCAGTCGGTTTCACGGGTCACATGACCCCTGTTTGAGCGGTTTCAACCTCTTAACCTTGGCAACTTCGCTGCAGCACTGCTTCCGACGCTCAGGGACCCTCCTTTCAGGAACCCCCAGTGGTTCAACTTCGCAAAAACTCTGCAAGTCACATGGGCAGGGGACGGAGCTCGGCGCTTAAGCAGCCAGTTTGCCTGCACCCCCTGGTGGCCTGTCTTGGTGCTTTTTAAAGTTATTGCCTATGTATCACACTTGTGGCCCCTAAAGACGATTCGGCCCTCCTTGCGTGTCATTTGCACAACTGATTCTTTCTGGGTATATCAGTGAAATTTGATCCCCACATCTTGAGAACTGCTGTGCATCATTGGATTCTTGAGGCCCACTCTGTGTACTTTATCTAGGAGTATCTTTTCTTTCACTGTCTCTACCACTCGTTCTCCTAATGAGTCCAAATCTCTTCATAGTTCACGGATGTCTGATGATATGACCTTTCGGATGGCTTCCAGATCACTTGCTAGGTCCTCTAACATTGCAGCAGAGTTTAGCAAAGAGAGCTTCCAGGTCAGCGTTGTTACTTGTATTTGCCATCTTACCTTCATCGGTCGTCACTGGAGGAGCTACTGACTGGCCGTGCTGGGGTTTTTGTGAATTATTTGAGCATGAACAATAGGCTGGATCACCTTTAGCTGTCTTTTTCTTCTTTCAAGGCAATTAACCCAATTAGCTGGTTCTCCTGACAAAGATGCTATAAAAAAAAGTGCTTTGGCTTCTGAGGCTGTGTTTGAAGAGTCATCAGATCCCTTTTGTTATGTCTGGTAGGATTCATGTGATCTGATTCAGCGGTCGCCAGGGGCCTTCTATCTTGACATTTAATTTCTTCACAGTGGCCACTCTCTTTCCCAGGACCACCTCTGTGAATCCCTTTTGGTGTGCTAGAATTCGCCTGTGGGCAGGCCTGTCACAGTCCAGGGTGTCCCGATGTTCCTGCCACCTGGTACAGCCCTCAGTCGACACTCGCATCGCGGCTACGCTGCTCTCTCCCACTCTCCCCTTTACAGGTCCTATTCTTCAATTCCTCCAGCTCCCCTCCCCGGTGTTGCAGCTCCCATTGCTCACCTCAAGAGCTTCTGCAGGATAGGTGCCTGTGTCTGTCTGCCAATACGGGGAAACACAGTCAGGGCATACCGAGTCTGGACATTTTCATATATGATCTGCGGTGGCTGTCGTTTTGGAGGGAGGCTCTTCTGTGTAACCTATTGCCCGCAATCCAATACCCAGGGTCCTCATGCTTATGCTTTGAAGGGTTCCTTTTTACAGATCTCCAGAAGGCCCTCTTCAGTGCTTCAACCCCTGGACTGGTAGGAGAAACCTGTTCTGACCCCTGCTCAGGGATCCTTGCATGCTGAGCCTTCGGAAGTGTCCCTGGACCACCCTGCTGACTGACAAGTCCTCTCCTGGGTTACCTTGCTGTTTGGTCGCCTTTCCAAGTTCAACTTTGGAACCTGGCAGACCTTCAACTTGTGGGACAAAACAACGTTACCTGCAGTTTCTGCCTTTCTGACCAAAGATATGCCAGACAGAACCCCCTCTTTTGTTTTCTGTCGCTGTCTGGTCGTGGAGACCACTGCTGCAACGTGACTTCTTTGCATCCTGGGTGTCTCCTGAGGTCACCTACTATGAGGAGTTCTTCCTCTTGTCGTGCCAAGGGTTTCCAGCTGTCCAGTCTCTAGAAACGTCTTGCCAGAGTCTGGACCCAATCCTAACACCAAAAACGATCTATGCAGCCACAATCCCTGGAACTCCCTTGGCCGAAACAAAGCCTACACATCGGGCCAGCAGATTCAGGAAACCTTGAAGCAGTTGCTGAAAAATTTGGCATAAGGGGCGAGTTTGTATACTGATTCCTACCCCCTCCCACAGTAGCATTGTATATGTGTACATTTCTAACACTTACTCTCCCTTGCCTGACTAGAATTGGTGGTGGGTTGGCCAAGGATTCCCCCCGGGCATCCCCTAGAGTGGTGGGATTGGGAGAGAAAGTTGTAAGAACTTTACTGATCTTTTTTGTAACATGCACTTGCAACCTTTGGCAACTCTTGTTCGTGAATCACATCACATTGTAAACCCTCCTGTAAAGTCCATATTTAGAATTGGTTACTTTTGGGGACTAGGCTGCAATTCCAAGCAGGGTTGGGCTGACTAAGAATTAGGGATTTTTACTGTATTTTCTTGTTGGTGATCTAAAGTTTTTCTGAGAATTTACTTATCCGTTTCAAAATTGCCATTTGCTCTGTTTCTCCCTTGCTTTACCAAACACAGGTACTTAAAGTGCTGCTCTTAACATTGGTTTCTATTGCATAACTGTTTTAAAGGTAAAGTGTTGGTGTTCTGCTAGCAGAACCCTCCTACCTCCCCTATAGTGAACGTATGTATGTATATGATAGCAGTTTTATTGCCTAGAGTGTACTCAAAGTCCTAATAAAATATTTGTATGTTTGTGTACATCTTCTGTCTACATTCAATTATTGGAATGCTCTGTGTGCGTCTCACTGTAGCCATAGACCACTCTTATATCCTCCTGAGTCTAAGCCTTAATGCTCTGCTATTTTACCTTAATTGAGTTTGGGTAGGCTTCAGTATCTTTTCACTGTTCACTATAATAGGGTGGTTTCTGAGGATCTGAACAACAGGTACGTACAATTACTAAACATACACTGTACAAAAATGTACATCTACCATGGGGGGGGCTCTTGTTAAACAACTTTTTACACAGTTAGATCTGATTCAAGTAAGAACACTAGAAACACTTTAAATGCAGTAAAGTAAGTGAATAAACAAAGGTAGGTAGTAATACACCAGTTGGAATAGGTAAGTAATTCAAGAACAGTACAACACTATTACAATGCCCTAATAATGCCTTAGCACTCAAAAATCCTTCCCTGCTTAAGGAGCTGGGACCTAATGCCCTAAGAGACAGAAGTCCCATGGTTAGGCCGTTGTAGCGAGGAGTCTTAAATAGGCAAATAATTGTTTTGAAAGCCAACACGTAGGTGTAATTGTTCCAATAACTGTAGAACAAAGCAAGCAAAGTTCTTTAGATGCGCCCTCCAAATTCTACCGTTTTGGAAGAAGTCGTGGAGCAAGGATTTCCTTGGTCAGAAGTCCATCTAGCAGGATCAGGCAAGGGAAAGTTAGGGTCAGGACTGTTAGGGAGAATTCTCTTATAAGGCTAATTTCCCAAACCTAGTGAGTCCCCAGCAGCTTTGCTGGATTTGTGGGGTTTGTTTTTTTCTCCTGCTAAGAGTGAGACTATTTTCCTCCCACTCTTAGGCGTGATTTGAGGTATGTCTGACTTTTTATGTGCTTATGGGCTATGGGGTCTTTTACTCCATAGGGTATCATCTGTTTTTGTGTATGTGTTACACAGCACCCTCAGTGCAGTAATACAGGGGATGTCATAGTGACCCCCAAACATAAACTCCATACCCTGGGATTGACTACTGTCTCCCAGGGCATGTAAAGTCACCATTGACTTTACTAGTCCCAAATTGTGAACAGAACCAGTATAAACCATCATATTGTGGAAGTACTGGAAGAGGTTAATTCGATTGCCCCTGGGTCTGTTTTCGAGGTCGAGGGGGCACTGTCCAGTCCCCCCCTTGTCGAGTTTCTGGCTGGTGGCAGTGGTTACCTCGCACAATATTCCACCAGAATATTTCCTATGGGATTTTCCCATTGATTTTAAACGCACCGCTTTTTGGTGCAATGTTAAAGATACCGCTGGTTTATTTATTTAATATTAAATCAACGGTTGGGTCTTTTTGCGAGAACTCTTTTCTAAAATGGCGTTCGTGTCCGTCTCTGTAACTCTAACCAAGGTCGAGTCCTTTGTTACACTTTTTGCCAGGCGTCTCCACAGAAGCCCTCCAAATGGTGCCACTCTGTCTGGGTTCCACAGGATGTGTGGGGAGGGGAATTGGCACCCTGGACTGCGTTGCCTTAGCAACCCAAGTCGCACTCTGTTCTGATTGGCCCAGTGGTGAGCCGCCCGGCTCACCACTTAGCATGTTTGAATGACAGCTAGGCTGTTGAATGGCGGTTTTTCTGCATAAAAGCAGGGCCTTTGGGACTGGAACTTCAGAAGTCGCCACAGGACCTAAGAATCCGAAGAGGGAAGAAGCTGAGCCATCTGCAACGACGACACCACCGGTGAAGCCCTGCTGCAACGAACTCACCACTTTCCCAACGACAAGAGAAGATCTTCTGCTGGACGAGTCTTCTTCCTTTGAGCTAGTGGGATCAACCAGTTCACCCCTTTCGCCTTCCAAAGACGTCTCTTGGTCGAATCGCCCGTGCCAAGCACCCCGGCGGCCGGATAGCCAAGCTTCACCACTTTGACCGCGAATAAAAGGAACGCACCTTTTACCGACGAACTCCGCGGCTGGTTTCATCCCTGTGCAGTGTAACGACTCCAAGTTTCCTCCTCGACGAGATCCTCTCTTCCCCTGGTCGGAACAATGAACTGCAAGCACTGCAAGGAACAACCGCCACCGCTGGAGCTTCCTCTCCCTTTATGGTACTGTGTTCTGCCTGGCCTCCCTTTCTTCGGTTAGCCCAAGGTGACCCTTAAATCCGTGCCAGACCTTCTAACTTTACCTTCTTAAATCAACCCAACCTCTTTTGAACATTCTGCAAAGACTTTTAGTGCATTTTAAACTGTGTGATCTTGGACACATTTCACTTTGCTCCATTTAAAGTGGGCCTGGTCTATGAACTTTGGCTCTACAGTGTATACTGCCTTTCCTCCCTTGCTGAGAACTCCTAAAAGTGTTGGGACCGGTTTTATTTCTATGCTCTGCCTTTTTCTCTCCCTTTAACTTAACTATTGGAGTGCCATCTAGGTTACGCGCTCACATCTGTTTTAACAAATCGTGGTGTTTTAACTCTGACTTGTCTAATAGTTATCAAGGGAGGTGTGTATACTTTACCCGACTGTGTTTTAACTTGCTTGTGACTTAGAGTGCTAGTGTATTCCCTCAAGTGTGCTTTAAATAAATAATTATATACTTTTGATACAAAGCTCTGGTCAGCGTTTGTTTGCTCTACTGTGTTTTTAGCCCTATTGTGTATACTCTATATGCTGCCCTACTCTTCTTGAGAGAAGTCTGACTGCTCAGCCACAGCTACCAGGTAAATCCGGGTGGTGCAGACTACTACCAATTGGGTTTACTGCTTACTCCTGTAGTCTTAATCTTTTTGCAGTGCTCCCCAAGGGAACTGCACAGGATTCTGCCTAACAAGGACTTTGCACCTGTTAAACCCTATTTAAGTGGACGGGGGCGGGAGCCGATATGTAAACTCACCCCTTCACTCTGATTCCATCAGAAACCGCTTTTGAGACTTCTAAATCCACTGGTCCCACTCACTTTGTGTACAGGTTCTGATGAAGGGTGTTTAGGGGTTGCTGGTGCAGAGATCACTTCGGCATTGGGATTGTGTTTGGCTAGTCGGTGGTTCGGTGATGTAGCGAACCACCCGGAGCAAACTGTGTCCCCGCCAGATACTAAACTCAAGACTCCACAGTAGCACAATTCATACCTTGAGAGTGCTATCCAGAGACGAAGAACAGTAACCTGATTCCAACGGTAACTGACAGTTCCTACACGAGTCTCCCAGAACGGGTCACCCACGAGAAACACAGCGGGTGCATCCTGCTCCCAGGATTTCATATTCACTATGGAAGAAGCTGCAGCTTGTAGGAACAGCACTAAATCTAACTTTACCTTCACACAGGGGACTTTCTATCAGAGACACGACCACAGGCCCAGAAGAAGGCAGCCTTCATTGCTTGCCGAAACATCTATGGACCAAGATCTCATTGTTGGTAAACAGTGCATACCACGCCAAGGGAACCAGTTTCCGACATCGACCTAGGATTGGTCATTCTGTAACTCGACCTAGCATTGGCCATTATGGAATTTGCAGCATGACCATTTATTGGCCATTTTTGAAGACTGCAACATGAACACAGTTAGGGCACACTGAAATTGTACATATAGATTCAGCTCTAACTGTGCTAATACTACATATATGTTTCAACAACAGAACTGCATCGTAGTTTATTTTTACTTGTGACTGCATTGAAGTATTACACCTGTATGGTTTATGGTTTCATGTCTATGTTTTGTAAACACATAATTGTTCACTAAAGTTTGTCATGATATCTTGCACACCCACTTGTGTAAAGAAAAACTGTTTGAAATATTCACAAAAAAGAATAATTAAGAAAAGAAATGCCTAAAAATAAATAAATTGAGGTATCAGATTGAACCGCACAGAAAAATACATGTAAAATGCAATGTATGTGTTTTGTCCAAAGGCAAGACTAATGCCTTTGGTCCTCCTTTTGCCTTGACCTAGTTAATCTAGGACTCATTTAGGTTTTATGCAGGCTGATTCACTCCAGCCAAAGAATAATGAAATTGGTACATACTGGATTGAAAGTATGTTAAAATGAATCAGTGGAAAGACCACGCTCCATTTTTCCTTATCGGCAATGTAGCGAGACAGCTCCTGTAACTGGAAAGCTGAACAACCGTGGCATGACGAGAAGAAGCAAAACAAAAGAGGTGTTGGCCGGAAGGTTTAGAATTAATCTTAACCTCTGGCATTGCTCTGGGCAACCCACCAGACCATCGTTCTTTGCCTGGCAAGCCATTACAAAAGGGGAAACACCATATGCAAATCAGGCTTGGTGCCCACCCCAAAAGGGGCAGTCCAGCCCAAACTGTTTGGTTCATACCTTTCTGCACGAGACCACTGGATCCCCAAACTTGTTTCAGACTCATTGTGCCTCAGTGAGGAGTAGCTTGGGTCTCTGGGCCCAGCAGGTAGGGACCCGCACCTGGGAATACCCGTCCCACTCGGGGTGACTACACCATATGTGTCTGGAGGAACTTAAACATGTCTTGCAGTCTCCAGCCCCTGCGTGGCTTTGAATCCCAGTACTCTCACATTGGCATTCCGAGACATGTTTTCAAGTCACTCAATCCTCACGTCCACTTCCACTATAGACTTTGGAGTACAATGTTCAACTCTACTAACTTCAATAGAGCACACTACATTTTTGTGAGCCTCCTTCCCATCTGCATTACGGTTTTATCAGCCCCAGTTACGTTTCCAGCCAACATATTAGGGCCCCTCCACTTCTGACATGGCGCTTGAACTCCTGTTCGTGAGATTATACTGGGGTTGAAAAAAGTCCAACGTGTCTGACTGTTTAAAGGCGGCATCACAGTGAGCTCTGTATGCGAGTTTAGTATTGCACAGACTCATCAACTTCAAGGAATTAATTGCTATAGTTTTTTTAGTCACAAAGCAAGGATTGGATCCGAGAAGTGAAACAAAAAAACAGAATAGAAAATATACATCTGCTGATGTGGGCCACCATCACCACTGATTTAAGTCTTCAACATCCTAAAGGATGTTCATAAATTGGCTGGATAGCAAATCACCTTCTCACTGGCCTTATTCACACCTTTGCACCGTTCGTGCCAAAACAGCAACTACATCCCCCAAGCAGTAACACCAGGAGAGCCCTTGGATCACCCGCAGTCTCTGTGGGTAGATGGTGCTTTGCTCAGATTAATTGTGGTGAAATCAGTGCCAAGTAGAAGACGGGCCGCATGCCTGACTAGAGTCTTCCAGCCTGAGCAGCATGTTGACTGCACATCAGCTTTAAAACAGTCAGTCCACCTCCTGGAACATAGGCATCTTTTTCCATCTAAAAAGAGAAGCACGCAGTCCATCCTGGTGCTCGACAAACTCCACTACCTGCAGAGGTAAGAATATTCTCCACATGTTAGGCTTGGCCATATCTAGCAGACCTGAGAGGGGAGCCACGCCAGGGAAATGTCATACACATGACTAGGTATTGCCCCTGCTAATTGGACGGGATTTTGAGCAAACAAACCGGATGAGTGATATCGGCAACGTCCATCTTCTCTAACTAGATATTACATTAAAAGTGTACATTTGCTAAAACACTCACCATTTTTTGGCATGGAAACATGTTGAACGTAGGCAGTGGAACCATCTTCTAGCTGAATCACCTGACCGTCAATTAACTTCCCATCTGGAATCCACCAGGAGATAAAGAACACAGATGTAAATGCTAAATAAATATAGCTGCCGGCATTCTGCAAGTATTGTTTACAAACAATTTTGCTATGACAAACAAAGGTTTAAACAGTTAATGTTGTCTCTTGTAAATAGCTATTAAACTCCCTTATTACCAAGAAACACTGGGCCTACAATCTTCTGTTGAATAAATTGTGCTAATGGTTGGAACTGTGCCATATGCCTCCTTTCCTGTGCTGTTCTTGACTGCCCACCATAGTTCCAATATGTCTGGGCTAGATTCTAACAAGATGTGTCATAAATTGGCAGAAGATGGAGTGTGTACCGGTCACGGGAGAGAGCGCAGTAAACAACATCTACATGAAGGTAAATTTTTCGTATTTAGGCACAAAAGGAAGCAATAAGTAAGAAATGTTGCAAAAGGATGGTTGGCCAAATTAAATTTGTAGTCTCCTGAGTGCAATTCTATGTCAAGACCGGAGGCTCCCATTATGCTTCTCTTTCTTTTATTCGACAATAAAGAAAAGAGCTCAGAAGAAAGATATTTGTGCACCAAAAGTGAGTGTGCCATGAGTAATGTGCAGAAACAGGTGCACCAAATATATATAATAAACATAGCAATGTAACAGTAATATAACAGTAATATCTTAACATAAAAGGTAAGAGTCTCTGAAGAAACTACATTTCCCAAGGAGCTTGGCTCCAGTTCATTTTGAGGCCATCAACACGTGACCTAGTCCACCAATAGTAGTTCAGATCCCCTGCATAAACAGTCCTAAACATGATGACCCTTCCTCTTTCTTTGCTGCTCACAGCAAGAGATAAGTACTTCATGTTTAGCACTGCTTACGTCATGATTTTATAATTTAAAAGATAACGTTACAAAATGTCATAATATGTTTACTGCATAGTTATAGACTTACACGAATTTTACTTTCAATATTCATTTAAAAAAAATATATATAATAATTTGTACCTTTATGTTGGGCTCCGACGTCAGTCCTCTGACCTCGGAGACCGCTTCACACGGTCACAACTGATTAGTTATTTATTCCGCTCGTCCAGCGGATTCGCCGACGGCTTGCGCCGGCTTCGCCGCAACGTCGTTGCGCTTCTGGAGGTACTGGGAATCCGGCGCGGCCTAGTCGGACCACGCTGCACAGCATGCAGGCCGCCAGGGGAGCTCCTGCTCTCCGGGTCCTTTCCTCTACATTCCGGCGCTCGAGCGCGCATGCCCGTTATAATATAACGGTTCTTGCAGCTCGCGCGCCGGAATCTTTCCTCAGACAAGAGCGACCGTTTCTTCTCGCTGATTTTTCACCTCGCATACAGCAAAGAAATTCTCTATTCAGCATTTAAGAACAATTACAAAGTTGAACTGAAATAACATTACTGGGCAGTGAGAGAAGGCGTTCGGAAGCCCAGAAAAGAAAAAAAAAATAAGTGAGTAAGGTGCTTTTATTTTATAATGGCAGAACAGTACTCGCCTCAATCAGATCAGGCTTGGTCTGAGCCTGAGGGAGATCACTGTTACATAGATGAAGTGGCAATGGCTAATAGTTTTCAGAAGGTTCTGGGATCCTCTGTGGAGACCAGTGTTAAGAAAACTGTAACGGATATGCTCATTCCCATACAAAATCGTCTAGATACTATGGAGGAGCATTTCAGAGGGACCTTCCCCTCCTGGGAGGAAGAGAACACAGAAAAGGAAGCACCTTACAGAAGGGGGATGTATACCGGCTCGCAAGAGTAAAAGCTCTACAACCCCCTCCGAGCCAGCCATCTGATGCCACAGCTGCCGTAACAGACGCCTTCTCATGGCTGAAACAAGCCTTCATGAATAGGAAGGTAACCCCTTCCCATCTACCCTCTTACCCCGAGGAGGAAACCAGGGGAACTAGACCCTCAAGCCCAGAGGGACACGGACAGGGCTCGGAAGAAGATGATCATAACAAAAACGTCTACGACGCTGATCTTTCTCACTCCTCTTCAGATGAGGAATTTCATTTCGAGGATTCAAGACCCTCTGCATCAGGGATTGCGGCAGACCCCATCCCTAATGACACAACCGGGACCAAACCTTCTACTGAAGGTACATTTACCCTGGAAGACTTAATACACCCCAGGTCCACCGATTGGGAACCATCTTCCAAGACATCGAATTACATCCACCTTCGGCTGCGCAAGCCGCTTGATAAAGAATTTCGCGCCAGACTACGTGCTGAATGTCCACGACCAGACATTGCGGATAAAGTAGCTCTGACTCCAGAGCTCGATTCTAAAATGATTACCTTTTTGGGTAAAAACGTTAAAGACCACAGGAAGGGTATTGATCGCGCCTGGAAAGCCTGCCAGGACAAAGTATTGGACATAGCAGGTCCACTAGCAAAAATCTCCGATCTTGCGAATGCAGCCATCTCCTCATCGGACCCCATCGACCCAGTGATACTGTCTGGTTGGGTCCAGAGGGCTATGTGCCTCTTGGGCAACGCCAGTTGCGCCATCTCAACAGAGCGACGGAAAGGCATCCTATACAAGATAGATGCCAAATTAACCGAACTGGCGGACACAGAATCCGGCCCAACGGCGCAAGGCCAGCTTTTCAGAGACCCTTTCATGAAGGAGATGACAAAATTCCTCGGGACATTAACGGCGTTAGACAAAGCACAGGCTTCAATAAAAAGAGTATTTGCAACCAAGGTTTTCTCCAGGGCCGGACGAGGAAGAGGTCGCTCTTCCGGCCGTTACTTCTTCGACAAGAGACCTCAACAATCTCAACGCCCCGACACTTTCTTCCCCTCGAGAGGTCGTGGTAGAGGGTGTCCCTGGAGGAGAGCGGCCAGATACCCAGCCCAGCAACAATCCACAGGTCAGTGTACTGATAACAGCGCCAGCGCCACCAACACCTATAGGAGGGAGGTTAAGGATGTTTTCAAATGCTTGGGATACCTTATCGGGAGATGCCTGGGTCCGGGACACAGCTCGGGGTCTACACCTAGAGTTTTTTACACAGCCCGTTCAGACATGTCTCCCCACTCCCATAGTAATGTCTCGATCAGACCAAACCGCCTTAGACAGCGAAATACTCAGTCTCCATCAGAAGCACGCGATTCGCCCCTGCTCAAGTCAGGGAGGCTTCTTCAGTCCCATTTTTCTAGTACTGAGGAAGCAAAAAGTGCGCCCAGTCAAAAACCTCAGAGCGCTCAACGAGTTCATCCTTTACCGCCATTTCAAAATGGAAGGTATACACATGCTCAGAGATCTTCTGAGACCGATCCATCAAACACACATCAGTTACCTCAGATTCTCCTGGAGAAACCGAGATTGGGAATTCACAAGTCTCCCATTCGGACTCTCTTCGGCGCCTTGGGTATTCACCAAACTCTTAAAACCTGCAGTAGCTCGATTAAGAGAGCAAGGTGTTCATCTCATAATTTATCTAGACGACATTATTTTCATGGCCCAGTCACAGGAGTTAGTTCGGAAACAAACCGAACTGGCAATAAACTTGCTGCACAGCCTAGGTTTGCTTATAAACTGGGAGAAGTCAGTTCTACTTCCATCCAGAAATATGGAATTTCTAGGATTCATAGTGGATACACAGAATTCGCAGCTTCGACTCCCATCAGCCAAGATTCACTCTACCAAAAGAGAAATACACAGACTCTTACAGAAGAACATGTTCTCCCTTCGAGAACTAGCAAGAGTGATAGGGCTACTTTCATCTTCCATCCAAGCAATATTTCCCAGCCCTCTTCACTATCAAGAGCTGCAAAGATTAAAAGGCCAACACTTAAGGAGAAACCTTTCTTATTCTCAACTCCTGACACTGTCTCCTCAAGCAAGGACAGAGCTCAACTGGTGGCTCTCTCACATGGAAGCCTGGAACGGCAGAGCCATCTTTGGCTCCGCTCCAGATATTATTATCGAGTCGGATGCCAGTCGCTCCGTTTGGGGAGCGAGATGCGGTCCCATAGCCACGGAAGGGACTTGGTCCCCACAGGAGCTGGACCTTCATATCAATTGTCTAGAGCTTCTTGCAGGTTCCTTTGCAGTGCGCTCTTTTGCCAAAGGCAAAGCGAGCTGCTGTATTTTACTAAAAATGGACAACATCTCAGCGGTAAGATACATCAACCATCTGGGCGGCACCAAGTCGAGACCCCTAGCAGAATTAGCCAAAGACTTCTGGCATTTCTGTCTGGATCACCAGATTTCAGTTACAGCGGAGTTCATTCCCGGCCTCTCAAATGCAGTAGCGGACTGGTACTCGCGCCACTTGACAGATTACAGCGATTGGAGAATCAACAGAGAGATTTTCCTCCGCCTTCAGGAGATCTGGGGTCCGATGTCCATAGACCTCTTTGCTTCCAGACTCAACTCCCAACTACCAGCTTTCTACAGCTGGAGGCCAGACCCAGCAGCAGCTGCTGCAACAGACGCATTCCTACAGTCATGGTCCCAGGGAATACTGTATGCCTTTCCTCCTTTCACTATGATAGCGAGGACCCTGGCGAAGGCCCATCAGGAGCATGCAAATCTGATCCTTATAGCGCCGGTCTGGACATCTCAGACTTGGTATCCAGTTCTTCTGGAACTTTCTACGGATTCTCCAATCCTACTACCCCAGTTTCCGGATCTCCTATTAGATCATCAGGTCAACGTCATCCTCTCCTCCTCAACAGATCTATGACCTTAGCAGCCTGGAGGATTTCAGGTCAAGATGGAGAGTCCCAGGCATATCTCACAAAGCGATGAACCTTATCGAAGAGAGATGGGCTCCTAGTACCCGGAAGAGATACTCCAACTCTTGGAGCTTCTGGAGCTCCTGGTGTCGTGAGAAAGGATTACATCCAATTTCAGCACCTATAGAAGAGATTTTGAATTTACTAGCATCTCTAGCGGAAAAAGGGCTTGCCTACAGGTCTGTGAACGCCTACCGTTCAGCAATTTCCGCAGGCCATGACCTTATCCAAGGAGTACCAGCAGGAGAACACCACCTCGTCTGCAGGTTGCTCAAGGGTGTAAGGCTTACCGTCCCACCTCCAGCTCGCTATGACAAGCTTTGGGACGTTAATAAAGTACTGAACCTTTTTCTGGCATGGCCCAATAACAAAGAACTATCGCGTACAGCCCTATCTGGCAAACTCACTACTCTACTCTGCTTGGTCTCCTGCAGGAGAGTCTCAGACATACGAGCTCTAGATCTAGCAGGCAGAACCTTTTCTCCAGATGGCATTGTATTCCATATTCATAGAAGAACAAGGTGCAATTCCAGGGTGATTTCCTATGTTTATTATATATATTTGGTGCACCTGTTTCTACACATTACTCATGGCACACCCACTTTTGGTGCACAAATATCTTGCTGCTGAGCTCTTTTCTTTATTGTCGAATAAAAGAAAGAAGCATAATGCTCGCCTCCGAGTCTTTAATAGAATTAAGAATTTCTAGTAAGTTATTATGGAAAATCTTTATTGTTAGAGATAGCATGAAGATGTCCCCATCTAAAACACAGAGCAAATACTGGAGTGGAAATGCTTCAAACCCACTTGGAAACCACCTGGGTGGCATTAGATTGAATCTCTTTGGTATTTTTACAGAGGAGCTAAAAAAGTATAAAATAGCGGTGGCACAAAATATTCCCAGTAGTTCTTAAAGGAATGGTTCGTCAGAAATTTTTATTGTCCCTATGGGTCGGCCATGTGTTTTTAAGCCTAAGTCGGTGGATATTTGAAAAATTTCCTATGGACCTTACCCGAGTTTTCGTCCATTAAACGCACGCGAAAACAGGCAGCAGGGCGCAGCCATTTTGTGATAATCCTATCACTTGCCCCATCGCCCTGGGTGACCTGCTTGTGCGACACTAAATCATATCCCCCGCCCCTGAGCCTGTCATCAGCAGACGCGTACCGCCCATTTCACAACACCAAAGCACGTCTCGTGTCAACATTCACTGCGCTTCAGCTAACGACGTGTCGCCATGGAAATGGCCGGACGCCTCTTTACTCAATAAGTATAAACAGACCTTTTGACAAGACACAGCAGCAGATTTTCGATTCCATTCCTCTCTCTGTGTTACTTTGAGTATTCTGTGACTCGTTTTTGTGCTCTGGTCAGCTACCTTCGCCGCTTGTAGCCCGTGTGAACACCTGTACCATTGCTTTAAATTATTTTAGTTTGTTTACCACACAATGGCTACAATAATGCCCTACATGTATGAGCCCGAGTATACCGAGGAGGAACTACTGGAAAGGGAAACATGCGAAAACGATGGGGCTTCGGACGGCAGTTGGCAGGATGAATCAACAGATGAAAACACTGGACCTAGTCGCATGGACGGTGTTTCCACCTGGTGCACATGCAATCGGTGCGAGCTAATGCCAACCGAGGACGAGAACTGCTGCTGCTGTGAAAACTCGGGATGCGTGGCCTACATTTCGGAAGGCGAGCCACAGCCGCAATGCATCACCGAGCTGCCAGACTTCAGGGCATCCTGCTTTACACGGTCCGTGTTGAGGATAATGATGGTGCTTATGCACGAATTTAGCGCAAACTCTGGTTGTGATGCCGCTACTATTTCATGGTCGTCTCCTATATTCAAAATTACATCTACATTTAATTGTAATGCATGAAAGTCGTTCAATAGTGTGCAGTGTCTAGATAGCATTTGTCCGAGCAGAATGCCATTAGTTACAAGAATTGTCATTGACAACAAAGGTTTAATAAACTTATCTTGGACATTTAAAAACAGTTTGTATCATTCTTTTTCACAGGTGGTACAGGCTGGTGGCCTATCGTTCCTTTACATGGTGGCTTCACGGGAGGCTTGGACACCGCGTTCGAAGAGTAATATCCGCCTGTGCCATTGCTGCCATAAGACAAACTTTCCCCAGTGACAGCGGTCAGTACAGGGGATTTTCCTTCGCTGCGCTGCAACCTGTCCTGTACAATGTGTATTTTGTGCCATCAAAATAAGAAACAAAATAAAACCACATATATTTTAACGACGGTTGTCTCGATTTTTTAAATGAATCAAGTGTGTCTCCATTCAAGAGTCTTCCTGTGCCTTGCCTGCACGCCCACCGGCCCATCCACCCCCCCCCCTATCAAAGGCAGTTTGCACCCGGGGATGAGCGCTGCTATGGTGTGCTGCCAGGGGCGATAACGGCCAAGGTGCCAAACATCATGTACACTTCAAGCGGTATCCCACGCCCAGGGGCCATCGCTCACATGGCCTCCTCAGACCTTGTGTCTCCAGGCAGGCCTCCCCTGACGCTGGCCGCCCCCCTGCAAGCCACATAATACCACGACATATACACGTCATTCATTCACAAACACACCCCTGTTTCTAATACTTTATAAACCACTTGCTATGTTTCATGAGAACATCTTTGTGCTTTGCAAGTCAACTCCTGAACGTGCTACCTGAGAACCACTGAGATCGATGCTAATCAGCTCGTCGTGGTGCCATCTGTGAACTTCTGTGACCGCTTCGAGCAAACTCGGCAATGTGCTACCTGTGGCCATCTACCTGTTCTCCTGCCTCAAACTACTGGGCTTGCTGAATCTAACTGTATGTTGGTCAAGGTAAGGCCATTTATCAGGGGCGTGGCCAGCACGCATGCCGTGAGGACAGGCTTACATAGAGCTCCGTCCGTGATCCTTCCTTAAATGGATAAATGTCGCTGAGACTTAGTCTGCAACACGAGACAAAGGAGCAACGGCGCAGGGGAACCGACCGCCGACACTCGACAGCGACCCTGGGCTGAATCGGAGACCAGAAGCCCGAAAACCGAAAGCCAGAAGTCGAGCCCCTCCGAGTCGCAAGATGGCGGCGCCCGCCACGAAGCAGAACTGAAACGGCCTCGACACCGGGCCACTCCGCAGACTGCAGCAGCTGAGGACGCTGCTACAGACGAGCCTGCCGACTGCTCCGTCGACCGCATCCTGGCCCATGCGAGAGGAAGACCGAGAGAGGAGAACCGGGGCTGAGGACTGCTGCGGCCGCGGCGCATCGAGGAAGAACCGGTGCGTGGGCGCGGCCTGGCGAGGACTCGCCCGACGGGACGGTGAAGCAGGGGACACGGAGCTGTGCCTGCAACGCTGACCCGCTCGAACGCAGGTGAGGCCGGGCAGGACCACAACTGAGAGGAGCCACAGGGCACATAGCGGGAGGCGACGGGCCCCCGCACGACGCAGCGCACGGGGCGAAGACCCCTTAAAGACACCCCTTGCGGGGGCACCCGACCTCGCCCTGTACGACCTCCCAACACCTGGGAGCGAGAGGAAGGCCAACCTAATCTGTGCCCCCGGACGGCTGGATAACGTGGGGGGCCCACATCAATAAATACAGCCCATCTGGCAGCACGGCAACCGCATCACCCAGGCCGCTGGGGGGCACAAGAGCGATCAGCGTACCCCCAGGGAGACTGCACTGAAAGCAGCTGAGGTCCGCCAACTATCGGAAGCCAGGGGCACCCCCAACCACACACTGGGCCCAACTGGCAGGTAAATACCCCCCCCCCCCCCGGGACGAAGGCAGCAGCAAGACTGATAAGGGGCAATCACTACTGCCTGACGAAACTGCCACAGGGATACTCCCCACCGAAACAAGCCCCAACGCAAACCTAAGACACAAGCGGACGGGGTACTGAGGAAGCCAGGACCAGGCCAAAGCAAGCAGGAGGACCAGCTTGAGCCACAAATCGGCAAGCAGGACAGTGAGGCGGGAAGGCCCATATAACTATTTGGGCTGCCAGACACTGGCTGGACACGAGCCCCGCCCAGGGGTCCCATCGAGTAACACCGGAACTACAGCACTACCTGAAGGCAGTAAGCCAGGGCCACACAACCTGCGGGTCAAGACCTGGAACAGGACATAGGAGGGACCTTGGGAGGGAGATGTCACCCCCCAAGAGCAAACTGAAACTGGCCACAATGGACTCATTCACAATGGCCAAACCCCAAAGACAACCACAACAGGACCAGGAAACCTTGGGAGAACCCCCCCAGAAGGAAGAAGACCTCAAACATGCGCAGGTCCTACAGGCAATATCTGCCCTCCTCACATCGGTGGAGGGGAAGATAGAGGAGGTGAAATCGGACATGCAGCTCATGCGTCAGGGCGCCCGCAACCTCACTGAGAGGGTCACGGCGGTGGAAAATACATTACAAGACACTGCGGAGGACACCCAAGAATTGAAAATTAAAGTCCAGGAACTTGAGCAGAAGGTGGCAAGGTTGGAGGCACGATTCGAAGATGCCGAGGGCCGAGCCCGCCGCAATAATATTCGCATACTAGGGGTTCCCGAGGACATGGAGGGCCCAGACCCGACCGACTTCGTCGAGACGCTGCTGCTGCAGGAGATAGGCCCAGAGAAGCTTTCACGCTGTCTTCTATTGATGAATAGAGTGCAGTACAGCCCTTCCAAACCTAGTCTCTTGACTGGAGGAGGAATCCAAGTTGTAAAATCGTGTAAAGGTATGGACAGACGACCATGTAGCGGCCGCACAGATGTCTTTAACCGGCACGCCTCTTTTGAGGGCCGATGAAGCTGCAATACCTCTGGTCGAATGAGCCCTAAGGTTTTGAGGGGGCTCTTTCCCTGCCAGTTTATAACATTCCAGAATGGCTAGAATGATCCATCTGGAAATGGTCTGCTTAGTTATTGGTAACCCCAGCTTGTGACCTGCGTAACCTACAAACAGCTGGTCTGCCTGTCTTATCCTGGCTAGTCTACTAATGTAAAAACTTAAAACCCTCCTAGGGTCTAGTCTGTGTAACCTCTCTTCCTCTTTCCCCGGGTGAGGAGGAGGATAGAAAGATGGTAGGGTAATCTTCTGAGAGATATGGAATTCAGAAACTACCTTTGGGAGGAAATTAGGCTTCACTTGAAGGACAACTTTGTCTTTGTGAAAGATTGTATGAGGGGGTTTACAAGAAAGAGCTTGTAATTCGCTCACCCTTCTAGCAGATGTAAGTGCTATTAATAAAACAGTTTTAAGGGTAAGGAATCTTAACAAACAAGAATGGAGAGGTTTGAAAGGTGTACCCATCAGGAAAGTTAGTACTAAGTTTAAATCCCATAGGGGAACTTGGAATGGTCTTGGGGGATAAACATTGGTTAACCCCTTTAGAAACTGTATTACCAAGGGTAATTTGAAATAGGATGGTTCTTCCGCAGTACGCTTAAAGATAGATAGCGCTGCGAGATAGCCCTTAATGGTGCCAACTTGAAGGCCTGAATTTGCCAAATATAGTAGGAAGGACAAAACCATTGGTGTACCACATGAAAATGGGACGATATTCAGTTCTCTACACCAGCTGCAAAATCTGTTCCAACGGCAGCGGTATAAAGACTTTGTTGCTGGCCTTCTTGCCGAAAGCAACACCTCCATAACATCATCAGGGAGGTCCCAATCCTTGTACCTCAGCCGTTCAGAAGCCAAGCGTGAAGGTTGAGGGTTTTGATGTCTGGATGGAGAACCTGACCTCCCTTCTGTGAGAGTAGGTTCTCTCTGAGAGGAAGTCGAATTGGAGGGCAGATGGACAAGTCTAGAAGGTCCGGGTACCTCGTTCTCCTGGCCCAATCCGGGGCAATTAGGATCATGGTTCGCCGGAATCTTCTCAACCTCCTGATCATTTGAGGAATGACAGGGACCGGTGGGAACGCGTACAGAAGCGGAAACTCCCAGTCCACTATGAACGCGTCTCCCAGAGCTCCTCTCGGAGGAAATCCCCTTGAGCAGAACAGGTCGCATTTCCTGTTTAGGCTGGTGGCGAACAGATCTACCTGAGGGGTTCCTCAAAGGGCGAAGATCTCTTGAAGGACTTCCTGAGCTAGCTCCCACTCGTGGGAGACTGTGTTCTGCCTGCTCAGAGCGTCCGCTGTCAAGTTCTTCTCTCCGGCTAGGTGAACTGCCGATAGAGAGATTCCTTCTTGGATTGCCCAAAACCAGAGCTGCATCGCCTCTCTGCACAGGGGTAGCGATCCTACGCCTCCTCTTTTGTTGAGGTAATGCATGGCCACCGTGTTGACCGTCATTATCAGGACGTTCTTCCCTTGTACAGCTTGCAGGAAAGCCTTCAACGCAAGTCTGATGGCTCTCAGCTCTAACAGGTTGATGTGTAGTCTGGACTCCGATGGAGACCAACGACCGCTGATGGTCAAGTCGTTGGCGTGGGATCCCCACCCCGTGAGTGAGGCATCCGTGACTACTGTTATCTCCGGCCAGGGTTGCCAAAATTGTTCTCCTTTCAGAATGTTCTCCTGACAGGCCCACCACTGAAGGTCTCGAGCCACCCTGCCGGGAACCTGAAGAAGATCTGTCATTCTCCCTGAGAATTGTGACCACTGAGTCCTCAGTGCCCACTGGAGGGATCTCATTCTCAGGCGAGCCTCTGGCACAAGGAAAATGCAGGATGCCATGAGGCCTAGCAACCTCAAAAAGTCGAAGGCTGGGAGACGTTGGGCATGTTGGAACTTGGTAACCATCTGTAGAATATCTTGAGCCCTCACCTCTGGTGGCGAGGCTTTTCCCAGGGAAGTATCCAGGATCGCTCCTATGAACTGGAGTCTCTGCGATGGTATCATTTGAGACTTCTTTAAATTGAGGGAGAAGCCCAGTTTGTGAAGGGAGTAGCACACGTGATTTAGCTGGATCTGAGCTTGCTCCGGAGAAACAGCCCTGATCAGCCAATCGTCCAGGTAGGGGTAGACGTGAATCCCTTCCCTCCTTAGACTTGCAGCCACTACCGACATTAACTTGGTGAAGACCCTCGGGGCGGAGGTCAGCCCAAATGGCAGTACTCGAAATTGATAGTGAGAGTTGCCAATTGCGAACCTCAGGTATTTCCTGTGTTTGAGATGGATAGGCACATGGAAATAAGCGTCCTGAAGGTCCAGAGATACCAACCAGTCCTGAAACTGAAGGGCCTGGAGGATCTGAGAAAGAGTGACCATCTTGAATTTGTCTTTCCTGAGGAATTTGTTCAATTCTCGCAAGTCCAAGATGGGTCTCAGTCCTCCGTCTTTCTTTGGAATGAGAAAGTAAGGGGAGTACCAGCCCTTGTTCCTCTCCGCTACAGGTACCGGTTCTATGGCACCTTTCTCTAGCAGGTCCAAAATTTCCTGCAAGAGGAGCGGATCTGGAGCTTTCTGAGAGCTGATCCCCGTTGGATGACTCTGAGGTATACGTAGGAAAGGCAGGCAGTAACCTTGGGCGACTGTTTCCAATGCCCAAGCATCTGACGTGATAGCCTGCCATACCGTCAGATGTTGAGTCAACCTGCCTCCTACAGGTGTCCTGTGAGGGGAGTCCTCAGAGTGGTTTTGGGGCGGCTGATGCAGATGCCGATGGTAAAGAGGCACCTGCTGTTGCTGCGGCTTTAGAATATCTACCCCGTGCACCTCGGGTAGTTCTTCTTTGACCCCTTTGAGCCGGTCGTCCTCTACCTCTTCCGAATGCGGAGTAAAAGCGAAAGGACTTGCCCCTCGCAGAGGTTCCTGTGGGACGAAAAGGAGTCTGACGGATTGCAGCTCCTAGGGATTTTGCTGCAGCTTTTGAAGTTTGCAGTTTCTCTAAACTGTCATCCGCCTTTTTCCCGAACAAAGAAGAGCCATCGAATGGCATGTTCAAGAGCCTGGCTTGCACATCTGGGGCAAAACCCGACTTTCTCAACCAAGCGAATCTCCTGGTTGATGTACTTGCCGCCATTGCTCTGCTGATACTGTCTGCCGAATCAATGCCCGTCTGGAGGGATTCGCACATAGCGTCTTTACCGTCCTGTATAATATTCAGGAACGCATCCCTTTCTTCTCCCTCCGGGATGCAGTCAGCCGCTGTAGAAGCACACTCCCAAAGTGTATGGCTGAACCTAGCAAGGGTGCACGTAGCAGCCCTGAGCGACCTTTATGAGGCTAACTTCCCCCTTCTCCTCCGAAGATTTGAGACAGATCTCGAGAAGTGGAGCAGATTGACGGTTTCCTGGCTGGGGCGTATCAACGCCGTCAAGATGGTGTGCCTCCCCCGCTTTCTCTATCCTTTCCAGATGCTACCAATTGAGATGCCCCAAAAAGTCTTCATAGATGCCCGAAAGATCATGATGCGATTCATTTGGCAGGGGAAGAGACCGAGGATCGCATACAATACACTCATACTCCCCAAGGACAGGGGAGGAGTAGGCCTTCCCGATTTGAGGACTTATTACAAAGCCGCCCAGCTGCGCGTCTTAATCCCACACCTTAGAGACCACAAACACCTACAATGGGTACAGATGGACAATCATTACATGTCCCCCGCCACAGTAGCAGAATGGCTATGGTCGCCATACCAATGGGTCCAAAGGAGAATTAAACGTCATCCCATACTAACTACCATATGGAGCATACGGCGCACTGGGAAAGAGATGCGAGAAGTCACAACCTGGCCATCCCCGCTCAGTCACTTGTGGTCTCCTGGCATAAACGACCACATTCCGAATTTAGAACGGTTCCAGTCATGGTATGAGGCGGGCCTAGAGAGGGTGGGGCAACTCCAAAGAAAGGATTCGTTCATCAGACTACCGGATCTGACCACAGCACTAGGGATAGGCAACTTATCGACATTCCACTTTATCCAACTAAAAGGGGTGCTAACGAGACCTGAGTGGAGAGGAAAATTGAAAAGAGACCTTACCGCCTTTGAGAGACTACTAGATTCCAGAACAGAAACGAAAGGCCTTATATCCGCAATGTATCAGATGCTAATAGCAGCGGGAGGTGGATCCACAGACTCCCTTAGAGCCAGATGGGAAAAAGACCTTGGCGAAGAGATACTCCCTGACCAATGGGACTTAATGTGTAGAGCTGCACCCAAATCCTCCATATCCAATCAGTATAAGCTTCATGCCATAAAGCTCCTACATAGGTGGCATTATGATCCACTCAAACTCTCTAAAATGTCCCAGTCAATGAGCCCGAGATGCTGGAGAAATTGTGGAGAAACTGCCGACTACTGGCACATGTGGTGGAGCTGCCCACATATCAAAGTGTTTTGGACCGAGGTCCTGGGATGGATTAAGGAGGTGGATGGAATCCAAAGGGAGGTCAACCCATGCCTTGTACTGTTTGGCCTCGAAAAGGACGAAGAGGACTGGTTCCGGGTGAAGGGTCTGGCCCCCCAGCTATTGTTGGCGGCGAGAGCCCTGATAGTGAGCAAATGGAAATCTCCTTTAGCCCCAGGAAAGAACGAATGGATTAAATTGGCCACGAACATTTACGTGATGGAAACGATCACTGCCTCCCTACATAATAAATCAGCAAGGTGTGAAACCCTATGGATGGACTTTAAGAATAAATATATCACACCTATCATGGACTCCCAGTCAGAGGAACCCTCAGAAGCTTGACCTAGAGATGCCAAACTCGGAGAATACTACAAGGGGTGAGAGACTCATTTCCAGTGGCCATGGTGCTGGCTGATGTTGCACTGTGCCGATTAAGCGTTCCCAGTGCTTATGTTAAATGATTATACCTATGATGTACACTACTCCAAGTGGGGGACGGGGGTGGGAGTGGGTTGAGGCGAACAGTGTAAGAGACATACCCAGACACATGGAACTGTCACAAAACCAAGTGATTCCAGCAGCGTCTTTTACTTTGCATTGATTGTCCGGCATGTGCCTCTGGAAGATGTATAATTTTCTTTGGTTACTGTTTGCCTCTCTTTTGTTTTCGTAAAACCAATAAAGAAATTTAAAAAAAAAAAAAAAAAAAACAGACTTTAACGCCATGCTACATGCTGAAAAGACTTTCTTTGCCATAGCATCATATTTTTTATCGTCCCTGTCCTGTGGGACTGTAGGATAAGCCGTCTTGACATCGGTAGAGGATGCTGCTTGTACCACCAGACTTTCTGGGGATGGATGTTTAGACAAAAACTCTGGGTCTGTGGAAGATATCCTGTACTTTGCAGACAGTTTTTTATTTACTGCTGGTATTACATCTGGGGTTTCCCAGTTTGTCATGATCTTTCTCTGAAGAGCTTTATGAAAGGGCACCACTGGATCCTCTTGTGGGCCTTTGTCAAGAATATCCGTGAGGTCATCTTGCTGGAAAGATTGTGAAGGTGCAGACCACCCCATGAACTCTGTAATCCTGGCCATTAAGGCTCTGTAGGGGGTTTCAGCATGCTCCCCCGGGTCTGGCTTAGCAAAATCCACCTCAGGGGAAGTGTCTAATCCACTTGCCTCATGTGAAGAATCATGAAGATCCTTTAATCTGCACTCTTCAGAGGAAAATTCCTCTCTAACTGGGGTTACAGGTCCCTGTAACTCAAATGTGTCTTGTTCAGACAAATCACCCTCTTCTAAAATTGAGGATATAGTTCTCAATTGTTCTGAACTCATAAAGGGAGTAAATCCCATTTCCAAGGCAGAGGGTGCCGAACTTGTCATTATTGGCCTCGAAAACGTCGATGTCGTCGACGTCGAAGGCTTCGAGCGTGGCGTCGAAAACAGAGGTGGAGGCCTCGAGGACCTCGACAGAATTGGAATTCTACTCGACAATATCGACGCCATCGACGTCGAGGGCCTGGGGATAGTCACTGGATGTGTGGTCACCATGACTTTTCTTGGCGTCGACGCCGGTGTCGAGGCCGGCGTCGAGTCGACAGACCCGTGTGTCGAAGGTCCCTTCGACAACGGCGTCGAAGACATCGACCTCGACGTTGACGGAACCTTCGTCGACGGCGTCGACGGAACCTTCGAGGAAGGTTTGGATGTCATAGTCCTGCTCGAGGGTTCGAGACACGCTCGAGAGGTTTCTTTCGCCGGGTACTGCGACTCGCTGCGTTTTTGACCTTCGGGTCTTTCGACCAGAGCATCGCTCTCGGCAGTCTTCGAGGGGGTCGAGGCCGCTTTCTCGAAGACGCTCATCATATTTTTTCGGAATTCCTCCCATTCAGCCCGGGAACTATGTTTCGTGGGGCAAGGGATTCTTTTTGGCGAAACAGAGGAAGACGGAGAAGGTGATCTTCGACGTCTCCTCTTCGAGTGCTTCGATCTCGAGGAGTGATGAGACCCACTCCGAGACCTGGAGCGTGAATGGTGACGAGGAGACGAATGTCTCGACTTCGTCGACGAAGAAGCAGCTTTAAAAGTCTTACCTTTCTCCAGCTTCCCCCTACGCTCCTTCAGGGCCTTAGCTGTCATGGACATACAGTCCTCGCATTCCGAACAATGGTGTTCAGCTCCCAAGCACCACAGACAATTTCTGTGAGGATCGGTCAACGACATCTTTTTCCCACAATCTCGACATTTTTTGAAGCCGGATCGAGGAGTTGTCGGTTCCGACGAGGAAGCCATCGAGTACGGATCGAATAACTCGAGGAGGTAAATAGGATTAATCTGACTAAGAACTGAGCAACGGTATTCCGAGGCACCGAGTAAGCGCGGAAAAACGGAACTGAGCAACGGACGCTGCGCGCGGCCTTTATAGGCAGGATGACGTCGAGCGTCGATACGGCGGCTGTCGAAGGACATCGACTCGAGGGACGTCGACGCGCAGCGCCCTCTAGAGAAAAATTTTTCGAGGCCAGCAGAGCTGGAAGGATATATATCTAAGATGAGGAATACGTCAGAGGACACAATCCCTTCGAATGGAAGTTACTACTGTTGGTAAGTCTCCAAGAATGAAAAGAAGGGGGAGAGGGACTGAACTGAGGGAGGAGGAAACTTGCATCTTGTCCCACACGGGGAAGGGGCTATTAACGCCAGTACCATGCACACGGACATCAAAAAGAGAGGAACAGAATGGACACTATGCCCACTTTGAACCACCATGACCACAACAGCAATTAAAATATTGACATGGAATGTGCGAGGTTTGGGGACATACATTCGCAGAAACAGAATTAAGACCTACCTGCATAGAAAAGGGGTGATGATAGCGTTACTACAGGAGACCCACTGCACGACTGACTCACTGGCCAAACTCCAAACACACTGGGGGGGGGCAGGGATTCGGCTCTGCATACTCCAAATATGCCAGGGGAGTGTACACCTGGATACACCCACAGCTCCCTTTACGCCTGAGAAAATCAGAGGTTGACCCGGAGGGTAGATTTGTGATACTATGGGGGCACATAGAGCAGACAGAAATATGCATAATGAACTCCTACTTTCCCAACAGCAATATACCGGCCCACCTGGACTCACTATACCCTAAAATCGTGCAATACAGAGATAGCCTGCTCCTCTGGGGGGGTGACCTCAACTGTGTATGCGGTCCGGCAATAGACAGATCCATCCCCCACCCGAAGGGTCCATCAGCAGCGTCAATGGCCCTGACGGCAATGATAGATAGGCTGGACCTGGCAGAGGTGTGGCGTAAAACACACCCAACACAAAGAGGATACTCATACTACTCATCCCCACACAAACTATACACGAGATTGGACCACATCCTCATAGGCAGAGAACACCTACCCCAGGTGGAAGGAGCGCAGTATTTAGGAAGAAACATATCCGACCACTCCCCACTCTTGGTGACATGGAACCACAATGGCCCCAGACCCCCGATCCCCATGTGGAAAATGCCAGTGGAAGCACTCAAAGACCCAGATTTTAGAGAGGAGCTACAAGACTCCATAGATAGCTACATAAAAAACAATGCGGGAAGTGTGGAACACAGCAGCACGGTATGGGACGCCCTGAAAACGGTGATGAGGGGGGAAATCATTGCAAAGGCCGGGGGAATCAGGAGACAGCTCAGGAAAGAATTAGACCAGCTGGAGAAGAAGATGGAAAGGTTAGAGGCAGCTCCCATAGGTGACCAGAACAGGGAAACGGAACTTCGGAAACTCAGGGGAGAAAATGATTCAGCTTGCAGAAGGGAACACCCTAGACACCCCACCACCACGCTGCGAGATGAGGAAGGGAACACACACCACACGCAGCAGAACATAAACAACACCTTCAAACGTTTCTACACACAACTCTACTCACATGAGGAACAGGCCCCTCCAGAACAGATTACAGACACCCTTGATGAGATAGGACTCCATAAGATACCACCCGAACAAGCTCTGATATTAGACGCTGAAATCACGCTTGAAGATATAACAGAAGCCATCCGGTCCCTGGCAACGTGCAAGGGGCCTGGCACTGACGGCCTGCCCTCGGAGTTCTACAAAGCATATGAACCCTCCCTCACACCTCTGTTACATGAGGTGTACCAAGAGGCATATGAGAGGGGAGTGCTGCCCGAAAGCATGAGGGAAACATTGGTGGTCCCGGTCCTTAAACCAGGCAAACCGGCAGATCTGTGCGATTCCTACCGCCCACTAGCAATGCTAAATTATGATGCGAAAATTTTAACAACAATACTAGCCAAGCGACTGTCCAGAATAATAGGGGACATAATACACAGCGACCAGTGCGGCTTTATACCGGGCCGAAACACATCAATAAACCTGCGCAGGCTACAACACATCATAGCCCAAACTAATGAAGACAGGAGCTTATATGCGCTAATGTCCCTAGATGCCATAAAGGCGTTCGACTCTATCTATTGGGAGTGGCTGGTGGCAGTACTCAGAGAATTCGGCTTCGGACCCGGGTTCATTAGATGGGTTCAGATATTGTACACCGGACCAAGAGCTAGAGTGAAGTCCAGGAAACACATATCAGAAGCCTGGGACATACAAAGAGGGACCAGGCAAGGCTGTCCGCTATCCCCAATGCTGTACATATTGGGGCTGGAACCCATAGCGATCTATTTCAGGAAGCAGTTTTTTGATGCTGGCATAAGACTAGGAGGGGTAGACCACATAATTTTGCTTTACGCGGATGATGTCCTTATAAATGTTAGAGACCCACACCTCAACGTACCCATCATCCTGGAAGTCCTGGACAACTACGCCAGAGTATCTGGGATCCAATTCAATAAGTCGAAATCCTGCATGTTCCCCCTGGCGGCCCTGAAACACGTAGAGACGGAGGCACTTCCGAAGGTAGGGATAAAATGGCAAACCACCAAATTCAGATACCTAGGAATCCAGATAATGCACACCCCCACACTGATGCATGAACACAACACAAAGGCAGCACTTCCGACTCTACGCAGGTCCATGAGCTTCTGGTCGCGACTCCCCCTGTCGATGATGGGAAGGGCCTCAATAGTTAAGATGATTGTTTTACCGCGATTCCTGTATGGGTTCCAAAACATACACTATTATATCAAAAAACCCTTTTTTCGACTACTGGAGTCGCTGATAAAGGAGTTCATATGGGGAGAAAATAGGCACAAAATAGCACTGTCGACACTAACCCTGCCATACGCCAGGGGCGGCATTCAGCTTCCTAATTTAGAAAAATATTACCTAGCAGCCCAACTCAGCTTTATAACTTAATGGCTTTCGGACGAACCTACCGATGAAAACCCCCTACTACAGACTATGAGCCTCCCTCACCACCTGAAAGAACTGGTCTGGGCACCATCGAAGTTGCTGGGAGAAACACCTCACATAGTCACCCTGGGGAAGGACGTCTGGCGCAGAGCGAGGCCACTCGCTCATGCACAGAGGGCCTACTCACCGGAGATCCCACTGATTGCAGACCTATACACAGCGGCCACTGACCTGAAACAAATCAGATCATGGGAAAGGGAAGGGGTCTACACTTGGGGAGATCTATACGAGGAAGGTACCTTCAAGGAATTTGTCACACTGCAGGACAGAGAAGGCATACACCCGGGACAGTTCCTCTGGTACCAGAAGATCCGCGCCATGGCACGAAGCAAATGGGAAACATGGCCCGAAGAACCGGACACTGACCCACTATTAATGCTGCTATACAACATGGGGGAGGGTTGCAGACCAATATCCCAAATATATAGGCAACTGAGCGATACACCTAACCCCCGAAGCATGGACATGAAAAGAAAATGGGAAATAGATATAGGCAGGGAAATGACAGAGGGGGAGTGGAACAGAGCGCTTACATTCCCCAAGGAGGTGTCGAGAAACCACCGGTTCCGGCAAATACAGATTAATGTGCTGCACCAAACCTACCTTACCCCGAAACGGATAGCCAAAGTTAGCAAGCAAATGCAGTCAAACTGCACCTGGTGCAATAAGGAGGAAGCAGACCTAATCCACATGATGTGGGAATGCCCCAAAACGAAGACACTTTGGGAAAAGGTGAAAAAGACATGTGAGAAAGCAGGTATGACCAAATACAAATGGACACCGGAGGAGTGCTTGCTAGGAACCTACCTGAGATTAGCCAAGATAAAGCACATAGTCAGACTTATGGGCATAACGTGCATATTAGCCAAACGAACCATAGCCATGTCCTGGAAAAAAACTGCCGGACCACAATATAAAGCATGGCATGGAGAAACGGAACGATGGCTCCTGGCTGAGACCAAGGCCTGGGAAGAAAGCGTGGTCAGATCAACCGATGAGTCCAGCAGAGCCCTGGAAGCATGGAAAGAACTCACTAGACATATGTTTCTCCCCTCCGACGACAAGCCCCCCTGAGCTAACGGCTTGGAACGAACATACCCGCAAGCCATACAGGGAGACCCGATGAGAGCTAATGAGACGCTATGGGCCTCTGGGAAGCATTCCCCCACACCCTGCGAGCAACCCGATTGCCCCCTTCCGAACACCCCTACCCCCCGGGGACAAGAGAAGCTGAACTACGTGAACACTGTAAGGAGACAGTTGTTACTGTTTGTTAAAGTTAAAATTAAAATGTATTTTACTTGAACACGAATAAGGCACAACATGGAAATATGTAACCGATGTTATTGAAAATGCCAATAAACAAATTTTAAAATAAAAGGCCATTTATCACAGTCATATTTCGGTCGTTTTTTAGCTTTTTGAATAATGACATTTATCAAATTATTTTTCGATTTTATAACCCTCAAAGGAAATCTATTTATGGGCACAGGGAACTGTGCTATTTTGCGCATTTTCAATAGCATAATTCTCAAGTATTCTGTCACCTTACATGGCAATTTTTAATATTGTTATTATCAAACAATAATTTACCTTTACAGCTGCTTGACTAGCCACTGAATCTGAAGCAAGAACATTATACATCCGTGACGTGCCCGCAGTTATCAACCACTTCTACCGCGTATCAGTTAATCTTACTTTGCTATTCCGCTACAGACTTGTTTTATGCATGTCAAGTAATAGTTTTTATGTATCGTGTAATTATTTTACTGAATGTTTGGTTAGTGCTTTCCAATTGATATACACCTTAGTTGTCGTCCCCTAGTGTTTGTTTTCAGTTATAATTAGTGTTATCCATACTAATGCAAGTATTGTCTTTAAGGGAGATGCTGAAGCGTCTACCACATTGACAACATCCCTAGATGTTCTTCAGCAGCACGAGGTATGGATACTGATAGTTCGATCGAGCGAGATCATCGGATCTTGTATACATTTAGCGCGATTGTTCTACACAATGTTTCATTCGTGGTTAGCCATTGATATGTACCTGTGTGGTCGACCCCAAGTGTGTGTTATGTTTTCAATATTGTAATCCTTACTAATGCAAGTACTATGTTTCAGGTGGTAGATGGAGCGTCAATCCCTGCAATTGATGCAGAGCCTGACATTCAAGTAATTCCAGGGGAAGTGGAAGCGGGACCATGCGTATACGAATCGGTGCAGCAACTTTCGGAAGTGTGCACTACATTGACAACATCCCTAGATATTCTTCATCAGCACAAGGTCTGGATAATGACAGTTCCATCGAGCGAGATCATATAACGTGATTGCATTTGCTATACTTTCTTCCTTATTAATGCAAGTACTGTGTTTCAGGGAGACGATGGAGCTTCCTCTACAATCACATCCCTTGTAGTTGATGCAGATTTAAATAAATCGGAGAAATAAGTTGAGAAAATCGGATCATATTTGGATATCCATTGATTCTTTTAGACAATGGATCATTTGTGGTTATCTATTTATATGTACCTGTGCCATCGACCCCAAGTGTGTGTTATGTTTACAATATTGTGATACCTAGTAATGAAAGTACTATGTTTCAGGGAGTCAATGGAGCTTCATTCCGTGCTGTCTATGCAGATCCAGAAAATATAGTCGTTGCAGCGCAAGAGCAAGGGAAGACATGCGGAAACTAATCGGAGCAACAGCGTGCAGATGTTGAAGTTCGAGTCAAGAAAGTTGCAAAGAAAAGAAACAAAAATAAGGTTAGTTACAAACAATTCATATTTTCAGAAATGGTTTTGTGCTGGGGACTATATTATTGTTTTTTGTCAATTGTACTATACTTTATCTTGTGTTTAAACTGAACATCCCTTTTCCAATCTGTCCTCTAGTTACCTGTGGGTGTACGAACTATACATACACAGACAGTGAAGCAAATGAGAGATGTTGCTTGCCAGACCATTTATACTATGTAAGAACTATTAATTCAGGCGCAGCGTGTTCAGACTCGAGATGCTCATGTCCAATAGCCAGAACATGAATTGAAAGTGTCCGGAGAATCCAGTAAAGTTTTATTGGACCACTGCTACAGTGCACTGCACCACCACAAGATGATGATACTGGATGTATTGAAGATAGCTCTGAAGTAGTCGCAGATCAATTGACACAATCTACACCAGCAAAGAAAAATGCCACCCAAAAAGCTGTCAACATTGTTGTGTTCTCCCATCAATGTTCAAGTAATAGATGTTGAAATGACAGAGAATGAACCAGCAGCACTATTCACTGACGCATCAGAACCTGATATCAGCGATATTAGTTTCAATTCTGGTGATATGTCTGCAACGATGCAGTCCGAAAACAACTGTGATGCAGGATGACAGTCTAATGAAAGAGGGCAAATACATAGTATTCGACAGTTGTTTGATGGATATTAGAAGTATGCTGAAATGTGGGCATTCTGTTAGAGGGTAAGTATGGGGGAAGCATTTGATTCATGTGACTCGTCAAACACAAGGCAGTAACGTCAAAATACATGCCGCCTGTACATTACATCATACGTTCTCATGGTCTGCACAACCGATGCTGGGGAAACTACCAGCAGACAATGTACTGTGTGCAGCTGCCTCACTTTTTAGTGGGTCCAGTTTTAGAAAGTGAGTCTTTCTTTCAGTTTGTGGGACTCCATTTCATTTCTAAAACGCAGTACTACAAATTCCAACATGATTATCTATTTCCGGACATTAGTGATGCTTGGAAAAGGTTGCCAGTGATAGGGTCGAAAACAAAAGGATCGAATGCCTTTTGATCGACAGTCAAAGGATCGAAAAAAAGGGTCGAATTTTTTTTTTCTTTTTTTATGGGGGGGTTGCCCCCATTCCCCCGTTTTCTTTAATACATTTTTTACCAACTCAAACTAAAATATATATAAATAAATAAAAAAACAATTTGACCCTTTTTTTTCGATCCTTTTCCATTCGAGCAAAAGGTCATTCGATCCTTTTTTTCGATCGCTTGACTGGACACCCTTGGAAAATTGAACAATTGTCTCTAGAAAGTACATTCGAAGGCAAACGATTCAGGCTAGCCGGCGATGGACAGTGCGACAGCCCTGGATTTTCTGCCAAGTACTGCACCTACCACTTTCAGGACATGGATAGTAAGAAAATTGGGAGTTCGGTGGTCGTGCAGGTGTCCCAATGTAAATCCTCAGTGGCCATGGAGAAACTAGGATTTATAAAATCATTGGAAGATCTACAATCGAGGGGAATGCACATCAACCCCATAGCCACGGACAGAGACGTTTCAATAGCCAAGACAATGAGAGAGCAGTTTCCACATATTAAACATCAATTTGACGTATGGCATCTTGCTAAATCAATCAATAAGAAAATCTCGGCTGCAGGGAAAAAAAAGGTTTGGAAAGTATTTCACAGTGGTCCCATTCTATCAGCAACCATCTTTGGTGGAGCTCCAAAACTTGTGAAGGGTCAGTGGAAATCCTACTTGGAAAATGGCGGTCACTGATGCACCACTGTACCAACGTTCACCGCTGGACAGAAAACCAACATTTCCACCAATGTGAACATGGCCCTTTGTCCCCAGAGGAGGCACAGAAGAAGAAGTGGTTGATTCCATCTTCACCTACACACAAAGCCATTGAGAAGATTGTTTTTGATAAATAGATCAAGAGATTTGAGGGGACTGACAGAATTCTGTCACACAGGATATGTGCCTAAAGTACAGGCCACAGCGATTGCATTTCGGCATACAGGGCATGAAACATAGGACTCTACTAGCGGTCTTGGCCCATAACGAGAATGTGTGCCGTGAACAATCTAGGACTACGGGAAATGTAGGGATGCTTCGCTACACTGCGGTCTTTGCAAAAAGAAGTAAGAAATGGGTGGTGAAACCAGTATATGAGGAAATGGAGTTCGACTTTGTTAAAGACCTTATTGTTAATGTACTAGAGAAGCACAGACATGGAATTTTGAGCGATTCTGTGCGGAGCACTGATGCATTGCCACCAAACATTGCCACTGTGCCATGTCCAACCAAAGCAGAGCTCGTTGAGAAGTACAAATCCCGGTTGAAATCATTGTAATCTGATTGTCTTTTTTTTAAAGAAAAGTTATTGTACAGAGTACATACAAAGTATGCTAACCCTAGCCCCTCCCTTCACCATCCTGGGTGGCGAACAACCTGGGTGTCATCTTTGACTTCTCCCTCTATTCACCTCATATCGCTGACCTTGTCAGTATGTGTATGTATATATTTTTGTTGCTGTAACTAAGCTTCGCAATCTCATGTAAATGCTGCACAATGTTAACTGAGGGGAGGCTTGTGCATTGCAAATAATAAAACAAACAAACAATATATCTCACTTTCAACTCAACTCCTCGGGTACTTTATACTTTTCCTGACCTTCCGCCAAAAAGTAAATATCTCCATAGTTATGGTTCTCTAGGGCTGCAAAGCTCGCGGACAACGAGGACAAAATTGGGGGTATTAGAACGTGCCAAGCGAGGCGTTGCAGATGGGCGAGAGGCCAGTTCGCATTAGCACATTGAGGCCTAGTAGAAGGGAATAGTTTCTTACCTGTAACTCCATTTCTCCAGCATTGGTATCTTTCATGGATTCACATGCTTAGAATATTCCCCGTCGTCAGGCTGGGAATCCCCGGTACATCATATATAGACCCTTTCCCGTAGGAAAACATTTTTTCGACGCTTATGCGTCCTATCCACCTTGTTTTGTATCATGCGTGCCCGCACCGTCAGGACGTCATGATATAAATACAGGACCCGCCCCCGCGCTCCCTCAGATTTCGGCCCCCAAAGTAGTGGGGGAACCGGTTTGCATGTTCAGGGGGAGGCAGGTGGGCGCATGTGAATCCATGAAAGATACCAATGCTGGAGAAATGGAGTTACAGGTAAGAAACTATTCCCTTCTCCAGCATTGGATCTTTCATGGATTCACATGCTTAGAATAGATTACATAGCAGTACACCCCCAAGAGAGGAGGCGTGCATGCAAACCCATATACTTTCTTCGCAAAGCCCGTTCCCTATGATCATGTATACATTAGTAATCGTTAACATAGGAAAACGAACCACATACAGTCATAAATTCCACAGGATGCAACCCCTCAGTCGGGGCTTACCTTATTGGAATAGGTGTCGGAGCACCGCCTGTCCCATCCTGGTATCTTCGGCATGTTGCTGCGACAGGCAGTAATGGCGGGTAAAGGTGTGTGTAGCCGCCATGCAGATGTCCCCAGAGGGACTCCGGCCCACAGTGCCGTCGACGATGCCGCTGCTCTAGTTGAATGAGCTCTTGGCCGTCGTAGAAGAGGCTTCCCTGCCCTGGAATGGCAATACGAAATGGTAGATGACACCCATCTTGACAGTCCTTGCTTAGAAATGGCTTTTCCTCTAGCACCCAAACCATAGGCCACGAACAGTTGTCTTGTTTCTCTGAATGGTTGCGTACGATGAAGATAAAACTTGAGAGCCCTTTTTACATCCAATGTGTGTAACGTGCGCTCCGCTACCGAGCATGGCTCCGGAAAGAACGTAGGCAACACGATAGAGGAGTGTTTATGGAACACCGAAGGAGCTTTCGGTATGAACTGTGGGTTAGTGGCAAGGGCTACCTTGCTCTTGAAAAATCGTAAGTATGGTGGGTCTACCATTAGAGCCTGAACTTCTGAAATACGTCGGGCTGAAGTGATGGTCACCAGGAAGGCCAATTTCCACGACAAAAACTTTAGAGACGATGATGACATTGGCTCAAAAGGAGGCTTCATAAGAGACGTTAAGACCAGATTGAGGCTCCACTCCGGTGGAAATTTCTTCTCTGGAGGGAAACTCCGAAAGAGGCCTTTAAGGTAGTGCTTAATCAGGCGGTCGCTGAACAATGGTGTCGAATGCCGTCGACGAGTAAACCTGGAAATGGCGGCCAGGTGTACTTTTATTGACGATACCGATAGGCCCTTTTGAGCTAAGAACAGCAAATATGGCAGGAGCTGTTCCGGCTTAATCGATTGCGGGGCCAACCCTGGTTGATCCTCACACCACTGACAGAAACTTCTCCATTTGTACGTGTATGAGGCGTTTGTGGAAGGCGCTCTTGCCGCTTGCAGGATACGCCGACAGTCCTCCGGAATCGTTAGCCGACCGAATTCGGCGAAGTCAGGAGCCAGGCCGTCAACTTGAGGCTGTCCGGGTCGTGATGCCAAACTACACCCTCCTGTCGAGACAGAAGGTCGGGGGTCTTCTGGAATCTCATCGGTTCCGCCACAGCTAAGTGTAGCAGGTCTGAAAACCACACCTGTCTGGCCCAGTACGGGGCCACCAGAATTACTCGACATGGGTACCTGAGGATCCATTGCAACGTCCTCCGGACAAGGGGAAATGGCGGGAATGCGTACAGGAATTTGTTCGACCATGGGAAGGAGAACGCATCCCCCAGTGAGCCCTGCTGAGGCCATCTGCTTGCGTACTGATGGCATTTCCTGTTGTTCTTCGTCGCGAACAAATCTATGGAAGGATGTCCCCATTTCTTGAATACTTGCTGTAGTTGTTGGTCGTTCAGCACCCATTCGTGAACTTCGTTCATTTCTCTGCTGAGGGCATCGGCTTCCACATTTCTCACGCCTGGTAGGTGGAACGCCAAGATTTGCATGTTGTGTTGTAGGGCCCAATGCCAGATTTTCTGTGCCTCCGTCGATAGGGACCTGGAACGTGTCCCTCCTTGTTTCCTCAAGTAGACCATCGTAGTGGTGTTGTCCGTCATGACACGCACTATCGAGTCCCTTAGTTGAGGAAGAAAAGATTTCAGAGCCCATCTCACTGCTCTCAGTTCTAGCAGGTTGATATGCAGGGAGGACTCCTGCAACGACCACTGGCCTTGTATCTGTAACGTATCCAGATGAGCTCCCCATCCGCTCAGCTATGCATCCGTCACCACCGTCTTCTGGAACTCCGGTTCCACCAGAGGCATTCCTTTCGTTAGATGAGTAGAAACTCTCCACCAACAGAGTGCTTGTACCAGTTGTTCGTCGATGATCAGTCTGTCGGACCAGCGACCTTGGCTCTGCGCCCAACGGTCCGCTAGAAATTCCTGGCAAGGCCTCATAAACAGACGGCAGTTGTTTATCAACGGAATGCAGGATGACATGGTCCCTAGCAGGGACATGTATTTGCGCACCGACACCCTGGTACCACATCTCCATTCCGACGCCTTGCTTTGTAGCTTCTGTATTCTTTTGCTGGATGGTCTTACCAGACTTGTGTGCGTATGAAACTCCGCTCCTAGAAAGACCAAGGTCCTCGAAGGCTCTACGGAGGACTTGCTGAAGTTTATCGCGAAGCCCAGTTCCTGTAAGAGGGACATCGTGGCCCCCAGACTTTTTCGTGCTTGTTCCATGGACGAGCCTCTGACCAGCCAGTCGTCTAGATAGGGATAGACATGGTGACCGTCCTTCCTTAAATGGGCCGCTATGGGGGCCAAGCACTTGGTGAACGTCCTGGGGGAGGACTTGAGACCGAACGGGAGGACCTTGAACTGAAAATGCTTTCGCCCGACGACGAACCTTAAACATCTCCTGTGTCGTGGGCGTATTGGGATGTGAAAATAGGCGTCTTGAAGGTCTAGTGACGACAGATAATCCATGGGTTGCACCGACCTGATAACCTCCTGGAGCTTTAGCATTTTGAACTTTTGGCTCTTTAGCCATTTGTTGAGTACCCTCAGGTCGAGAATGGGCCTCCATTTTCCATTTGGCTTCTTGACAACGAAGAACCGGGAATAAACTCTGTGTCCTTCCTGTGCCACAGGAACTCTCTCTACCGCTCCTTTTCGCAACATAAGCGCCGCCTCTTGTCGTAGGATTCGGAGGTGGGGCTGGGTCGAAAATACAGGCGGAAGACGTGGAGGCTTGTCTCTGAATTGTAGCGCATGACCCATGCGAATCGTGTCTAGAACCCATCGATCTGTGGTGATGCATTTCCATTGGTCGAAGTGATGAGACTCGTCCCCCCACGACGTTCCGAAGGCCGTCATTGGTTGCTGGTTTGCTTGTTCTTCGTCGACGAGGGACTCGAGCCTCGCCGCCTGGAAGCTTGATAGTCTCTGCTTCTACGTGCCGATTGGGACGCTCGTCTGAACCCTTGTGAAGAGTACGAGGGCCTGTTAAATCCACGGTCCCTCGAGGCTCCAAAGCGGGAGTTTCCAGAAGCACCCCTAAAGGGGCGAAAAGAGCGAAAGTTTCTACCCGTTTGGAGGGCGCCGAGGGACCTAGCAGTATCCGTGTCTTCCTTCATCCCCTTCAACGCTTCGTCAACCTTTTCGCCAAACAGGTGTTCCCCTTCACATGGCATGTCAAGGACTTTGTACTGGACTTCAGGACGGAAAGTAGTACATTTGAGCCACGCTTGTCGACGAAGTACTACGCCATGGTTGATTTGTTTGAATCCAGACTCTGCTAGGTCAACTGCAATATTAATTGCGTTGTTCGAGGCCTCCTCGCCCTCCCGCAACAGTAACATGGCTGCTTTCCGGTGTTCGTCTGGCAGGTGTTCTAGGATAGGGGCTAGTTTGTGCCACATTTCTCTATCGTATCGTGACACGATCGCTAAGGAATTGGCTGCTCTTACCGTCGTCGCACCGACCGAGAGCACCTTTTTTCCAAAGGCGTCTTGCCTCCTAGCCTCGCTTTCTGGTGGAGTTGAACATTTTTGCTGTACCCTGGCCTTCCTAGCCGCTGCCGCCGACACCACCGAGTCAGACAGAGGTTGTGATGTTAGACATTTTGGAGTGGACTCCGGAGCTTTAAACTTTTTCTCAATCCGCCCCTTTATAGCTGGCTCCGAGAACGGATGGCCCATCGTCTTGAGACCTTCCTGCCACACGTGGTCCAGAATTGGGATGGCAAATACCGATTTCCTCCTTTGACCCATATGGTCAAAAAGGAAACAGTCTTTCTTCTGCTCCTCAGGAATCAAGCCGAACTCGGAACAAGCTTTTCCCATCATTGCATGGAAGGCTCCCACATCATCCGGAGGAGATGGCTGTGACTGGCTCCTCGTAGACTCTACCTCTACATCCGAATTCCATGTTGGGTCCCTCGAAGGTGACAGGGAGATGTCTGACCCTGAGTCACCCAGTATAGAATCGGACTCCGACAACTCACCCTCCTCCTGCGCTCGAGGGCGATCTTTTACTGCCTGAGGAGTCGATGGGTTTTTAGTCGTCGAGCGAGCCGCACAAGTTTGCTCGTCGACAGGAGGTACAGAAAAAGGTGACGACGAAGTCCCAGGTTGAGGGATCTGCGTATCCAGCCGCTGCAGGAGCTTCTGAAGAGTATTAAGCACATCCAGTGACAAAACTGCCTGGGGGTTCAATAACGTTGATGATATAGGTACCATACCCCCACTCGCACTCGTAGTCGTCGCGGACGTGGAAGGCCGTAAGCCTAAATCCGATGGCTGCAGAACCGTGCCACCTTCTCCTTCCACCGAGCAGGCCGTGTCTGGCTGCAGTAAGACCTCAGGGGGGATCGGGTCATAGACCTCTGGCAGCCAAGCCATAGACTGAGTCTCCGTCGACGAAGGAATCCCAACCGCTGCTGCCTGAACGGTAATAGGCATCGTCAATGACACCGAGGTCGACGAGCAAGTTGTCGTCGTCGAGCCCTTAGACTTCGTCGCCGATTTCGATGCCGACTTCCCGGCTGAAACATCTCGACTCACGGAAGACCTGGGACGGTCCCCTGAGGAGGATTTTGACAGCGCTTGCCTCTCCGTCTTAGATGAGGAGGAGGAGGAGGGCTTTTTATGTGATGAGGAGGACCCAGCATGCTTCCCCTTATGCTTGTCCTCAGCGCGGTTTTCTGCTGGGCGTACCTTTTTCGATGGAGGTTCCGACTTGCTCCTGGAGGCCGTGGAGCCAACTTCCGAAGCCGGGTAGGCACCCGCTCCGTCATTAAGCCAGTCGACCAGCCTTCTTTTACGGTCCTTAAGGGTTTTTTGGGAGAAACCCTGGCATATCTCACATGTATCCGCCGTGTGGTGCGGGTGGAGACAGTAGATACAATCCATGTGGGCATCTCCTTCATAAACTTTTTTGAGGCCACATGTCGCACAAGGGCGAAATAACGCTTTTCCAGACATATTCTCTCGAATTTGAACGTCGCCGAAGCGAAACAGAAAAAACAACCTAGTTTCCACTAGCAGTAATCACGAGGATCCCACTACTTTGAAAGACGGTTGAAATCTGAGGGAGCGCGGGGGCGGGTCCTGTATTTATATCACGACGTCCTGACGGTGCGGGCACGCATGATACAAAACAAGGTGGATAGGACGCATAAGCGTCGAAAAAGTTTTCCTACGGGAAAGGGTCTATATATAATGTACAGGGGATTCCCAGCCTGACGACGGGGAATATTCTAAGCATGTGAATCCATGAAAGATCCAATGCTGGAGAAAGATGGAGTCGAAAATTCAAGTACTCACAGATGGCTTTACACAGGATGTTGCAAAGTAAGAATGTATGCTCATGCAGAGTGAAGGTCAACGGCTTTGATTTTTTGCTCGCGGGCTGAAGAGGCCTACGACTCGCACTGGCAGTATAAGGTTCTATTGTTTTTTGACCTTGAGAGACAGGGACCATGCCGAAAGGACTTCGTATGAAGGAGGGGTGCAATTACGTAAGAGATGATAAGGCTGAAAATTCTGAAACTACACCGCGTTTCATGTTAGTTCAGTATAAGAAAAATTGTTGCCACAAACAGAGCGCAATTTATGGACTGCATTACTCAGACAATGTAAATGTCAAATATAATGTAAGTAACTCTTTAGACGATTTTATACCGGAATATAATAACAATAGCGTTCAGTTAAAGACAGGTTAAGTTGTACTTGTTCGTTCTGTGTGGCATATTACAATGAAGAGCAAGTAAAACATTTGTGGGATCGTCTTTCTACCGGGCACATGGGCATGCATTTGCCCATTCGACACGCATGTAGACAAATAGTCGTTTCTCAGTAGTTCAACGTTAATAAATCATTACTTTGTGTGTTAACCTCGATTTCTTTCGTCAGTTGTCGCATTTCTTTTAGAGCCAAACATACTCCATTGCACTATCCTCGCAAACAAATAGTTTCACCTCGGCCCTAATAAATAAAATGAATAATAGTAATAAAGATCGGCTGGCGAGACTAATTTCAATTTTTATGTTTTCAAAACAGGTACATCCTACCGTACTGCGACTGCCACCTATTCCAGACCCCGGCCGATGGTTTCTTCAATCACCAGCTGCAGCTACTTGTAGACAACTGCACTACATTGACTATTTTAAGGGATGATCGCCAAGGGCCCATATGCCCTTATGCAGTACTAGCGGCTAGAAGCAACCTATCAACCTTTACGGTAGCCTAGTGCCTAGTTGATGGAACAGCCTTGCGATTCACCGTGCGACCGAAGTGCTTCTTTTAACGAAAACCATCACCATGTGTGCCATAAAGGAATCAGCGCGTGACTCACGATAAACTTTAGAGGATTTGCAGATCGAGAGCAAAGAAAAAAAATTCCATTCGATTTAATATGCCAATTGCTGAATATTCTCTAAACATTTAATGTCAAATAAATGTACTTTACCAAATGTACCGTATTGCTGTTTGATTTTAAAGTACAGTTTCATATTCCGAATTGTGGCACGCTGTGTTGTGAGTTGATCTGTGTTGGTTTCCGGGTTCTGTGTGAAGTCGCGTAGAAGTCGACTGGGCGCGTTTGCCTACGCAGCACAGTAACGTCACGAAGAGAGGCGGGGAATATGAATGTTTTGATAATGTCAGGCTCAGGGGCGGGGAATATGATTTAGTGCCGCAAAAGCAGGTCACACAGGGCGATGCGGCAAGTGATAAGTTTATCACAATATGGCGGCGCCCTACTGCCTGTTTTCGCGTGTGTTTAATGGACGAAAACTCAGGTAACGTACATAGGAAAGTTTTCTAATATCGACCGACTTAGACTTAAAAACACATGGCCGACCCGTAGGGACAATAAAAATTTCTGACCAAACCATGAGACAAGACTTTAGTTATGTGTTTGCATTCCTCTCTCTTTTATTCTTTTTTCATCTTAAAAAGTTGAGGCTGTCCACATGTGGAACCATTACTCACTGTGCAAAGAGCCTCCATAATACCTGCTGGCCAGCAGAAATGTGATCAAGGTTGCTTGCCATTTCCTGCAAATGGATGTGGCTTAGAAGTTCAATCTTATTTTGGGCCAGGGTTAGATTCATTAGCATAATTTCCTTTCCCTTTTGTTTTTACCAACAAGCAAGAAAGTAAAAAGTAACAAACCTTCTCCCTGTGGTATTCTCGGTGGCTTAAAAAGGTAAGCTACAGCTTCTCATCATATGTTCTGAATTTCCTTCGAAAAAGACAATGATGCTGTTCTACCTCTGATGATTTGTGCATGTACATTGTAGCATGGTGTTAAGGCAGTTTATGTCCCTCTCTTGAGGAATCTACAACCACTGACATTAATGGACGGCTAAAACACTTCATAAGAAAAGGAAGACAAACCTCTCTTACACGTAGGTAACATGTACAGGGTGTCAAGGCTTAACACTCAGGTAGGAGTAGCAGGCTGACACAAAGGTACAATTACTCCACGCAGGTTTTTGTAGAAAATACACAACACTGATATACTCAAAAATATATACTTTATGTTATATATTGTACCAATCAAGGGAGTTGTCCCCTATCCCCAGGGGAAGCCACCCCCTATGGGACCAGGGAGGTGAGCCTGATAAGCTTAACACCCCCTACAGGGCCCCTAGGCACAGGGCAAGCGGGATCCCACTGGAGCGGAGCCCGCCCCTTTAAATGACAGGCACGTCCTGAACAGGGATTTGCATTACCCTCGTTAGGGAGATTTATCATTGTTGTGCTTCATTCCCTCTCCTAGTGAGGCCCCCAGCACTTTTTGCTGGACTCCTGAACCTTTTTCTTTTTAATCCTGAATGAATGGAGCCTTTTTTCCACTCATTCCTTCTTGTGGGCTGTCTTTGGAACTTTATTCTCTGTATTCCCCTGCACTATGCAGTCTGTCTGCTCCATGGCCCTTAAGCCATCTAGGTTTTACTACTGCAGCAAACAGCTCTTTCCGCGCAGTGTTGCTGGGGACCCTTCGGGCCGCCCCTTTAAGATTATTTTTCTATATCCTTGAAAACTACAGTTTTTAGTACCTCTCCCATAACTCTATAGTCTGAGAGATTGGCACACATCACCTTCAGTAAAGTGCCAAAGGGATACCTAGTATCCTCCTCCTCACTACTCCTGTCACTTTTTAGTCAAATAGACAATCTCCTAGTTATGGCTTGTGGCAGTGAACGTGTTCTACAAACTATTGTGTTATGCCCATAGCCTCTGTAGTGAACAATAGGGTCACCCAAGTACTAACTTGTGGCCTCCCTTCATTGTACATCATTACTAGCATGGTTGTTCTTCGTTAACCTTTCTTCTAGCATTCTGGGAGGGGGAGTTCAGTGTGCGTGCTTTGCCATTAGTAGGAACCATTGAGTATACCCACCAGGCTCCAGAGTGTCTGGGCAGGCAGGAAGTGGGGAAGGAGTCTTCCACCCCCCTGTCCTTTATCTGCCAGAGTGCCTGACTAGGACCATCTCCCACAGGGGGTCTGGCTGTCCTAATCGGACAGTCAAACACCCCTTTCTGTAAAATGCTGGGAGAGATTGCAGAGGAGTGTGTGTTGGAACTGTATAAAAGGTGAGGCTTCTGGAGTGAAAAGCAAGTTGATCGCTGGAAGCTGAAGTAACCGAAGAATAAGAAGACCAGAGACGCCTGCAAACCCTTTGCAACACCTTGAAGCGACCACTGCTCTCCTGACCCAGTTTTCTATGCGACAGAGGAGCTCCGAAGAAGACTACTTTGAATTGAGCCATCGCCCGAGGTCCTAGGAGTTTCCAGAGCTCCGGAACCCCAATACCAGTAGACCTGCTGCTCATTACGAGTGCATTATCATGATATATGATATGACATTTATAACGTGCCTATACACAAGTGTTTCAAGGCACGACAAGGAAAGGGAGGGGAACAGAGGGAGGACAAAAAACAACGATCTTACTAGGCCTAGTGATATTGGGATCGTGCAATTGCAGGGGAGAGGAGAAGTGCCAGTGGGGGGTGCGGGGAGGGTGTTGGAGGATGGACAAGTGCAGGACAAGGAATGAACATAACAAGTAGTGCAGCCAACAGGTGGCAAGTGCGAGTGTTAGAAGTGCAGACAACAGGTGTCTAATAAGTGCAGGAAAGGGGACTGTACGGTATGATATGGCATTTATAACGCACCTGTAAACCAGTGTTTCAAGGCGCGAACTGTAGGGTTACAGATACAGACCATAAGTGCAGGGGGTGCCAGGAGGCAGTGCGGGTATGCAAATGGACGGGCAGGGACCTGGGCCCGATTTCAGAGGGTAGCCAGGTGACCAGTGCAAATGTCAGACAGGTGATCAGCAGAGGAGAGGAAGAGAGAAGGCAGAAGCAAAGAAGAAGGTCTTGAGGTGCCTCCAGAACCAGAGATGGTTCTGCTCAAGTTTCAGAGAGGCAGGGAGGCTGTTCGAGAGGGAGGCACCAGCCGAAGAAAGATCTGCACCCAACTCGTTGCTTGGAGAAGCGACTGACCTTAACGAGTTGGAGGTGGAGGAGCGAAGGGCTCGAGTACAAAGTTATTTCCATAGAGAGAGTTGCAGGTATTGCGGCCCCAGGCCTCAGAAAGCCTTGCGCACAATGCAGAGGGTCTTGAACTTGAAAGGCTGAATCCGTCCAAATATTTTCTGAAACCGTAAGGACACTCCAGAGATACGATCCAACTCACCCAGACCCCCTCACCAGAGTGTGGGACTGCTGGAAAGGAAGACGATTGACCGGACAATCCGCATCCTTTGTTGGTGCTGCAGAAAAGGCACCAAAACCGCAGAGTGATCCAAGAAGTTGCTGAAAGTCGTTCCACAGGTCCTCCCTCAAGACTGCTGCAGAGAGATCCCGTCCATTGTCCTGCCTTCAGTCATCAGACCAAGGAATCCGGAGGTCTGGTCCAGAGCTGCAACATTGCGGAGCATCCAGCACAAACATTTTCTTGTAACCTAAGGTACCATGGGGAAAAAGGTATTGCTTACCTGATTCCAAGAAGTCGCTCCAGAGCGTTGGAGTGCACCTTGAAGGTGTCCAGGGTCACCCCCTCTTACCTCCGACTCACGCCGCTGCTTATGCCCCTTCATCGAGTCCTTTTACAGGTCTCCCTTATTAGTTGTTAACCTGCTGCCTCTATACCACTAGAGACTGGAAGAAATCCTCTGGAACTCTTCGTATTCTGCTGCTTGGCAAGACTTTGAGCCCTCTCCGAACTACCTTTAGCTAGGGTTGTGTTTTTCTTGCTGTGTGAAGAAACCCTCTTTAGAACTGTGCACCAGGCTAATGTTACACTAACTAACCATTTTCCTCCCTCAAAGGGACTTTAGTATATGTGTTTGCAGAGTAAATGTATTACCGTCTGAACGGTTAGAAATCACACGTGTGCGTAGTAACTGATAATACGTTAACATTGTCTTTTCCCTTTCTAACGTTGCTAAAAATGTAACTGCGAACAAAAACAAAAGTGAAAAAGTGTCCTTTGAAGAGTATACTCCAGTATTCTGAAGGGTTCTAATGCACTATGGAAAACTATAAGGCAGAAGCTCTTATAGCTCTTACTATTGAAAAACTGAAAGAAATGTGTAAAGATAAATGTCGTAGAAAAAAAGGAAAAAAAGAGGAGTTCATCCAAAGCTTGTTTGATTACCAAACTGCAAGTAGGACTTTACCCCCACTTCCAGAATTGATGTAGAAGATAATAATTTTATTTTACACATAAAAATCAATGGAAAAAAAGAGGACATGTAAAATATTAAGACAATTATGCATATATATTAATAAAAATGTACATAGAATATAAATAATATAAAATCAATTTGAGTACATTAATTCCATCATCTGATGGTTAGCATGCTATATCTATATACAGTTACATCATAATTGAGTCTTTCGGCAACGAGTACATAAATCATATTCCCGTTACATACCCCATTTGACAAAAGGAAGCGATACATTGCAATTTTACAAAAAATAACCGAAAAAGCAGATTGGGAAAATAAGTTAGCATCTAATGATTCAGATGCAGATCTAATTGCGTGAATAGAATACAATGCCATTCCTCAATGAGCCCTTACTTGGTACAGGTGAGGCGGATTAACTGGTGTACCTATTTGCCAATTTTTTTATTTCAACTTATCTCATGTCCTGCCACAGATTTATCAAAGGAGATCTATATACGGGATAACACTAGGTGAAGACTATTGCTACAAGTATTCAAGCGTGGATCCAGAAGGCACTCTCACTGATTGAAGACAAGTTATGGACATAGTCTGCCACATTTTGTGTAATAGACGTTACCATATTATGGCATTTTGTCAAAACACGTTTCATAGTCTCAGGGCAATCAGCAGTCTAACACACATGACAGTTCGTTTCGCCCCATCTTATCTTTAAAGCTGGTCTGAAATTGGCCAGTACAGGCAAAAGATTCAATCGAAACAGTAATATACATTGACAGAGCTTATTTGAGGGGCAAAGCATTAGATATTGCTGTGGTGCTCCTGGGATATATAACATGTTGATATAACTTTAGCCCTTTCAGATGTACATAATTATTCATTCTGTCCCAATCTGTTAGCTTACGTTTAAATGCTTTAAACAGCCCTGTGTAACCCAGCTCTCACCTTGGTGACCAATCGATTAACCTGAACAGGTCTAACATAGACTTTAGATATGGCTTTGCGTCTCTGCTTGTCATATCCTGAGCGCATAATCCCAATGGAGCACATTTTGAGTTACTGAGAGCTTTTTAAACACAACATACCACACTTCAGGATCACCACAGACTCCATAGAGACAAGGCCTAATTCTAGGCGTATTATCTCCATGGGGACGCAGGTTGGCAGGCCCAGAATACGGCACAAGAAACAGCCCTTAAGTTTACCGATCCACTTCATGTCATCTATCGTTAAGGCTTCGAGGCCATATGTCACCGATGGGCAAAAACACTGTTTGTAGAGCCTAAGAATCCCACTTAAACTATATCTTGCCGAGATCTTACTGAAGTTAGCCATCAGGGCCGTTAACTGTACTGCCTTCCTTTTCCTTACAGCCACACACTCTGGGAAATTTCTTTTAGGTTCCAGCAGCTCAACCTCCAGATATCGGTAGCTTTCTGCATATTTTATTCTGGTTCCCCCAACCAAAAACAACATTTAGGTGATTTTTTCTGACTGAATAATATTAATTGTGTCTTTTCCTGATTTATAACCAAGTGATTCTCAGCGGCATATTTCCACAGTCCCATCCACTGTTTTCTTATACCCCAAAAGTGTGATCTATGAGTACAATGTCATCTGAATAAGCTAAGTATTTGACATGAATAGTGGACATTTTAGGTGGACAAGCTTCCAATTTCCTGAGATGTTCAGCTAAATCCACTAAGTATAACTTAAAAAGTAATGGTGCGAAAACACATCCCTGTTTGGCACCCTCGAAATTAACTATAGGCTGTGTTAATATTCCATCATTATCCAATCTAACCTGAACGCTACTGTTGGTATGGAAAAGCTTTAAGAAATACAACCGCAACGGTGGGCAGCCGAAGGCTTCATGTTTAAGCCACAATCGCTCCCTAGGTAATAGATCAAATGCAGATCTCTACAATCAGTACGTATAGCCCTTGGCATTCCCTGTTTCTCCTGTTGTCTATCAACAGATCCATAGCTCTCTGGTTACGGATTGTAGAAGACCCCATTCTGAATTCCGTTTGGAATCTGTCTAAGATTTTATAAATCCTCATCCATTCCTGTAAATGATCCAGGATGAGAGAGGCAAAAGGTTTTCTTGGGATATCCAGTAAGACATAAGTCTATATTTTCAGAGAGGGCTGGGTTACCTTTCTTGAACACCGGGACCAGAATTGCAGTCTGCCATGAGGTTGGTAGAATACCCTCTGTCATTACTTTCCGGTAGAGTATTTCTAATATCTTGGCCCAGCCTTCTGGGTTACTGTTTAGAACTATGGCTGCCAACCCATCAGGACCTGGGGCTCTTGATGTTTTTAACTTCCTTATTTTCCCAATGAAGTCTGCTTCACGGATCATGAATCGTGTATCCTGCCAATTTCCCCCCTCGATGGGACTTCTCTCCTCCATGATGGTTTTGATATGAGCAATCCACTGGGTTTCGCTCACTGGATTAATTATGTTTTTATCTACCCTTCTCTTAGCGGTACCCAATGTTTGCCATATCCTTCTAGAGTCTCCAGAGCACAGTGTTTTAATCATATTTTGCCATGCCTGTACTCACAAGGATTGACGCCACCATCTTACCCAAGCCCTATATTTATTTTGTATTGCTCTAGTCCGGTCAAAGATATTAAAACCGGACTGTTCGATTCTGATTTTACGAATCTCACATCTCATTAGCCGCTTTTGGTCTCAAACTCTTATCATAATTTTGACGCTTTTTATGTTCTATTGTCATGCAACCTTCGACGAGAATTGGGAAAACCAATTCTCAATCTCATTCACTGTCATAACCCTTAGGTCAGCACAAATTTCCTGGCCCAGTCCTTGTAATGACCCTTCGGCCATCCGGATATTCTTTTCAGTCCAGCTGATGAAGTTACCACTGTGTTTTACCTGTGGTAGTCCCGAGATTGCATGGATCTTTTTGCTAACCGCCATAGCGATTTACATAGTAATTATGGCATGGTCACTACGGTCATTAGGATAGACTGTCATATTGATGGTGTGTTGCATTAGGTTATAGTCTGCAAATAGGTAATCCAGAGTTCTTTGTCATCTAACCTCCAGGTGGCATGTCCTGGGCAATCGCCTCTGGTTCAGCCGTCATACATTAGGACCAATCGCATCAGAAAACGTGTCCATTTTCGAACCTGGGCTTTTGGTTCCATATAGAACATCTCTTAATTGCTCAGCAAACCAGAAACGGGGGGATGCTATTAGGACAATGACACATCGCATTTAAATCATCACCAACAAGTATATTGCCTTCATTACTGTCTTCCCACCAATTAGCTAATACCATACCCAAGGAGTTCATAATGTCATCAGTATGAAATCCCCCAGGTGGGTCAAAAATGCAGATCACCAGAATATATGTTACCTTATCACGCATTGTGCTCTCAATTACAACTGCTAATATAAAATTATTACATTCTGTTTCAATTGTTCTTAGCAATTTCAAGGGGTGTTTCACACCAACCAGAAGGCCGCGATAAGGGCACCCCTTTTCCCCTGTTTTGTCAGTACTTGTTTAGTGTCAAACCCATCCATGTCAGAGTGGCTTAATAGCCATGTTTCGTCCAATACAAAAAGATATGGTTAGTAGCTAAATATTTAACAAAGTCGTCACACCCCAATAGGGGTTTGAATCCCCTTGTATTGCAACTTGCGATGAGGATACTTCATTGCTTTTTTAGTCCCACCGCTGGAAGTGCTGCAACAAACCCACAAAGTAACCTCTGGTCTTCATCCATACTGGCCCCATTTCGTTGGTTCTGAAGTCCTTCCCACCTTGGTGTGCATTGGTATCAGCTTGTTTATTCTCTGGTTCAGGCAACTCTGGATCCGGAATGGACGGGTCCATATCCAGCTCTAAACCAAGATTGTATAGTTGGTGTTTATAGCTCCTAATTAAGATGGCAGAATCAAGGAGCTTACAATGCACGCAAGTAGTATTAGCATTGACACACTTGAGGGGTTCAACAAAGTCAAAATCCTCTGAAACTAGCACACACAGGATGGGGATTTTATGTATGGTGCTTAGAAACATTGAGCGATTAAATATTCTATCTCTCCTTTTCTGATGTATTCTCTTGATAGTAAAATGAGAGGCCTGCAGATCATAATTCTTGGACATCTGGGCCATGTTGTTATCATTGGCATTAAGTAGATGTACCATCGCCCTGTTCACATGTTCATCAGGGGTAGAGCAGGAATTATGCCTGCTCTAATTTGTTTGGTGCAACTCCAACTTCTCTGCTTCTGCTATTAGTTCCACATCAGAGTCGTTATTAGAGGATTTATCACTATCTAGCATCCAGCTTGTCAGAGTACCTGCCCTTCTTTCGGTCCTCCTCGGTCTGACACACTTCTTATGGGCTCTCTTTGATTTCTTGACCTCATTACTAGGTTAGTACCACTGCCTTCTGATTTTGCAAGCGTCTATCTTTCAAAATTTGTTTTCGCATACAACGCTTTTCTTTACGTGAATTATAGTTTTGTGGAAATATATTGGCTTGATCATCGTTTTGTTCCCCTGACAGGACCTCAATCCCAACGACAAGTACTTTTTTGGTGTTTGCAGTTCGCTGTGTCTCCACCACTAGAGATCCATTATTTACTGTCTTTAAGTTGGTCACATTTGTCTCAACTGGAGTGTGGGTCAATTTGTAGAAAATACTATTCACATTGACCCCACTTAGGTTTTCATTTATTTGCCCCCATAATTTAAGTAAGATCTTCATGGCAAATTGTAGAATGGGAAGCATGACAGTATTTCAGTTAATTGATACACATGTGCCGAATACATAGAGTGCAATAAAGTGGAATCCAGTTGTGAGCTTAAATTAGGTGAGGTCGATAATCTTACTGCACTACAGGTCATATTTTGAGATACATTTTTAAGAGGGGAAACTGTAACAGCATCATCCTGCGGTTTTTGGACCGTTGCCATTTTGCCCTGAATAGAATAGCATAAGTCAAACTCAAGAACCGAGTTATTGTCAATGTCAACTGTATTTGAGCTAGCGTCTGGTTCCAATGTTTCACTGACTATTTGTGTTTCAGTGTTTGCGTGAACTTGTGCGACCACTTCTAAATGAGAAACTGGAAAAGATGAAGTTGTTAGTCAATTTACATTCACATTTTGCTGTTGGTTTTGCTCAGTTTTAGGTCCCTGGGTAGCAGTTCCCATTAGTAAAGCATTTCCCGTTTGCTTTCTGCCGTTTACTTAAACTGCCATTTTTTGCGTGTGTTTTGACAGGCATTATTTACCGGTTTGGGAGTGCTCAATAGGAGCGTGATAGTAAAGAAAATACCTTACCCGCACCCCTGCACACAGGGACAGCAAGACAGCACTCGCCCACAACACTCTGCCACTGCACGCGGCCTGTGGATTAAATCTCCTTCCGCTTCCAGGGGGCAGGACTTGTTTTGTCCAATGAAATGAATAAACTGTTTCCAGCATGGTCCTGTCCCTCACAGCGGTGCCGAGAAAGAAACGGTGCAATTTAGGGAAATTAATCAGAGCTCACAAGCACCGTGTATAACACCAGCAATATGGAAGGCAGGACAGTGAGACAGCACTCGCCCACAGCACTCTGCCACTGCACGTGCAAAGATAATAATGGTCAAAGTGGAACTTTTACCCCTAAACTTCCAAAAAATGCGGTAGATGATGAGATGGAGGAAAATGGAACTGCTGATCCGCATCCCAATCCTTTAACCTCACCCCTACCTGTATCTAACATGTCAGCTGAGCTAGTTATAGAGATAGAGAAAAAGAAAATGCAGCTTGAATTTAGGTAACTGGAGATTCAGTCTGAAATGAGAGACAGGAAAATGAGGAAGGAACTGTAACTCAGGGAAAAAGAGATGCAGCATGAACTAGAGATGAAAAAGGTGTCCCTTGATCCCAATTCTGTTTCAGAATCCTGTTTGCCAGACCACTCCAAAAGCAGGAAGTCTTGTCTCCCGAGTACATTTGAATTTACATGTAAAGTACAGGGTATTTGTGAAAGTGAGTTTGTTCCATGGGAAGTCTCTAAGCTCCCCCAGAATGGCTGTGATGGAGTTGAATGATATTGATAGAAAAGATTAACAGTTAGTAAAAACTGCTCTCATAGCCAGGTTTGGGAAGACCCCTTCCCAATACCTAAAAGGGTTTAGGGAGGACAAGAAGATAGATGGTAACTTGTGGGCCACGTGGGTGTATGAAAAGCTAAACAACTTGGATGGATTAAGGGTTACAAAAAAACTCTTAAGAAGCCATGAGGTGTGCCTGAATGCTGGAAAGTACTTTTGGTGCCTGTTCCCCAGAGCTGAGACAGCATCTGGCTGACTCTAAAGAACTGGACCTGAAGAAGCTAGCAGCTGACTTGTGGGTGGCCAATAGGGCTACTCACAAGGATTCTGGGGCTCCTCACAAGAAAGAGGAAGGGAAAAATCATAAAAAGGATGAAAAGAGTCATTCCAAAAGAAAATAAAACACCAACAGAAGGCCACAAATATAACAACCAGGGTAAATATCCCCCTAAACAGCCTTATAGGACTAGTGAAACCTCTCGGCCCAAACCAGAGTGAAGTTATCAGAAACCCCCATTCCAAAAGACATTTGGAAATGTGTGGTTTGTGGGTTTGGGTTTGGAGATCCCAGATGTAAGAGTAAACCTTCAGGGATCCCCTCTGTCAGCTTAGCCTTCACACATGATGTGGATATCTCAATGACCTGGGCTAGCTTTCACCCTCAAGCTGAAGAACCCATTAATGTTCAGGCTAGTGTTTCTCTGGGACTGTGGGAACAACAGAACATTGAGGTCTAGAGCTCTATTCCTGATAATACTAAAGAGTATTATAAAGACAGTGTACTTGTCAATGGTCAGGACACCCGTGCCATTAGAGACACTGGGGCCAGTATAACTGTGGTAGATGAAAGTTTCTTTCAACGTGAGGAAGTTGCTAAGGCTCGCAAAAGGCTTACCAACTTAGCAGGAGGCCCAGTCCAAATGTGCCCAGTACTGCCAGCTATCATTAAGTGTAATGAGATGACTGTAAAGATAACTAAGTGTTCAGTCAGAAGTACTAGAAAGGGTACTGTTAGGCAATGATTTGAAGGCCCTTGGTGTAGTCTCCAGCACACCCAAACCCCCTGTAAGAAGGGAGTTGACAAGGAAAGCTAGAGAGGCAGCCTTAAGAGATTTTGATTTGAGATCAAGGGGACACAGAGGAAATAAGGGCCCCAAGCCCAAAAATTCCAAAAGGAAACTGGTTCCTGTTGAAGACCTAGAGGTCACTCATGTGACCCCACCACCAGCTGAGGCTGAGTTGGTGCCAAAGGAAGCCCCTGAAAACCCTCCTCTGATGAGTCACGAGGAGGAGGAGATTCAACCCGGTCTAGAAGATCTGGATCCAAGAGTTCATCCTGAGCGTCAGAATTTGCTTGCAGAAGGTAGACCCTCAAGGACAGACTTCAGTAAGGGATGGAGAGAGGTCCCTCTCTAGAAGGTCCGCGTCAGCAGGCAGCTTCCCAGAGTGAAGGGCAAGACCCTGGGAAACATAGGCTATACTGGGAGGATGGACTTTTCTACAGTGAGCCTATGGAGTCTATTCCAGGAGACCTCCGGAGATCTCAGGAAGACTGGTGGTACCCCAAGAATTGAGACCCAAATTCCTACAGTTGGCACATGAAGTCTCCCTGGCTGTCACTTAAGCTCTAAGAGGACTAAGGAGAGGATTTCATTGTACTTTTTATGTTTTGTTATTCTTTATTTATTCTTCTGCATGTAATTTCAACAAACTGCCCCTCAATCAGAGAGGTTATTCATTCAATAACTAATAGTGAAAAAGCATTTTCAGTTTTATTTCAACTCTCTCCCCCTGTTTAACTCCTCCCCCTCCTTTTTCCACCCCTTCCCTTTCTCTCCCCCGGCAGCGAATGGTTAACCAATTATCATGGCTGGGCTGCGACATCAGCAGGACTATGTACATTCTATCCGACAGGGACTTCACAAATCACTCAATGCAAACAGAGAGATGTAACAGGGGGCCACTGCCTAATCGGAGTATGAACCGTATTTTCACAGAAAAGGGCTACATTATGCTTCTCTGGATGGGTGTACATCATGCAAGATCCCAGTCAAGTTTTCCATCTCTTACATTTTCCTTGCTTTGAGGGCTGACATTTCTTCATGGGGTAACCTGGGGTTTTTCCGCCTTATGGTGAGACACACCCTGTCAGTCAAAAGCAAAAAGTGCCCCATATGTGGAGCCTCCTCCACCCCGAACAGCACGAACAATGGGTCCATGGTCTTCTCAATCCCATCAACACTCCTGACCCAACTGAGCACCTCCTTCCAAAACCCACACACTTCCGGACAAGCCCATCACATGTGCCAATAGGTAGCCCTCTGGCCACAACCAGTCCAGCATGATGGATCCACCCCCGGGAACATCTTGGACAGGCGATAGGGATCGTACTACCATCTGTATAGGAGTTTTAGCCCATGCAGCTTGCATTGACATGCCACAGATGTCTTGCATGCATTCTTGCATAAGGTCCTCCATTGTATTTCCTCCAATTCCCTCCCCATGTCCTTTTCCCACTTTCTTCGGTACTGGCCCATATTCCCTTCACCAGCTTTGAGGAGTGCATGGTAAATATCGGAAGTTAGACCCTTGGTCGTCCGCTTCTCGCTCAGTATCAATTCCAAGTCTGTCAGGTCTCTCTGTATCCCCTTCTTCCACTTTTCTGCCATCAACACCCCTTTCAATTGCAGAAAGTGGAATACTGAGAGCTTGCCCAACCCCAGTCCTTCTTCAAGCTCTGCAATGTTAATAAATGCCTCTCCTTTAACCAGTTGCCCCACTCTCTCAAGCCCTACCTCGAACCATGCCTGGAATCGCAACTGCTCCTGAATCTCATCTGTGAATGGAGGTGCCCAAATGTGACTTGGTGGAGACGGCCAATTCGTACCCCCTTCATCTCTCTTTACATTTCATAGTGCCCACAGCAGGCCCAGTATATTGTGCTTCCGAAACGTATGCAGTATTTTGCTCAACGCTGCCCAAAGCCATTCTCCCACCGTCACAGGGCGGAGCGTATGATTTTCCATAGTAACCCAGTGTTTATCCTTATCCATCCCTAGATGGGGAATTAATGCACATAATTGGGCCACCCTGTAGTAGGTATACATATCTGGCAAGGCCACACTTCCCCTCTCTTTGGACTGCATTAATATCTTCCGGGCAACCCTTTGCTCATGCCCCTGCCATATAAATCTCATCATTTTACGGCCAAGTCCTTTTTTTCCTATGGCCCAACTGTGGCACTGGTGCTCCCACCCCCAGACCCGAGCGGCTGCAACCCGAGCCCCTACCCCACTAGAGCTTACAGTAAATGACCTGCCAGCCCGAGAAAAGATCTCGGCCCTCTATGAACTGCTGCAAGAGGACCCCCTCCACACTAAGCCTTCCTATATGTCCCAATGGGAGGCAGACCTGGGCCACGCGATAGAGGACCAGACATGGGTGGACATCTGGACAAGAACGCGCACTGTATCCCGCTGCATCACTAATCAGGAATGCGCCCACAAATTGCTTCTGCACTGGTACTACTCCCCCCTTCGCCTGCACCACTTTCAGCAGGCCTTAGACCCCCTCTGCTGGAGACTCTGCGGTCACACAGGATTCTATTTCCACATGTGGTGGACATGCCCCAAAGTAAGGGTGTTCTGGACCCAATGCCTCGCCACAATAAAGGACATCACCCAAGTGGCATTACTGCTAGCGCCCAAACAAATCCTCCTGGGGATCCCGTTCAGAACAGGAACAGGAAGGAGGGCAGCGTTAGTATCTTAATTTTTGTTGACAGCCAAAATCACGGTGGCCTGCACCTGGAAGTCCGTGGAGGGACGCCTGATGACCCTCTGGTGGGTTAAACCTTGGGACATTCTAATAGCCGAAAAGGTCACGGCGGCAAAAGCGGGCCTGCTCCACCGATTTATAAACATTTGGGCACCAGTACTAGACTATGACCAGAACTACCCGGCCCTGACCTATAAACCACACTTGATCGCGAGAGCCCTCCAAGCTACCAGCGAACACTCTCCGACGGGCCCGGCCGAATGAGGTCCAAGAACAAAATCCACTTGGGATTTTTGGGGGTGGGATGGTGGGACACTATCATACGCAGTCTGAGAGGTGATAAGCATTTGTTGTTGTATAGGTTGTCCTGTGCGCTGAGTTATAAATAAACACATTTTTTAAAAAAATGTTCCTCTGGCATTTTTATAGGCAGCAGGTGGTGCAGGTATAGCACCTTAGGGACTAGATTCATCTTAACTGCATTCATGTGGCCCAGCCAGGAGAGCGTCAGGGAGTCTCAGAAGAGTCTACCAAGCAGTGTTGGGAATTTAGCCTCATAGAGGTCTGATATTGCTTGCGTTATTCAAATCCCCAGGAGGCACTTCAGCGCTGGGTGTTGTGTTCTATATGCATGCCATACCTCTCCAGGCCCATTAACGACTGCCTTTCCAAACTTCCAAATGGTAAAATGACCAAATTCCCACTATTGACCTTAAAGCCTGAAAGTCTTCCATACTCTCTCAATACTTGAATCGCTTTTGGTATGGATCTACGCGGGTCTTTAACGTGCAGCAGAACATCGTCTGCATACATTGAGCTTCTATTCTTTTCCCCTTATCGTTATCACTCTAATTTCCGTTTCCAGTCTGAGATGTATTCCTAGGGGTTCAATGGAGAGCACAAATAGCAGGGGCGGCAGGGGGCAACCCTGCCTAGTCCCTCTGGTCAGGAGGAATGATATCCTGCCATTTACCACCACCCGGGCCGACGGGTCTCTATAGATGGCATGTATGCCCTTCAGAATCCTAGGGACAAACCCCAACGTTTGTAGCACTGCAAACAAGTATGATATGATATGGCATTTATAACGCGCCTATACACAAGTGTTTCAAGGCGCGACGAGGCAAGGGGGGGAACAAAGGGAGGACAGACAACGATCTTACTAGGCCAGGTGTCATTCAGATCGCGCAAGTGCATAGGAAGGGGGGAAAAAAGGAAGAGTGCAAGGGGGAAAAGGGAGAGAGGAAAGTGCAGTACAGGGGAAGTGGAATAAATAAGATAAATAAATAAAAAACATTAATAAAAACAACAGGCAAGTGCAAGGAAGTGCAGACAAAGTGCTGGCAAGGGGACTGAAGGGATGCAGAAAAACAGTCCCTAAGTGCAGGGGTTGCCAGGGAGGCAGTGCAGGTGGGCAGTTGACAGGGCCAGAGGGTGGCCAGGTAACCAGTGCAATTTCAGTTAGGAGTTCAGCAAGGGAGGGGAGGAGAGAAAGCAGAAGCAAAGAGGAAGGTTTTGAGGTGTTTCCGGAACCGGAGGTGGTTCTCCTCGAGTTTCAGGGAGGCAGGAAGGCTGTTCCAGAGAGAGGCCCCTGCCGAAGAGAGTTATCTGCCACCAACTCGTTGCTTGGAGAAGCGACTGACCCTGAGGGAGTTGGAGGCAGATGAGCGAAGACCTCGAGAAGGAAGGTATTTAGGAAGAGAGAGTTGAAGGTATTTCGGCCCGAGACCCCAGAAGGCCTTGTGTACAATGCAGAGGGTTTTGAATTTGATCCTCGCAGCCACTGGGAGCCAGTGCAGCGATTTCAGTCCGGGAGAGATACGATCCCTGGGCTTGAGGATGAGGACAAGTCTCGCAGTCCTGTTCTGGATAAGTTGCAGAGGGCGGAGAGTGGAGGCAGGAAGATTTAGATAGAGGCTGTTACAGTAGTCCAGCTTGGAGAGGACCAGGGATCTGGAGACAGTGAGCTTCTGGGGGAAGTACCCCCACTCCACCCGGTCGAAGGCCTTCTCGGCATCCAGGCCTCATAACAGACAGTCATCCCCCTCGCCCTCCCCGCTCTCCATTATGTTTAGCGTTTTACGCATTGCGTCAGCTGCCTGTCTCCCCACTATGAAGCCCACTTGAGCTGGGTGGACCAATTATGGCATCATCCTTTCCATTCTTGTGTACATTATTTTGTCTAAATTCAAGAATGCTATTGGACAGTAGGACTGACAGTGCTCTGGATCCCTGCCTTGCTTTGGTATCACCGTAATCAGAGCTTTGCTAAAGGAGGGGGGCTACACCAGTTTCCAACACATGATTAAATAGCTTAAACAGGCGAGGGAGAAGAATATCTGAACATGTCTTATAAAAGCCAATGGTGTGACCATCTTCCCCTCGGGCCTTCCCATTCAGTAATCTATCAATGGCACCTTGTACTTCTTCCGACGTAAACTGGCCTTCAAGCTGTTTCACATCCCCCTCCTTAAGTTTCGCCATGTCTATGCTTCCCAGGTACCCTGCCAGTCATTCTCCCCCCGCCCCCGGGCATCACTTGTGTAGAGCCCCTCGTAGTATTGTGCAAAGCACTCCGATAGTCCCCTGGGCGTGTTCTCTAAGCGACCTCTTGCGTCTCGGACCCAATACCCATCTGGCTACCCGTAGTATTTTTGATATAGGAATGTCCGTTTCCTAGCTACTTCCCCCAGACCCAGCGCTCTGAAATCCCCACGTTTCTCTTGCAGACTTGGCAGGTCTTCTTCCTCATATACTCCCTCCCCATGCATGGCCTCTTCCTTCCTGGTGATGTCCGTACGCAGTGTATCCTCCCATATCTGTCGCTCACGCTTCTTCCTCCCTCCTTCCCACATGAGAAGACCCCTCCAAGTGGCTTTCCCTGCCTCCCATACCGTTTCTACCCCTACTTCCCTAGTATCACTGATGTTGAAATATTCGGTGATATCTTCCCCCAGGCTCTTGGCAAACAATGGATCCCTCCATAGTGAGTAACTTCACCTCCATTGTGAATCGGTCTTGCTCAACCATGTGGTCCATATCGTAGTCCGACCAACCTACCGTGCGTATAGCACACTGGCGAACTCTGGCCCCCTGCTCTCTATTAACCAGTATGTAGTCAATTTGCGTATATGTTTCATGTGGTGCATAGTAAACGGTATAGCCCTTCCTAGAGGGGTGCATCATTCTCCAGACATCTATTAGGCCCTGACCCTAAATCATCCGATCTTGACTGACTTAGCAATTCATCATGTTTCCCGACAGACAATCTATCCACCCCGGGGTCCGCCCAGGAGTTAAAGTCTCCACACAAAATTGTCAGCTCTCCATGTCGAGCCATCACTTCATTATGGACGCACGCGTTGAATTCCCTTTGGCCCTGGTTTGGGGTATATACTGACGCCAACGCCACATTAATCCCTCCAACATTTCCTGTAGTATCAATAGCCTCCCTTCCATCTGTTTGAATTTCGAAACATTTGATAGCTGCAGGTGTTTGCCAATGACAATGCCCACCCCTCCCTTCTTGGTTCCGCCAGAGGCCCAGTATGCCCGACCTATCCGTCCTCCCTTCAGGGAGCGTTCTTCCCCAGTCTTTAGCCTGGTTTCTTGCAGGAATAGTATATCTAGGGCCGCCTTACGGAATTCGTGCATCACCAGGGTCCTCTTAGTAAGCAAATTGAGGCCTTTGACATTAAGAGTGCCCACAGCCAGCCTGCGCTTCCCCCTGCGACATTCGTCTGTTGTCCCTGCCATCCATTACCCACTGCCATGTCGCATTTCCCTTCCATAACTTCCATTTGCTGCCTCCTCTGCCCCTGCTCCCACGTAACTTCCCTTTAGTCGACCCCAATCCCCCAGGACCCAAAAAATATATGGACCCCAGTGGACCTCTTTCTCCACAGAACCCCACCAGGTGAACTAGCCGAGACACCCCAACAACAGGTCAGGGCCACCAGGGAAGCCCCATACCTACCCCCCTACCCCTTATTTGTCAACATTATAACAATCAAACGCCGAGCAGCAAGCCTCTTCCCACGCCAACCATGTCCGTACCAGCTTCATCAAATTATCAACGACTATGTTCAAGTCCTCCATTTCACGTTGATGGGGAGGGAGTGTTCAGCCTCCTGAATTTGCAGCTGCCTGGCCTCTTTGATCCCCCTCTTCCTCGCCCTGGTTCTTTCGGTGTCTCTGTACCCTTTTCCATCAGGTGCGTTTCCTGGTCCTGCAGGTGGGCCAACGCCCTCTCCGCCTCCTCTCTTGTGGTGATGCAGAATTCCTCTCTGCGTTTTTAAAACGTGAGGGAGAAGGGGAAGCCCCAGCGGTACCTTATGTCATGATCTCGCAACCATTGGGTCAAAGTTCGGCAGGCTCTACACCTGGCCAATGTAAAGGCGGACAGATCTTGGTATATCGCCACTTTTATGCCCTCATGGGTTAGATCTGGCCGCTGCCTAGCCTTCTCCAAGATCTGCACTCTGTCTTTGTAGTTGTGACATTTGGCTAGTATAGTGTGCAGACTACCCGAGGGCCCTCCGACTATGTGCACTCTGTCAAAATCGATCTCTGCCTAACCTTCGGTCGCACCTCTGAACAACATTTCCAGGATGGATTTGCCTTTTGCCTCCAGCCCCAGGGCCCCCTTCTTCTGCCTCCTTCACCCGCAAAATGCGGATGTTGATTTTGAAAAAAAATAAAAATGCGGATGTTGCACCGGCGCTCACGGTTCTCAATGTCGTCTACCTTTAGGGAGGTCTTTTATTCTCTCTCCTCTATTTCCTTCAGGCGTGCCTCCATTCTCATTTCCAGAAGGTCCGCAGATAGCTTTCAGTGCTCCAGCCCCTCCACTTTTTCCTCCAGCTTGTCCACTCGGCCTCCCAGGGCACGGAGTGAGGTCTGGATGTCCCCTCTGATGAACTTCACCTCTCCTATCAGCGCAGTGAAATCTGCCTTTGTAACCGTGTCCTTTGGCTCAGACGCCATCTGTGCTCCTGCGGGTCCTACTGACCCAGCTAAGTCCTCTGGTATGCTTCCAATTTCTTGGCAACAGTGTCTGACAGCATGGGCTAGTTCAGCTTCCCACTCCTCAGGACTCTCCACCCTCACTCCACTCCTTTTAAGACCACTTTCTCTTCGGGTAGTCAGTAAATGGTGTGTGAGGGGCTCCTCTGCTGCTCACCTTGGCTCAGTTGGAGTGTGGGGTGACCCCCGTCTCTCCTTGCGTCCACTCCTGCCTTCAGGGCTCCCCGTCGCAATATGGGGGTCTGGTCATGTCCTAGGGCCCGCTCCTCCTCACCGCCGCTTGACGTATAAGCCCACTTCCATTCCTGTAGAGGGCACTGACCCTATCCCACTTCCAGCCAAGTAAGCTCCTCCTAGCCTCTCTCTCCCCCCACTTTCTCCTTCAGCCTCCTACTTCTATGGCAGTAATGTTCGCTTGGGGCTGGAGGGGTGGCACCTCTGCCTAACTCTATATCACTGGGGAGCAGGCTGCTCTTCCTCCCTCCGTGCGTGCGTCCAGAAAAAGAACGGGGCCACCTTTGTCCCTCACAGTCCTGGTCTCCTCTGTGGGCTCAGTCCCTCTTTCCAGTGCTGCATTGATGCCTGCTGTGGTCTGCGGCAGGCACCTTAATCCCTGTGCATCCGCTCCCAAGTCTAACTGTGTTTCAGTTGCTTTCAGCTAGGGTCTTCTGCATGACCTCTTCCTGGGAGGGGAGTCCCTGTTTGGGGCCTTCTTTATGCCTGGTCCACTTCCGCACTGGGTTACAGATGGGCCCCTCCACTCCGCAGCGCGGTCACTGCTCCTGCCGGCCAGACCCGACCCACGCCTCACTTTCATTTTCTTTCCCAGGGGCTAGCTACTCCGTTACTCCGCTCTGGGTTGCAACCAGTGTTCCTCCCTGTGCAGTGAAGTTCCTTGCTCTTTCTCGTTGTCCTGTGTCTGCTGTAACGGGCTCGCTGCTCGGCTCACCCCCAATACAGGGGGCTTGGACACGGAGCCAGTGTGACAGGCAGCCATCTTGCTTGCGCCCCCTAGCAGTCTCCTTCATTGTACTTTTACTGGCCCAAGATTGGTGCGGAGATTGAACAACACTGTAGGAGTTGTCACACTAGACAGTTATCTGGCAAGAGTGGAACCAAGAATGTGGCACCCTTAGTACATCTCACAGTTGTGGGAGTTCCTTTTGAGGGGGTGGGGATTGACATTGTTGGTCCCTTACACCCTCCAACATCTTTAGGCAAATGATTTATATTGATTGTGGTGGACCATGCCACCAGGTACCCTGAAGCTATTCCAATGAGAACTGTTACTGCTCAGGCAGGGGCTAAGGCACTACTTGGTATTTTCTACCAGAGTAGGATTTCCTAAGGAGGTTGTATCCGACAGGGGGTTAACATTTATGCCCCACTACATGCAGGCCATGTGGAATACCTGTGGGGCCACCTACAAGTTCTGAACTGCCTACAACCCCCAGACAAATGGGTTGGTATAGAGGTTTAATAGGACAATGAAGAGCATGACTAGAGCTTTGGAAGAAACACTTAGGAGAAAGTAGGACCTTCTTCTGCCATGCCTTCTATTTGCCTACAGAGAAGTTCCTCAAGCTGGAGTAGGCTTGAGCCTCTTTGAGTTACTGTATGGTCATCCAGTCAGAGGCCCTTTGGCCCTGATCAAGAAGGGTCTGGAGAGAGCTCCTTTCCTCAAGCCAGTAAGGATTACTATGTGCTTGGCCTCAGATAGAGGATGGCACTCATGATAACAGAGGCTACTGAGAATTTGAAAGATGGATTAAGCTCTGGTTAAGCAATGGCACAACCAGAAAGCAAACGTGGTGGAGTTTACTACAGACCAACAAGTTCTCATCATGGTCCCAGTAAGACAAAGGGTCTTACAGGGCAAATGGCCAGGAGCCTTCAAAGTTGTAGGAGAGTCTGGAGAGGTCAACTATTTGGTAGACTTGGGCAACCCAAAGGAGGCCTCCAGGGTCTTTCATGCCAACCGTCTGAAGGCTTATGTTTCCAGACCAAAGATAGGAGCTTTGCTATTAGCTTCTAATCAAGAAGGAGAGTGAGCCTCTCCCAGATCTTCTAAGGGGACACCCTCAAGATGGGTCAGTATAAGGGGTAAAACTCACTAATCTGACAATGCAGCAATAGGAGGAGTGCAAGGCTTTGTTAACTCAATTTGCCCCTCTGTTTTCACTTACACCAGGCTTGGCCCCTAGGGGCCAACATGTCATTGACACTGGTGATAGTGTATCGGTTAAAAGCAGGGGCTAGGACCACTAGGGGGCGCGGATGGCAATGGCTGCCTGAAGCTCAGCTCCTCTCACCATCAGGAGTAAAGAGATGATACAGAGCAAATCCCAGCCCAATAAAACATTAAAATCAGAAGGCTGTGACGGCCAAAAGTTGGAGAAGGCAGGGGTGCCAAGAATGGACCGCTGCATCAAGGAAGAACTGGCATACAGACAAGATGCCCATCCCCTTCCAGAGCCCAGACACAGTATACGAGCCGTTGTGGGTGCCAAATCAGCCAGGAGTGGAGGAAACGCCCGGCCATGACGCACAATGCAGATGCACCCACATGAGCAGACGCAAGAAGCGCTGAGCTCCCCCTAAAATGCTGCGGGCGAAGAAAACCAAGTTGCGAGCCACGCAACCCAGATCAGGACTGACGAAGTGGAGGGGGAACAGAGCACCTGGGCCGAAGAAACCGCAGCCCGCGACAGGGAGCGGATATTTAGATCCCTGTCCCCCTGGGGCAAAACTGAGAGCGAGCCTCCCCACCAGAGCTCCAAACAGAGAGAGGAGGCGGAGGACCGACCCAGGACTGCTGCCCAGAGACGGGAGGACCCAAGTGCCTGTGAAGCGGATGGCTCAGACAGAGCCAGGAGGAGAGGTGTCCCAGGGTGAGGCTGGCAGTAGGCATCCGGGAGGGTCTCAGTGACACAGGTGAGAGGCGTAACGACAGGTGAGAGGCCTCCCCCTGCCATTCAGAGGGATAGAGAAGCCAGCAGTGAGGGAGGAGGGATTCACCAGCAACCAGGCTGGGCTCCCTCCACAGCGCCTTACGACAGCAGGGGAAATGGCGACAAGGGGCGGAGCGGCAGACTCCCCACTCCCAGAACAGCAGAGCCCCATCTCTTCAGGGGAACCGAGCAGTGAGAGAGGGGCAAGTCTGCTCGCAGTAGGCGGAAGGAGCAGGCGGGCCCCACCACAAACACAAGAACATTGGGCCAACTAACTGAGCCACCAGGGGAAACGTTCACCCCTGCCACCCAGAGCAAAAAAAAAAGGCAACACGCTTGCCCGACCAGCGGAGCTCCGCACACGTGGGCTCGCAAGAGTGCAGGAAGGGAGGACTCTTAAAAAGAGCAGGGGCTCACAAGGGCATTGGGCAGAGGTGCCCCGGACACAACCAGGAACCCCCGAACACTGGGAGCTGAAAGAAGATCCAAAGGGGAGAAGAGGGGAGAAGAGCGGTGGCCCCCCAAAAGAGCTTGAGGACCCCAAACAATCATTCTTGCCCAACTGAACCTCCATTTAACAAAATTAAAGCAAAGGACACCTAGTCAGCCCCAACAGAAGGGACCTGTTTTGTAGGAGAAAGGATCCCAACACAAAACCTCCTGTAAGGTTAAGAGAAGAAGAAATCACCCTCAAAACGGATGACATGGAGAACAGAGAAAGGAGATCGAATGTACGAATAATTGGCCTGGAGGAAACCGAGGGGGAGACACCTGCACAGATTGATATCAAAGTGCAGGACATCGTCAATCTTTTATTCAAGGCGGAGGGAGGTAAAACGGTGCAGATCGAGAGCCCACAGAGGAGGGAGAGCATTTGGTGGAGGACCACGCTCAATAGATGTGAAATTCCTGCGCTACAGAGAAATCGGAAATCCTCCTCAAGGCAAAGCAAGCGCAGGACATGGAGTATAAATGCTTGAAGAAAAAAGATCTACCAGGACCTGTCAAGCCTCACACTGGGACGTAGAAGGGAATGTAGACCCCTCACCACATGGCTCACTGAACAGGGAATTCGTTATAGATGGGGCTATCCCTTTGCAGTGACCTTCGAAATTAAAGGAGAAGACTATAAAGTCACCACACCGGAGGAAGCAAAGCAGGTGCTAAAGCACGTAACAGAGACCGCAGACACCAGGGGCCCACTCGCCAAGATCTCAGCATACAGAAACAACTCCAGGAGGCAAAAGAGACATAAGGCGGGAAGAAAATATGTTAAATTGGGTTCCCCGTCAGCTTCAAAGCCGCCCTGAAGTATAAAAGGGGAGGCCTGGCAAAAGGACAAAGAAGCCGCACAAGGTAAAAAGGGAAGGGAACGGGATTAGTTAAGGGTTCCCCCAGTGGGAGGCGAGTTTAAAACCTGGTGGCCCTCAGCTTTAAGAGGGCGTCTCAACTCTAGGGACCTCGGACTGCAGTAAAGACCGTGGTAACGTTTGCATAGTTATGTTCACAGTTTTAAGAAGGTGGGTGGGAGGGGAGAGACAGACGGGAGTAAAGCTAGAAGAAATACATGGGGAAGAGTTGCATGCAAGGAAGGTGGAGAAGCAGGGGGGAGGCGGCGTGAAAGAAGGGGCCCCAATGTAGGAATGGAAGGGAATTCAAGAACATGTCCAGGGAGTGCCACTTAGGTGGGCACAATAAATGTCAAGGGGCTGAACTCCCCCACCAAAAGGTCGCTGGTGACGAGGGAATTTGAAAGAGTCGCACTCGACGTGCTCTTTATTCAAGAGACCAGACTAAAAGCAGGGGAAAAGAGGCCATTGAGGGGTAGGGGAGTGGGGCAAACATACTGGGCCTCTGCTGAAAACAAGAAAGGGCGGGTAGGCTTAATACTGCACAGGCTAATTAGATTGAAAAACCCAGAAGCGCACGCATTGATGGAAGGTAGGCTCCTACTGGTTCAGGGAGAGTTCGAGAATACCCAGATCACACTACAGGAGTATACACGCCCAACCAGGGCCAAGGTGCATTCAACGAGGAGGCCCTTACCACCATTATGGGGGAGAAGTAAAGGCCCCACAGTGATAGGGGAAGACTTTAACACATGGGCGGACCCACGAATGGACAGACAAACGATGCGGGTAGAACACAAGGGACCCCCTAAACGCGGGTGGAGAGAGATTCAGGAATAATTTGAGGGATGAAGTCCTCGTGGATGTCTGGCAAACACAGCACTCGGACAAGAAGGGATACACCTTTAAGTTCAGTGTCCATGAAACCTTCACTAGAATTGATTACTTGCTAATTAACAGGGAATACCGCCACAGGTGTTGGTCCGTTCATGTCATGGTGACTGCAACCCTAGATATGGAGGGTTCAGGCTGTCAGGACCTCAAGTGGCGCTGTAACGAGTTCCTATGGCGAGACAAACTCTTTACACAAGAAATTCAGGCCGCTATTGAGGAATACTTCCAGATTAATGACAAAGGGGAGGTGGGAACCGTGACAGTATGGGAAGCTGGGAAAGCCACATGGAGGGGTCGCCTGATGAGTGAGGGGGCTAGGCAGAAAAGGGAAACAGAGGCTACAGGAGGATAATCTGGGCAAGGAGATCTCGAGTTTGGAAGAAAGGCTGCACACCCAGGGGACATACCGAGAGGAACACCTAGAAACACACAAACAAAAAAGGGAGGAGTTTAAAGCGCTAGGGATAGGGGATACAATGCGAAAATAGAAATTCTTAAAACAAAAATTCTACGAAGAGAGGAATAAGGCGGCTAAGATGCTAGCTTCTGGATTTAGAGCTCAGAGGGCCGAGAGATGGGTTGAAAGAGTTAGGACAGAAGAAGGGGGCTGGGCCACATCGCCGGAGGAAATAGCTAACCACTTCGCTAAATATTAAAAGGGCCTTTACACCACAGAGGGCACCAGGGCAGAGACAGAGATGCAAGATTATATTACTAGGGCGGGACTAACACGCCTGTCCCGGGCAGAGCGGACTCTCCTGGAATCACCCATCTATAATAAAGGTGGCAATAAAAAAGCTCCCTCTGGGAGGGGCACCAGGGGAAGACTGTCAAGACTCGAGATCCACGCAGACTATGAATACCTCCGTCCCCAAGCACCAGTCAGAGAGGTTGAACAAACTCGCTGATCAGTTATTAGGGCCACAGGTGACTGGAACAGGGGCACCGGGATTCCACGTGACTGCAAAGGAAATAGGCAATGTGAATGGGTTAGACAGGGGCAAGTCTGAATAGGAGTACACAGTAACACAAAGTAAAAGGACAAAGCACCTACCCGTGGGTTGCTTGGAAGTCGTATACCTGAGGGGATAGGTGTTCTTGTCCCCCTCTTAGTTGGTGCTAGCCTGTCCCCCCCCTTGAGGTGTTGCAGTGCTGAGGAGGAGCCAGATGGTGCAGGTTCCTGGAGACACTATTGGGGTGTCACCCTTGGTCTTCGTCCTGTGAGTAGTTAAAGACCAACGTAGAGCAAGAAGCAGAAAAATGCCAGAAAAAAGTCCCAGCAAGGAGAAATAAAGAGCCGTTGAGTCCGTGAGGCTACCGGACTGTACATAATGCTGGTATTCCAAAACGCTGTTCCAAAGTGGAAAGCACAAGAAGTCCGTGGAGCAATGCCGAGGTCAAAACAATCTGTGTGTGCCAGTAAGCAGCGTCACCGTAATGAGGGTAATCACAGAGTCAATCCAGAGGTCCGTAAGCAAAGGTCAAGAAGTCTGTGAATTCAATAACAAGAAAAACGCCACTTGCCACAAGTCACTACAGCTGAGAAGTGCTGAATGCTTGACCGGGCGTTCATTTATCCGGTTGCCATAGGAACACGTCTACGTGAGCGGGTCCACGCCAGCACAGGAACCACATGCGAGCAGACCCGCGTCACGTGAGCATGTCTCTGGAGTTGCCATGGCAACCGCCAGCAGGGCCATAGCTGCCACAGAACCTGTCTGTGCACCATCGGAGGAGAACGAGCACCTGGGCATGTCTGCTTCCCATGAAAGGTGTCCTGCACAGTGTGCCCTTCACTGGTGTGCTGCCCTGGTGAGTGCATGATGGCGTGCTGCTGGTTCGGGGCTGGTGTGTGCGTGGAGGTGAGACGGCTGATCAGGGTTGACATGACATAGACTGATATACCAGGGGTTTTTATTAAAAAAAATTGCAGGCATCCTGACCTGGCACATGGCTGAACTATTTAACCACATACAAGAAACTGGTCAGGCCGCGCCATCCTTTTCAGTAGCTCACATAGTAGTCATCCCGAAAGCAGGGAAAGACCCTGCATGTGGCAAGTCATACCGTCCGATATTGTTAAACACCAACGCAAAAATCTACACAAGTGTCCTGGCCTCACACATGGAAGATATTACCCGGACCAGGTGGGCTTTATAAAAGGAAGACAAGGTGCCGACGCCATGCATAAAACGCTGGACATCATGGAACATTCTGAGGGGGTAAATGGGGGGCAGGCACTGCTTAGCTTGGACTCAGCGAAGGCATTCGATCGGGGGGAGTGGGAATTTCTCTGGGCCATACTCAAGAACATGGGATTTGAAGAGCGTTTCATAAGCGGAATTCAGGCACCATTTAAAACCCCAAAGGGAAGGGTGGTGGTGAATGGCAAACTATCAAATGAGTTTGCCCTAACAAGAGGAACCAGACCAGGATGACCCCGCTCAACCCTCTGTATGCCCTATCTATAGAACCTCTGGGAAATGTAATCAGAAATGATGACTATAGAAGGGATCAAGGTGGGGGACACAGTATAAACTGGCGATGTTCGCCGACGACATGCTCTTCTATCTGGCAGACCGCCTGACATCAATACCCAAAGTCCTGCGAACTATCAGAGAATCTGGAAAATGGGCAGGGCTGAAAGATAATGCAGAGAAATCCACTCTTTTCCCTTATAACGCCCCGAATGACTCAGATGGAGGAAACCAAAACACGGGGGGTAAATACCTATAGCACGGCAGAAGTTAAAATATCTGGGCATCAACATCACAAGAAAAACGAAAGACCTCTATGAGGCCAACCTCCCACCTCTAATGTCAAAGCTATCAAAGGACCTAGACAGATAGGCAAAGTTGACAATATCATGGCTTGGCCGCCTCAATGCAATCAAAATGGTGATTCTCCCCAAAGTCCCATACCAATATCAGATGCTTCCAATAGACATCCCGGAATTGAAAGCCAAACTCATTAAATTTCTGTGGCAGGGGAAAAAACAGCAAATATCCTACAACACTAACGCGGCGCAAGGAGGAAGGGGGAACAGGACTCTCAGAATGTTACACTTACTACAGAGCAGCCCAAATTAGGGCCCTGGTGCCGCATCTGAGAGGGGATAAAAACAATGGGTGGCAATCGAAAACCACCTGCAACGGGCAGTAACCCTAGGGGAATGGCTGTGGGCCGCGAAATCAGCATTCCCAACCAAAGTTATCAGCCATCATGCGGTTGGAACAAAGGAGAAATGAAGGGACTCATGACATGGTCATCACCTATGAGCCACATATGAGCTCCCCCAATCAGAAATGAGATCCAGGACCCTCAATGTTTCAAGGAATGGCACAAAGCAGGTCTGGAAAGGGTGGGACAGATGGTAAAAGGAGACACATGCATGTCTCTTCAAGAAATGGAAGCTGGCCTGCAACTAAAACCCCTAGGAACATTCCAATTCCTACAACTGAAGGGAGTCCTGACAGCCCCGAAATGGAAGGATGAACTACAAAGGGTACTTGCGCCACTTGAATTTTTTTTTTAAGTGAAACCTCGTTGATTAAGGGCCTCATCTTCCAGTTGTAGAAGACTCAACTATGCAATCAAAATAACATGGATGGAGCTCTCAAAAAAAGATCGGAGAAAGATCTGGGCCCCATGCTGAACGAACACCTGTGGAAACAAATGTGCAAATCATCCGACAAAACCTCCATCCCAGCGCAATACAAGTTGCACGGTCTAAAACTACTGCACATGTGGCTCTATGATCCCAGGTGCCTCTCCAGAATGTTCAACCAAGCGAGCCCTCAATGCTGGAGGGAATGCGGCGACCAAGCAGACTACTGGCACATGTGGCGGGCCTGTCCGAAAGTTCAGGAATTTTGGAAAGAGCTACTGTCCTAGATCAAAAAGATTGACGGGGTAGTACGCGAGTGCGACCCAAGATTAGGACTGTTTGGTCTGGAAGAACAGGTAGGCCGGTGGCCGCGGCTCCCCTAAATGGCACACTTCTTGCTGCTAGCGGCCAGGGTTTGCCTTATGATAAACTGAAAGTCACAGGCCCTCCCGTCAGAGAGAACCTGGACCCGGAAAGCCAGAGAAATCTACGAGATGGAGAACATTAAGGGGCCCCTTCACGATCTCTCCCCAAGCAGAGAAATGGAATGGACTCCCTTCCTTGCCATCTATAAGTAATTGGTGAAGACGCCAGGGGCTGGGCTCCCCGCTGCAGTGCGTGAAACCCGAACTCTATAAAAGTTAATCTCGACTTGTCTTGTCTCAGAGGTGGGGTGTAAGGGTTGTTAATGTTTGAACGAAAACATGATGCAATCATGATGAATGTGAGTACGAAATTACATGATTTGTGAAGTGTTCAATAATAAAATGCCCAACAAAATAAGTTTTTAAGAAAAAAATAAATAAAGAGTAGCGCCTACAGGATGCCAGATAATGTGAGGTATCACATAAAAGAGGTCAATAAGATGCATGACCTTGGAGTGATTGAACATTCCACAAGTCCATTCATGGGCTAGCCCAGTTGTGTTAGTATCAAAGGCAGGAACTAAAGAACTTAGATTCTGCGTGCACTATAGGGCATTAAATGCAGTTACCAAGACTGAGGCCAATCGATTGCCAAGGACAGATGAACTGGTGGAAAAACTGGGCTCTGCAAAATTCCTCAGTACTTTTGACCTGACAAGTGGTTATTGGCAGATTGCCATGACTGACCAGTCCAAGGAGAAGACCGGATTCTGAACCCCACAAGTCTTGTACCATTTTAAGGTCATGCCCTTTGGTTTAAAGAATGCACCTGCCACATTCCAGAGACTGCTCAACCATGTTCTGAATGGGTTAGAGAACCTCTGTATGGCATACTTGGATGACATAGCAGTGTTTAGTCCTACCTGGGACATGTGTTGAAGGCCCTTCAACAGGCCAATCTGACCATCAAAGCAAGTAAGTGCCAAGTTGGTCAGAGTAAAGTGGTCTACCCTGGTCATGAGGTAGGAGGAGGGGAAATCAAGCCGTTACCCAGCAAATTACAGGCTGTACAAGATTGGGCCACTCCAACTACTCAAACCCAAGTAAGAGTCTTCTTAGGACTTACTGGTTATTACAGGAACTTCATTGAAAACTATTTCACCATAGCCTCTCCTCTGAATACCATATCCTCTCCCAAGTACCCTAAAAGGTTCAAGTGGCATGAGGAGTGTGACAAAGCCTTCCAGTGGCTGAAATATGCCCTCTGTAAAGCTCCAGTGCTGAGAGCTCCAGATTATACTCAGGCCTTCCTAGTCCGAACTGATGCTTCCGACACAGGGATAGGAGCAGTCTTGAGCCAATTTGATAGCAAAGGCAGGGCAGCTCCCCATATGCTTTATTAGTAGAAAATTTAAAAATAGGGAAACAAGATGGGCAACCATTGAATGTGAATGTTTTTCTATTGTGTGGGACCTGAAGAAATTCAGACCATACCTCTATGGAACTACGTTCAAGATTTAAATGGACCACCAACCCTTAAGGTGGCTGATGCAGATGAAAGGAGAAAACCCAACATTGCTCAGGTGGTCCATAAGCCTACAATTTTTGACTTCACTATTGAGCACAGGTCAGGTACCCAACATAAGGATGCTGATGGTCTCTCCAGAAAGTATGACCGGCTGGATCGAGAAAGCTATCCAGGAGTAGATTAGATCCTCCTGTCCCTAGTCTGGGAGGGGATTAGTGTTTGGGAGATTTATCATTTTTATGTTTTATCCCCTCTCCTAGTGGGACCCCCAGCATGTTTTGCTGGAATTCTGGACATTTTTCTTTCAATCCTGAATGAGTGGAGCCTTTTTTCCACTCATTCATTCTTGTGGGCACTCTTTATGGAGCTCTATTCTTTGTATTCTGCCTGCACTATGGAGCCTGTCTGCTCCATAGCTCTTAAATGCATCTGTGTTTTACTACTGCAGCACACAGCTCCTTATGGGCAGTGTTGCCGGGGACCCGTACGGGCCCCACCTTTAAGATTCTTTTTCTATATCCTCGAGTAACAACAGTTCTTAAGGATATCTCTCCACAAACTATATAGTCTGGGAGATTTGCACACACCACCTTCAGTGAAGCACCAAAGAGATACTTGTAATTGGTTATTTATAACACGCTTAATACCCAGAGGTTTCTAAGCGATGACCCAGGGATCGAACCTGTGTTGCTCCGCATCGTCTTGCTTCCAAGGTGAGCGTGTTGCACCCGAGCTATCCTCCCGAGACTGCTTAGTATCGTCGTCCTCTCTACTCCTGTGACTTTTTTGTCACATAGACAATCTCCTAGTTATGTCTGGTGGCAGTGGACGTGTTCTACCAACTATTGTGTAATCTTTATATCGCAGGCAATGCCCATAGCATTGGTAGTGTACAATAGGGGCAAACAAGTACCAACTTGGGGCCTCCTTTCATTTTTTGCCATTTCTAGCGTGGCTGTTCTTTGTTAACCCTTCTTGTACCATTCTGGGAGAGGGAGGTCAGTGTGTGTGTTTTGCCTTTGGTGGGAAACTTTGGGTATCCCCCACCAAGCTCCAGCCTTTCTGGGCAGGCAGGCGGGAAGTGGAGGAGTCTTCTATCCCCCCCGTCTGTTTGCCAGAGTGCCTGAATAGGACCAGCTCCCACAGGGGGTCTGGCTGTCCTGATTGGACAGCCAAACACCCATTTCTGTAAAACGCTGAGAGAGATTGCAGAGGAGTGTGTGCTGCAACTGTATAAAAGGTGAGGCTTCTGGAGTGAAAAGCAAGTCGACCACTGGAAGCAGAAGTATCCGAAGAAGATGACCAGAGACGTCTGCAGACCCTTTTGAAGCGACCACTGCTGTCCTGACCCCGTTTTCTATGCGACAGAGGAGTTCCGAAGAGGATGACTCTTTCCCTTTGGCTAGTGGGAACAACCTGGAGGCCAGAACAAGACTAGCTGTACTTGACCATAACAACAACGTAGGTAGGGAACAAGCAAGAACTTCAGAAACAATTGGGATGCTTTGTTACTACAAGGCCTTTACAAAACGAAGCAAATAATGGGTGGCCAAGCCAATATACGAGGAAATATATTTTAATTTTGTCAAAGATCTGACATTGACTGTGTTGGGCATGCATACTCATGGACTGGATGCTGATTTTGCTCCCAGGACCCATACAATGCCACAAAACATTGCAAAAGAGCCTTGTCCTCCAAAATCCAAACTTGTCGAAATGTGGACTTCTAGATTCAAATGATTTGTAGCTCCCTTTAAAATGTACTCACAGTAACATTTGGAGGTGTTATAAATGCCATATCATAACATTTGAACTCAAAAGAAACTGTAATTGAATATTACACGGCACGGTCAGACTCCCATAATAAATGTGCTATCCCGCATCAGAGTTATTGGTTTATATGGTGCCTATTATCAGAGTTTCACTAGATCATACAAATATATTGTCCAGTTCATTCTAGTATGTGATTTCTTAGAGAATAAAAAAAACAATATCACGAAAGTTCTCTCAATACAGAGTGAAAGTTGGTGCCTTCGATGTTGGCTGTGTTATCCTCTGCTACCCAGGTACTTGCAGCCTTCTGAAAACTGATCTGACGCCAAGGGCACACCCTACTCGAATAGTGGGAACCAATTCTTCATTGCCTCATGCCCCTTCCTGACTTGACACACACTTCCCAAGAAGAACCACTTTTTCATTCAGCGGCACGATCATGCGCTTTCACCAGCTACTGCAATTTTAAGAACAAGTTGACACTGCTCAGGGATGTACTATGTCACCTGTCTCGCATGATGGTTACAGAGAGGGCTGACCCGGGTGCCTTTTGGAAAGCCACAGCGCCAGTGATGACAACACACACAGTGTCTGAACACGCACCGTCTATTGGTAAAACAGTGTACACAACAGTATTACATAGGGGATGGAAGGCTACAATTAGTTTTTTGCTCATCCGTCTGTAGATTACAGAGTGTGTAAACTGGGATCATCTCTCCATGTAGCGAAGGCTACAGTCTATCTAACTCTCACAAGTTACATTGTGAAAGGTACGATAATATGCTAGAGTAGACTACTACATAAACAGGGAATGCGTTTGGTGGCATGAATCAGTTGTGGAGGAGGGTGAGGTTTGATTTATGAGGAATTTCCTTTGAGGGCCGATGCACACGTGCGTTACAGCAACACACACAATTTGTGAATGTTGAGACGTTAACGTGGCGTAACATATCTTTACATGGATGTTTTCAAGCTGTCCTTTCTGTTCTGAAACACTGTACCGCATCATTGCCTATTCCATTCTTTTCTGAAATCAAAAGCTAAAACGTCTCTGCCTTTGAACAGGACAAGTGCCTTATTGTAATTTGGCCTTGAACGCTAGGCAGCAATTGCGCAAAGGACATAAGTTGTGGGGAATAGAAGAAAAAAAGATAACTTTCAATATATTGAGAGCAGACATACGGCAAGTTAGTGTGAACGTGTGTGATACATCGTACAGAGCGGTGGCTCATCGACAGAAACTCACCATGGAATTTCCAGAAATTATGTAAATTCAAGATTACATAAAATTGTTATTGGGATTAAAAAAAAAAGAAGAGTAGAGTGCTTTATGCATAATAACTAATTAAACACCACCCGTATGCAGGGTGGTGATATCTAAACCGCTTTGTCCCACGAACATACCGTTGTAACGTTCAGCTTCATAAAATCGGTGGGGTAAACGTGGCCATGTGCACTGTGATCACTTTTCTATCAGTAATCTTGCGAGCTTCGTAATAATGACATCTGTCCGTGGTTCAACCTAAATGGTTGCTATGTTTGTTATTCGTTTTCTCCATGTGGTTCTCCATCCTATTGGGAGCTATACCTACTTCACAGCGCTCAACTTGTACGCAACTTGTGGTCTCAAGCAGTACAACATGTTTTCATTTGTGTGTTAAATATTGGTTGTTTTGCCCTCATGATTAGGTTTCAAACAGTTAGGAGTTATACGGTAACTTGTTATATTAAAATACAGAACGGCTACTGAAATGTATTTTTATTGCGTTTTGTTCGCAGATACTTTGTACCGTACTGCCCATGCCATTTTTCCAGGTGCCAGCTGATGGCTTCTTCAATCAACACTGGAGGATTACCATAAGCAGTGTTTTTTCGATCACCGTTATTTGGGACAACCGACATGGACCCAATATGTCCATTGGCGGTCCTGGCAACAAGGAGCAACCTGTCAGCATTGCTGATGTAGCAACGTGGAGAAGCAAGAGCATTGGACTTGAAAGTGAAAAAAATAAATTTCTTCTCCCACATGAAGCTCCAAGCGGGTCATTGAATTGTTTTGCAGTTGTACCATATGGCAACACAAGGACACACATCATTGATCGTTCATCGTAATCTGCATAGCTTGAGAGTCATGCGATGGTCGTTAGCTCTAACTTACCTCCGAAATAAAAAAATCATTAGTTTCCTGGAGTTTATAATTTCTTGTGAACGTTCTTTGAAAAATAAAAGCACATTGCGGACTATTGATGTATTATTGAAATATTCTATATGCAAATGCTATTTAGGGCAAGACAGAAAAGGTACACTCTGTGTGAGGATATCTGTGTTTATTTTGTGTTTATCTTCCTGTTTCTGTGGGCGTGGGTGATGACGTGACACGTTGGGCTACATTGGCCACAAACGTAATGAAAATAGGTGGAGCAGATAATTCGGACAAGTGATGTCAGCTCTAAGGGCGGGTGCTTTGATTTATTGCCGCGAGCGCACCTTAGGGCGATCGATCCACGAATACGATTAGCACAAGATGGCCGCGCCCAACACGTTGTTTTCACATGTGTAAAAGTGAGGAAAACTAAGGTAAGATGCATAGGAAAATGTTTTATGATCGATCCCAGTGTGCTTAAAATGACATGCCCGAACGATCGGGACAATAACATTATTGAGCGCACTGTTCCTTTAACATTAAACAGAAAAGTAACATTAGCACTAATAAATAGCATCACATAAAAACTACATTAAAAAAAACATTGTTGGAACCTTAACTAACCCTCTGTTTTTGACTGGCATTACTGTGTGAATGAGTGTATGAGTTAATAGTGGTTTGGTTGTGTACTGGGATTGTATGTGTGCTGGTCCTCAGGCTGTGAATGTTAGCTGTAGTTTGGCCTGAAAAGTGGTATGAAGACAATGGGCCTCATTACAAGTTTGGAGTTGCAGGTAAATAAACAGGTGGAAATGTCATTACCGCCACTTTTTTTAAGCAGTAATGGAATTACCGCAGATATTACAACTTTTGGAGGTGAAGTAGAGGATTTACCTCTAGCAAAAATCTGGAGCTGAATCCTCCACTTTACCTAAAATAATCTGTGAATTTACGGCACTGTAATTCTGAGAGTGCTGGAGGGGAGTGGGAGGGGGGTGCTTCTTGGCCTGTGGCTGTGTGATAGAGGTTTGAGGCCTGTTGAAGTCGGATAGGAACATCCATCCCTTTACCTATTGTGAGACAGGCATGGTATCAAGAGAGACACAGAATGAAAGATGTTAGTTTCAAAACCTTTATTTACTAAGGTTCCTGGGTTGGAGTAATACCTAACTGGCTCCAACTCTAAAGGGATGGTTCCCTTAACTGATGTTTCTAAGGGCCGTCATTATCTGAAAGGCCAAAGTAAAAATCAGTCTGTGCTTCTGAGTTCCCTTACCCAAGCTTAGGTCCCTTTCATCTTTAAACAAAAACAAAGTTCTCCTAGTTAGGATATACCTTTCACTGTACAGTTCTTACATGGGATAGTATCGAGAACGCTGGGCTCTTGCTCCTCCAAAGCACGGCCACTCTGAGCTGCAACCCCTCTTCTTGCTCTCCGTACCTTTCTTCTGGCAACTTTTCTCTTCTGTGCCTCATTCACTCTGTTGTTTTCCACTTCACTATGCCTCCTGGACGCCTCCTTTTCTATCGTGCACACTTGCACTCTCTTTATATCTTGTCGTGCCTCTTGCACCCTTCTCTTAATAATAATAATTTGGCATTTATATAGCGCTACGAACCCTCAGGTATCTGAGCGCTGCTTATTATTTATTACCCACAGTGTGTGGTTCTCATTTATCGACCTCGGAAGGATGAAAGGCTGAGTTTGGCCCCGCCGGGATTCGAACCTGCGTTAGCAAGCTCTGCACGGATGTCAAAGCGAGCGCTCTACTCGCTGTGTCACTTGACCGGCTTGCTTCTATCGTGCCCCTGGCACCCTCTGTTTCTTTGGTTGTGCACTCTTGCACCTTCTTGTCACTTCCACGTGCTGCTCGCACTTTGTTTTCACCTTCGGGTCGCTCGTTCAACTTTTTTCACTTCCTCTCGCTTTTACTTTTCAAATCAGTCGAGTCACTCGCACCCTCTTTCCTGCTTCAGGTCACTCGCACAATTCTTTCTCTTATATTTCTTACAGTTCACTTTCCTCTTATTTCAGCTGCCCGAGTGTATTTTCCTTCGAGCTTTCTTTCTGACTTTCTGCTGGTTTTCTCGCTCTCTTTCGGCTTTCTTTCTGTGAAAAACCAGAGGGTGTTTCACTGCCCAGACCCCGTGGATCCCTTGCTCAGGTGGCCAGGGCACTGGCATCGCCTTTGGATCCAGACTCTGAGGGTGGACAAATGTGGACGATCACCTGGGTGAGGGGTCCTCATGGAGTGGTGGAGGGACACCCGATGGCGAGATGTGGTATCCACCCCCTTTCCAATACCTCTATCCAATCCTATTGTCTGGGATATTCAAAGTTTCCAGATCGCCCCACCCCTTTCCTACACAAATACTGAGCCGAGGAAGAGGAGGTCTTGGGCTGAAAGGATTACCACCCATGCAATACATTTGACATGTCCCTCTAACGAGATCAGGCAGGGTCAGACACTTGGCTTTGATCAAGCACACCTAATACCGATTAACTCTCGGCACATGGTTAAAAGGTGGAACACTGAGCCACACTTTGAGCAAGGTGGTGCATGAGAAGGAGCAGTCCCTCTAGGGCTATGGCTATGGCTATGGCGATGGTGATCCAGACAAAGGAGAGCAACAAACCGAGGGGTTAATCCAAAGGGGCAGAAAGTCAGAGACGCCCCCCCACACCTCAGAGAGAGATTGTTATTTCCGAAAGGCTGTGAGGATTGTGCAGGACAGCCAACTGAAAGGGAGAAAGAGTCTTCCAAGTGCTTCAAGATTACCAGCCACCCTCCCGGGCGAACGGCAGAGTTGGGGAGGCACAGACTCCTACATCAAAGGCGCGAAAGTCGGAAAGCATTTTAACACAACCAGTGAGTTGAGGGAAGCAAAGAAAGCCTGGTCTGTGTTCAAATGAAATGCTTGCGACAGTATCCAAAGGATTAAGGTTACGCGAGCACGGATAAGCTGCGAAAGAAAAGGAATCCATTGTTAAGAAATGTGAATATGAAATACAAAGTAGCAGAGTGGTCCGGCAAAGTGAGACTGCCCAATCGAAAGCCTCTGTGAAATGCTTTAAAGCTGTAGAGGCAGCGGGAAGCGAGAAATGATGAGTGTTAAGTGAAAAGCTCACGAACTGTTGAACTTTGTTTTGTTGAATTTGGCAAGAGAACAAAAAGGAGGGTCTGAGCCCAACTAAAGGAGACCCATGTGAAAAGCAACAGAAGGGTCCGAGCCCGACCAAGGGAGACCCGTGTGTGAAAGTAAAAGGAAGTACACTTTCTAAAAGACATTCGAACTGAAGGAAAATATGTTAAGTGGAAGTAAAGAAAGAAAGGAGGGTCAAAGTGGTCATGTGGAGGTGAGAGCGCAAATTCTCCCAGTTTAGAAAAGTCTTTGACAGCGAAATCAAAATGTGAAAGAAGGTTTGAGCTTGACTGAGGGGACCCTATGGTGAACTTTGATCAAATACTATACTTGGAAACTGTTTTGCTGAAACGGTGAAGAAGCTTGAAGGATGACCTGGACTTGGGTGAGAGGAACCCGAGAGCGTGTGACTCAGATTTGAATGGCCAAGAAGGCCCTGGAGGGCAGAGCCAGCCACCTAACTGTGTTCGCAAAGCCAAAGTGTGTTCATCCATCAAGTGTTCCATCTAACCACGTGCTATACAACGTGGGGACGAGAATGAATACCGATTTATATAGCCATTCTGACATTTCGATTCACCCCTGAATTTTTCCCTTTGTAGATACATATCCCTATATAACAGAGTGTATTAGAGTGAGGGCAGGCATTCAGTTTTTGTTAGTATAAGCCTTTATTGTTTGACTTAGACTGACTAGGACTGTTTCTTTATTATTTCATGGTCGAGATTACGCCCATCTTAGTTATAGGGCCAGACAGGAGTTTTTCCAAACCCCTTCAATTTAACAACAAAGTTTTTCAAACTTGCAACTCTTGTGTCAGTATCTACTTGTGATACCATGCATCCCTTACATTTCTTTTGTGCCACTTAACACTCAGTTTGATTTCTTGCTTGATGCCTGTCCACAATCTGTCACTTGCCTTTCGCTCTGTGCCGCTTTACTTCGGTGCCTTCCTCCCGCTCCGCTACAGTCACATGCAAGCTCCAGAGTTTCTCTGTCATTAATTTTCACGTAACTCACCGGGCAGGATATGCAGGGTTGAAGTCAGGGTCTCAAACTGCCCCTCAGACGCCCTTGGGGCAGGCACATGTCCGAAGGGAACAAGCACTCAACTGAACACGGCCAGCAGACTGCCTCACTCTGGCTCCTTGGAGCATGGCTCCCTCGCCACGCTGCAGCCCATCACAGACACTGGGTCAGTGTATCCGCACGCCGTTCTCCTCCAGCCTTCAGCTCCTGCGCTTCTCTACTCCTTGGCTTCTCTGGTCCAGACGGCATCGCCAGCTTGCTCCTTCAAACCACACCTTTTATAGATTGATTTGAATTATGTATAGCGTGCACGCAACAAACTAAATCGAATCCTGGCGCAGATGGAAATATAACAGAACGTAGCAACTGATCACCCAGTAATGAAGTAATTACAAAAATGAAGAAGGAAGGCGATTATTTAAAAAGATGACTCTTAAGGCCTGCTCGGAATGCCAGAGATGGCCCTCCTTAGGTTCAGAGGGAGGCTATTCCACAACCTGGGGCCAGCAACTGAGAATCTGCAGTTTCTTCTTGAGACACATTTTATCCTTGGAATAGTTAGCAACAGTTTGTCTTCCGACCTTAGGGCACAGGCGGGATAGTACAGGTTGAGCTTGTCCCTTTAGTAGCTAGTTGCAAGTTTATTAATACATTTAAACACCAAACAGCCGATCTTAAATTTTACGCAATCCTCCACCGCTAACCAATGCAGGGAGCAGTTAAGGCCAGAGATTAAGGTGTTTTCAGGTGCACCAAACAATAATCTGACTCCTGCATTTTGTGCCTTTTGAAGGTGATGGATCTGTTTGGCCGGGCCACTGGCAGGGAGCCCATTACAATAGTCCAATTTGGAATTGACTAGAGCTCCAACAACCACTGCACGGTCAGATTCAGGTACATAGGGAAGCGCCAGCCGCAGCAACGGAATGTTAAAGAAGACTGACTGCACTCTAGCCGATACTTGAACAGCACAGCCAGATACATCCTAGGTTTTTAACCCTGGATACATATTGAAGTGTGGGACCCAGAAACTGGGGTGGAGGCAGACTAATGCTCCCATCCAAAACATATCACCTCTGTTTTCTTGGGGTAGAGCTGTAGCCAGTTTTGTGCCATCTATACCCCCTATTTCTTCCAGGCACCTACCTACCTTAACAAGAGCATTTTCCACATTGTCAAGTCTGATGTACAGCTGCATATCATCAGCATAAGAGTGGAACCTGAGATTATATTTCTCCAAAATGTTCATTAATGCGTGAAGGTAGATGTTATATAAAAGGGGAGAAAGTGCAGAGCCCTGTGGTAAACCGCAACATGGTGCAAGAATTTCAGATATGTAACCTCCCACCTATACCCGCTGTGTGCGCCCTGCCAGGAATGAGGTGAATCAGTTAAGGGCACATGCATCGACGTTCCCTGTATTTTTTAGGTGATCGAACAGAGTGCCATGGTCCACCATGTCAAATGCAGCAGATAGCTCGAGCATCACAAGCAGGGTAAGTTTGCCTTCATCCCCTGCCTGTAACAACTTGTCCCCTTACAGCCACCAATGCGGTCTCCATACCAAATTTGGGTCGGAAACCTGTGGGCTAAATTGACCCACCGAACAGAATTTCTCCAAAACCAAGCTGCATTTCAGCAGAAACAGCAACATGGTTGCGCTGGTTCCAGTGAGCACCATTGCCTCAAAACTGCGTTTTGCAGCAACAAATCTTGGCAAGCACACTGAGGAAGCCTGCCAGTGTGATCTTACATATAACGCAAAAGAAATAGAGTGAAAAAGCAGCACTGCTTTGCTGAAAGCCCAAAGTCCCTATTAAAAAAAGGAAGCATTTCACCTTTAAAAAAAGATGCTGCTCTGACGCTATTTTCAGCTGTTCTTCTTCAAACTACTCTTTTTAATAAGGCCCTGCCATGTCCATTCATATCCCCATTGTGCTTCAGCAAAACCAAGCATGTCCCCTGAATGACGGGCTCTGTCAAACCAAATCTGAGAAGAATCCATAAAGAAACTTCATTTACCCGCATGGGAAGCGCGTTCATTTTTGGTTTACAAAGTGTCAAAGATCAGTAGTTCAAAGAAACTCCAGCTATCTGGGCTATGTCAATTTCAGGGCATCTGTACTTCAAATAAACTACTACCCACCAGAAAATTAAGGTTGCAAAACAGTGTGGGAATCCAGAGGGAAAGACAAAACAGAGTTTAAGAAGCAACGTGCTAGAAGCTTGCACCACATGTGTAAAGTGGGCTTTGCAAACTAAAGAAAAAAAAATGCCCGTTTTAAAGAAAAGTAAAATGTTGAATGAAAGCGTGTCTGTGCTTAGCAATGAGAAGGGGTTGGCTGCTGGGAAACGCATATGGGTTGTCTATTCAACAGGCTTGGTTTTTTTTTATTCAGGACCAAATAAAAGAAAATAAAGTTTTAACTGCCTTGGCTAGATTTTGCAGGCTTCCAAAAACAGGTTATTCCAGTTGGCAGAGCTAGGGCTTCCCCCAAGAAAGGGAACCATCATAAACTCTCAGTAGATACTAACACCTCCGTGATCATTACTAGGTTGGACAGAATCTGGTCTGGGTTGAACCCTCTGACAATGGAACTCCCAGGACAAGGAAGTGTGAAGTGGGGAAGGGGCAATAAACCTTCAATCAAGCTGGGAAACCCCCACCTTACTCTGGAGGAAATTACAGTTGGTGGCAGCTGAAGAAAAAGAAAATGGTCCCGTGACAGACAAAGGACTGCCACTTGCTTCCAAAAACTATTAATAAAAATGTAAAGACTTTCATCTCTGCAGCAGGACTTTGTAAAAATGCGAATATTTCGCAGTTTAGTGGTGATTTTGTGGTTTGTAATTTGAGACATTGTAGAATTCACTGACACTTTGGGAACAGAAACGGCAAAGAATTGGGGATTATAAGGAAAGTATCCATTCAGCCATTGTGAATTTTAATACTTACCTCCCTTATGATAATCCACACACGTGTATAAAGTTACAGAATTTTAGGCCGAATCTTTCATACTCAAAATTACTAAAAAGTATTAGAAGTGCGAAACAATGTCTCACAGATTTCAGAGATGGAGTGGAATGGTCTGCATACCTGTTTATGCAAGTTGCGAAGAGACTTCAACTGTATAAATGTACTATTTGTGGCAAAATCGGATTTTAGCTAAAGTAACTGTGGGAGATTTTTGAACGTTGTAAAACTCACATCATAAATCTGATATTCTGCCTTGAAATCCAACCAGTTGAGAGCGAGGCGGGGACTAGCACCCCTGACCAATCCAGTCGGTTAGAGGTGTGCTTAGTTAAGCCTGCCCAGCCATATACTTCGATGATGTCACCATGCATTATAATTAAGAGTCCCTGACAAGACTCTAGACAAACACTCTTCCTGAAGTTCCTGCGCTGCGTTCCTGATCTGCTCCATCCATCTTGCTGATCCCAACTACAAGGCCTAAGCATTGCTGATCCTATTCCCAGCAAGGCCATTGATCCAGAATAAACCCACTAATCTCCCATTAACAAAAAGGGGAAAGCTGTGGTACCTTTTGCATCCTGAACCAGCCTAGCTTGCTGCCCACTACCTGCATGCCCACTGCAATCCTGCCATTCAGCTGTCCTTTGCCAGGAGAATTACCATCCAGTGACCCGAATTGCCCAGCTGTTCGCTACCTGGTGACCAGACCTTGCCCAGCTGTCTTTTGCCCCGCTATCCCAAAAATAGAAAGTGGACTGTGAGTGTAATCCCTACCCCTTAGAAATACATAGCCTATCTGGTCTTGCCTTTGTCCTTATCCCACTCTTTAGGCAATCCTATCTTAACCCGATAACTTGTTGAAACTGTTAAAATTTTATGACAGGATGCAAGGATAATTCTAAGTGCTAGCGCCATCTCTTTCCAATTTTGTGTTATGTAATCCTAAACCATTAGTCATATTTCGAGTGATCGGACTGGTTTTGTGCCAGGGTTGGGCGCTGGGGTGACAGGGTTGAACTTGCAAATCAACCTTGGATCTTACTGTGTCCATCTTTGGTGGTCTGGTCTGAATACTCTAGTTAAAAAGTATATATCTATCCCCAGCCCAAAATCCGCACTCCAAATCAGAGCATTTCACCTGTTTTTCATAGAAACCGTTTGGGTAATTTAAAGCGGGAATTGAGAAAATTGCAAGTTTTCCCATGTGTCATTTGGCTGCAGCATGCTCTACACTTTCCACTCATTTTCGAACTGTATGCCTTTTGCTGATCCATTGTTTTGTGATTGCCAGTGATATAACATACATGCTATTGTGATATGTACATTATAATTTAACCACACTAATTAATTATTGGCCATTTCCGAGTGTTATTTTAGGCTTTTGTTAAGGGTTTAAAGTCCGTTTTTGCCTCTTATTCTGTGAGGGAAGGTCAGATTTTTATTCTGTCTACTGCCTCTTATTCCTGATTACCTGCTGCATCGTTCTATCCACTCAGAATTCGATTATCTGTGGGAACATTGCAGGGGGAACATTAACTTCGGTGCTATCTTTCCTAAATCAAAAAGTGCTCTTATTCAACCGTGCTGTATATATGTTCTAGAGGAAGGTTATCAAAGTGTCTGGATGCCATTTGCATTGCGATTATCACCCCATTGGTGATTGCTGGCCCAAATTAAAAATTGCATGATTTCTTTTGAATTCTAAAATAAATAAATATTGCATTTCACCAACCAGCCTGGTTCATGGTCCATTGTGACCTAGGGTATTTGAAAAAGGGGGTGTGTACCATCTCAAATAGAATCTGCATAAAATACATACTAGGCCGAGACCAAGTGTTATGCTCACCTGGTATCCACGGGGACGCCACCCAGCCAGTTGGTCATTGGTGCCCTTCTCTATGACTCCCTGGTGTGGTTCTCGGTGTCGATGGGATTCCGCCTGGAAATGAAGACTATATTAGGACTGGACGACCAAGGTACGTTTTCCCCCACCTCGGTTGTGTTTTCAGCCCCTCTGTGTTCTCTTCTCACCTGGCTGTCGGAATTGGTGAGCTCACCTGGCTGTCGGAATTGATGAGCTCTCCGTCCTGCTCTCTGGGCAGTGGCGCGTTGTCTTTTGTGGGCGCGGGCGGTCCAGTTACTTCACTGACTGTGGCCCTTGTAGTGTCTTTCAGGTAGGTCTTATTGCGATTGATGGCGTTGTTATTCTTGCATGCCTTTTCTCTGTTCTAAAATCTTTTTATCTCCCTTAGGTGCGCAGAGTATCCGCTTGGAGAACTGGGTAGGCTGGTTCTCACCGGTAGATGATGACGCACAATAGCGCTATGATGCGGTAGGGAGGCGCTTTACGCAGCGCAGCGATGTCTTGTCCTCACTGACCTGCGCTTTTCTCTTTTTCGTAGGTTGCGGTGTGCTCCCAGCGCAGATGGAGTTCCGGAGCTATGCCGGTCGAAAATCAGCCAGCCAGGTAAGTCTCTAAGCGCCTTGTGGTTGTAATGTCTCTTTTACCTCCTTTAATAATGTCTTTCTCCCTTTTTTCAGGTCCTTTGATCCGGGCGGCAAACTCTTCAAATGGAGCTGCCCAGGAGCAGCGAGCAGTGAAGGATGGAGATTATAGGTAAGATTCTGCTGCTAACGATGTTCTTTGTTTTCTGCAGGTCCGGAATTCGTCAGGCTCGTGAGAAAGCTGGACACGGTGAGCGTCACAGTGCTAGTAGCAAAGTAACGCGAAGCGTGTTGTCTTGTTCGGGTGTGGTTTAAATAGCCACTGCAAAGTAGTCCAGGTAAAGTAGTCCCTAGGCCACCATACCCAAAACACTAGACCGCATTGCTTGGTTCTAGGAATCAAGCTATGTGGATGCCTCCATGTTGGCTGAAAGCCCTAAAAAGTAGTTCCACAAGCAGATCTCTATCTTTGTTTATGAACCTGGCGCCAAAGGCCTCAAGAGGGTCTGAGAAGCGGATGCCAGGCCTTATAAGCGATCCGAGTCCCGATTCCACCTGGCCAATGGGCTTTCCAGTGGGGATCAGGGCTGAGGGTCGTGACACCAAGGTGTGTGTCGCCAGATTGAAATCCTTAACAAACCAGATTGCAAGGGATGAAGGAGACCGTTGTTTTCAACAAAGCTCTGGAGCTGGCATGTAGCCAAATTTTTCCTGGTCATGGAAGGCCTGCAATAGGGCGATCATTCTGGTAGTCCTCAGGATCAATACTGGCCTTCTTAAGCATCGGGGAGATGACTGATAATCTCAGATCATCTGGGACCACCCCCTCCATAAAAGACGCATTAACGAACCTCGTTATAAAAGGAGTTAACTCTAGCAAGATCCGCTTTGCCACAAATGCAGGAATAGGAAAGAGTGTGTTATTAGTAGGTTTAAGTTTTGAAAGGAGGTTGCACATTTCCTCCTCTGATCGCTGTTTAAATGTAAAAGAGGCAGTCCTGGTGGTTGTGTGTTCCAATGGGGCGGTGGTTTCAGTCATATCGGTCAGTGGGGTCATGCTATCTGACTCCCTTTGAGACCTGATATTGCCCTGAATGTTTTTAATATTGTCCATGAAGAAGGTATTCAGGCCATTTACATGGTCTGAAGATAGATCCTTCACTGCAATAGTCGTGATTAACAAAGTGTGAGATAACTCTTTGGGGTGGTTTGCTGCAGCTGTAATCCTTCCCCCTAAGAAGTTACATTTTGCTCTGGAAATAGCTTTTTTGTAATTGGTCAGCGCTATCTTCGCTGACAGGGCATGCTCGGGCAATTTTGAGCAGTACCATCTGTTTTCCTGGTGTTCATATTCTGTTTTAAGCTGACAGAGCTGTGTGGTGTACCAAACTTTAGAAGGTCTTCTGGGGATGCTTGTTTTTAGAGTGGCATATTTATCACAGATGGTGTTCATTAATTGGGCCCCCTGTTAAAAAAATCATTGCATCCTTGGCATGAGGCACAGAGACTCAGTGCCTCCCCGACCTCGTTATCAGGTATACTATCCAGCTCCTTTTTCCTGCGGGCTGATTTAGCACCATTAGACATAAGAGCACAACGATCATGTTTAGCTGCCTTGATAGAAAGAGCCTAGGGTAATGGTCTGTCCAGAACATCATTACAGTATTAGTCATGTCAATCCCCCTCCCGCTGGCCAGAACTGCATCCAAGCAGTGGCCAGAATTAGTCGAGCCAGTTTGAGTTAGTGCCAACAACTCATGTTGATTAAGTATTTCCCAGATTTGTTTAGAATATGACTTATTATGATCTTCCAGCCAGTTATTCAAATCACCCAAACATAGTAGCTCTTTGTATTTGATACCTATAGTTCCAAGGAAATCATCAAAGCCCTCTAGGAATGTTGCTGCCGGCCCCGGTGGCCTGTAAACCAACAGGATGTTTACAGAATAATTTGGGGTGATGGTAAGCGTCATTAAACCGATCTCAGAGGAGTCATCCCATTGGATGGATTTAAAGTGGGTTATCCCTAAATGAGATCAATAATTGACTGCAATGCCTCCTCCCGTTTTACCCTGTCTATTAATGTTTTGAATAGCGTAGCCCCCGAGAACTAGAGACGATGAAACATAGCGTGCAGAGTATCCGTAAACCAGGCTACTGTCAAAAACAATATATCTAAATTATAGGATTCAATTAACAGGTTTAATCTCTGTGGAATTTGCCACTGCAGACCTGGTATTTAGCAGTGGTAGGTATAGCTAAATGTGCCTCCTAAGGACCTACTCTCTGCTTTTTTAAATTCAATTCCTGATCCACGAATTTTGATCAATGTACATAGGGAGAGAGCCCCCATATTGTCCATGCTACGCAGAACATTCCCATTATAATGAGTTCTGGTCATATTTACCTCTTGGTCAGTGTAAACAATATAATGATAACCAACACATCATTGGGTGATACCTTTCACAGACCGCAGGTAAAGAAAAAAAACCAGCGTGATTAGCCGAACGCTGCACTCAGTCTGCAAACAGGCCTAAACAGGCTTCGCGTCAGCGCTTAGCGCTGACGCAGGGCAGTTATGGCCTGTGTCGTGTGAAGCGTGCATCAGTGAGGACGCGCGGGCGCAGAGGTTGTTGGACTATGAAGTTCAAAGAACTTCAGGTAGCCCACAGCAGCAGTTTAATAAAGGCAAGTGGCAGTAAACAATATCTACAGCCAATGCTCACAAATATATAAAATACTAGTGATCTAGATCAATGTTAAATTTAAAAGTGACTAAAATGTTCCTTAAAAGATACGAGTAGAGCAACACAGTCTAGAAACCAGTCGGCAGTCATTAGTAAAATTAAAGTGTTCAATTCCTCATTTCACTAGGTATGCGCAAGCTTATAAAAATCAGCGGCACAAATAGGTAAAAACACTCAATGCTGGGTCAGGTGTGAGTGATAAAAAGTAAAAAGTAAATGCCTGACTGACTATCTGTGGGACAGTTTGAGTTCTTTCTATAGCCCGTTTCCCTTACATTCCCCATCTTGTTCCTATGGGAAATCTTGACTACCCCTAGTTGCCTCTTCCTCGTCCCAGTATTGGTTGGAAATAGAAAGTTGGAGATGTTTTGGGGTTGGAAACCATTTCTAAACATTGAAATGTTATTAGGTGATTGACAGGGAAAAGAAGGGAATCCCCTTGCCCTGTTTTTATATAATGGGGTTACTCCCCTCCTGAGGAGGTACTACCTACCCCTGACATTCCGTCATAAAGGCACAGTTCTTGATGCCCCCCCCCCCTTGGGTCTGAAATGTGAGGAGCTAAAATAGGTCTTGGGTTTAAAGTCATATTGTTGTTTCCTCTGGCCATGCTCCCTGTCTGATCTTGTTCTGATATGGTATCCCGCTTCCCTCTTGGATCAGGGACAATGGGGCCAGCAAATCCTACAAAGGCTTCAGGGACTTTTTCCTCCTTGTCTTTTGTCCCGTTAGGATACCATGTCTCACCTGGGCATCCCCATGATCACAACCTTAGATCCCCCTACCCAGGTGATCCGCCCTCTCTCCTCCACCCCACAGGGTTGGGATCCAAGAGCAATGGCCCTCCCCTGGCCACCTGAATAGAGGAATCTAGCGGGTTACATGAGAGAATACCCCTAGGCTTCTCACGTAATGCATTATGAATCACTTCGCTGCTGAGGCCATTTGAGGGCTGCGCACCAATTAGATGATCCATCTGAAAATGAAAATCAGAATAGCTCCAACGAAAATGTTCTCCAAGGTGAGAGACGTTAGAGCCAGAGGGTGGTTCCCTTCCCCTGGATTCTTAAATAGGATGGCAATCTCTCTTTACTAACAGTTCCTTCAGTATCTCTCCTTGATTCACAATGCTCCTGTTAGGCAGCAGGTTCTGTAACAGTTTTTCTTAAACACAAGTTTCTTCTTTTTCTAACAAACACTGTCCTTTAACATTTCTTGTAGCTTTGCAAATTGCCTGGTATATTCCTGTCAGGATTTCTCTTGTAGTTTCAACTGCCTGGTATACTCCCCTGCCAGGAATTCTCGTGTGTTTTCACAGTTCCTCTGTATCAGCAAAACTGCATATACCATTCTTGACTCATTTTTATGCTTTAATGTTCGTTCAAACCTTGCCCCCCACTTGCATCTCATGAAATGGGGTTTGGATCTGTACTTTGTTTGAAAGCAGAAAAGGCAATCGTCTTGTGATTTCTGTATCAGCAATCTCATAACGTTCAAATTGACGTTGGCACAGTCCCTCAAGCGCCCCGAGGTCCACACTTGCTTTGGGCTGACTAACCAGTTCTCTTCATCATCTCCGGTCCTGTTTGTGGTGCTTCTACAGCCTGGCTGGGCCACTCTCTTGCCACTCTGGAGTGTGCAGACGTCCTTCCTGCTTCCTTTGCAGCTCGGCGGCCACACGCCTGCTTCCCTTCAGGTCCCCGTAAGGAGAATATTGCCTCTTTGAGCTGCTGTGCATCCAGGACCACTCTCGCGGCTCCCAGCGTCTCCACGGCACTTCCTGCTCGCGCACTGCGTCTCTCCTTCTGCCTCGGCAGGCTCCACTACTCCGTCAAACCAGTTTGTGTCTCTAACGTTCGTGAGCCTCGGAAGAGTAACCAACGTCTTCTCCTGCACCACTGCTCTCAGTAGTGCGGTTGCCATCTTTAAATGTCCCGGGCACAGGTGACTTCACAGAACAACTAGTCTGCACTCTGAGCTTCGAGGTCCTGTTAACGTGTACCAACTCATATCCTCCTCGTCTCAGTACTTAGGTGGTTATGGAAGATGGAGTTCATGGTTGCCATTGGACAAACATTAGTAAGATAGTTTTTCTCCTTTATTTTACACGAGATGACAGTTTCAGATGAAGGTACACCAGAAGCAAAAAGGGTTCTGTTAGAGCTTTGTCTCTTCAGGTCATAGGTGGAAGTTTGGGAAGAGGTTTCTTTACTTCCTCTACAAGGGGGAACAAACAGCTGACAATAGGCCATTAAGGTGTTGGACATTAGAGGGTCTTCCTCATGGGAAAGGGAGAATACTGCGTCTCGTCCAGTGAAGTCACGACATCTCCCCGGAAGTTGTCTTCCACCAGGTTATCTTCCCTTAGACAGCTGCCCACAGGGTCAGGATCAGGTAGTGGCTGCCGTCCCCTGGCCACATGGGAGGATGTCACTGCTGGGGAAACTGTCAGTCAAGGTGAGGTGTACTGCTTTATTTGTTATATGTGGCTCTTTCTCAGGCTCATTTATAGTGTCCATATGATGTCCTGCAGATAGGTGTGAGAAAACGGAGGGTCTTCTCACTCTACTTCTCAGGTGGCCATTGCTTTTGGATGCTGACCCTGGAGGCGGAGAAGCACGGGAGGATCACCTCGGTTGGTGGTCCTTGGGGTGAGGTGCCCACAGGCGAGACATGGTATCCCTCTTTCCCTATTGATGACCAACCTACTCCTCCCCTGGCCTTTATAGGCTATTGGAAATCAGCTTCCCTCATTTCCCCACAATTGAGCCCTGAAAGTACTGGGACAAGGAAGAGGCGACTAAGAGCAATAAACACGCAAACTCCATGTCACCACTTTGGTACTGGGACGAAGAAGATGCCTGCAAAGAGCTGTGAGGGTCAGGCATGTCTCTTTAACTATGGTCAGGCAAATAATTTGGATGTCCACACCTGCAACCTGTCAAGTGGTTACAGGTGTTTAAATGGAGACCTAGAGAACAGAGAGAGAAACAGGGCGACCTGTAGGGAAGAAGCCAGCAGGAGACCCGTGACAAAACCAGGATGATGGCCGATGTAGCGAGGAGCTGTGGAGCCCAAGACTGGTTCAGCAGCCTGTGCCCCTATATTAACTCCCATCATCACTAACTTTATTAACACCTCATTCAACAGGAATTCCATCCCAGCTAATATCAAAGAAGCGTGGGTAAGCCCCCTCCTCAAAAAACTCACCCCAGACCCTACCATCCCCACCAACTATATACCTATTACGACAGTCCCATTCCTGCTTAAAATCATAGACAAAATTGCTTATACACAAGTTCAATCCCACCGGGAAAATAATCACTTACTAGGAGACAGGCAATCCGGTTTCCGCCCCAGGCATAGCACTGAGACAGCCCTATTGGATTTGAAAAAATCAGATGGATGCCATTAGAGAATCAGGAAACCTATGTATACTCTTATTGCACTATATACACTAAACTTCTCTGTGCAGCCCTTGATGCCATGGGAGTTATTTTTTATTTGTTTATTTAAAATGTTTGCAAATTTTTTTACAAAAATTCTTACATCGTTCATGAAAAGGAAAAAAGACATACGGTCCTAAAGGTTCCTAGGAAGGGAGAGAGTGGGAGAAAAATAGAAAGAGATCGAAATTAGCCGTTTCTAATCTCTCATAAGGTCAATGTTCTGCAGGAATTGAGTCACTGCGATGGTCTCGTACATTCTCTCACCGTCCATTAAACGATTCCACCAGAACTCCTCGTCATAATGAGATATGTCCTTGAACAGATGAATCATATGGATCATCCTCTCTTTCTCCAGGCCTTTACAGTCCCCAAGGAGATGTCTGATAGTTTCTTTTTGTTTTGTCATCTCACAGAACCGACATAGGTATGAGGTCGAAATTCCTCTGATGGCTCTGACTTCGTTTGTTGCGATGATGTTCAAACAAGCTCTCAAAAAGGTTTGCCTGGACTGGCGGTTTGGAAATTTCTTCAGATAAGGTCTTGTGTCATTTAGTTTCCTGCTTACCAGTAGAATGTGCGATGCTGATTTGTAAGCAGAAGTGGAGTCTTAGGTTTTTATCCAGTGCCATATTTCTAGTTTAATGATGACTTTTGTTGGATTATTTATAGCTCTGCTTCCGAAGATCCTACATCGGTGAGGGTGTCGTTGACTTTCTGTGTCCATGATTTCAAAGCACTGGAGTTCCGATCGTACTGTTCATTATGAATGATGTCAACAATTTTTGGGCATTTAGGAATAATCAGTTTTCTGAACAGACTTAAACGGTTTCTGTGTAGGATGGCACTTAGTGATTAAATATAGAGCTCCCTTCTGATCAGGACCATTGGCGTTGATGGTGGAAGGTTCAGCAGGCTCCTCCAGAAGAGGCTTTCAAGTTTCTGCCATAGGTAGTCTGGAAGCGTTAAGAAAGCCTCTGTTCCATATAGAATTGCGGGGACGACTTTTGTTCTGTAAAATTGAATGATCGGTTGTAAAGAGAATTTACAGAATTTTCTTTCGATTTTCATTGCCTGGGTTGTCAGACGTTTCATCTTGTCCAACAGTTTTTGCTGCATGTTCTTGTCTGTGGGATTATTACTTAGGGGAACAACCAAGTACTTGAATTCCTCAACCGTCTGAATTTTTATTCCCTCCAGAAGCCAAGTAAAGTTGGCCTTTACTTTAGATGATTTTTGGAATATAATAGTCTGTGTTTTCGACATGTTGATTTCCAAGTTGTTATTTCTTATGTAGGCACTCAGGTTGTCTAACTGCCTCTGGAGGCCGATTGAAGTTTGATCCAAGATGATCAAGTCGTCTGCGTATAAAAGACGTGAAACCTTGGTCCCACCCAGCTTCGGCGGAAAGGATCTGACCTGTGGCTCCGTCTTTGTAGTCCCATAGCTACGCGCTAAACAGGGTCGGCAACAAGGGACAGCCCTGCTTGATGCCTCTCGACGAAGGGATAGGTTTGGAAATGGTTCCTTGTTGGTCCAGTCTTACAGATATTGATGTTTCTGTATGGAGTGCCTGGATTTGTTCCAAGATGAAATCTGGACATTTGTTACTTTTTAGCTTTTTCCAGAGAAGCTCCCTGTTGACCTGGTCGAAAGCCTGGACCAGGTCAACAAGGGCCGCATAAATTGGAGGCCCTCCATCTTTCATTTCATTTTCTCCTTTAAGGTGTCAATAAGGAGGATATTTACCAGGGTTCCGAGATCTTTAACAAAATCTGATTGGAATGGGTCAGTGACATTTGCGTCTACTGCCCAGAGTTGAATGAGGTCAAATAGAGTGGATCCGTAGAGCTTGCCAATAACATCAAGCAGGGCTATAGGTCTATAGTTCTTAGGGTTATCTCTTGGACCGGCCTTATAGATTGGCACTATGGTCGCTTTTTTCCCAAGATAAGGGTACTGATTTTGTTCTTATTATTCTGTCAAAGATGGCTCTGACAAACGTGGCCCATTGGGAGTTATTTACACAAACGTTGCGGATGACACACAAATACTCATCCCCATTACAGGCGATCTAGAACAGGACACCATCAGTATCAATAAAATATACTACCTTATCCAGAGTTGGATGGCAGCCAACAGCTTTGCCTTAATGGGGAAAAAACAGATTCTCATAGTAGCGGCCCCAGTCCGCATAAACAAGTTACACCCAGAATACACATCCATCATCATATATGGTACACCAATTACCATTTCAAACCAAGTCAAAACCTTAGGGGTATACCTTGACTCCAGCCTCACTATGTGCAAACACATAAATACCCTTGCCTCTTCCACAGCGCACACAGCCAAACTCATCGCCCTAAGTCGACCTTTCCTTACACCCCACAATTGCTTAACGCTGGCAAGAGCCCTCATCTCAGCTAAGATCGATAACTGCAATATACTACTCCTAGGAACCTCCAAGAAAAACAAACAAATTGCAACTCTTACAGAACAAGGCGTTAAGAGCAGCATTAGGTATAAGCAAAAGAGACCACATTACACAACATAGGAGAGGTCATCACTGGCTGCCCATACAAGCAAGAATACTCCACAAAACACTTATCACACATAAATGTGTCACCACCAATGCCCTGATCTACCTAAATCAATGCCTTTCACTCAAAACAGCAGCAAGAACACTTAGATCCAGCTCTAACACCCACCTACATGTCCCCAGATTCAAGAACATGCAACTCCAGCTTCACTATAGCTGCCCCAGAATCTGGAACTCTCAACTGAACAACATTTGTAATAAGCCCTCCCTCCCACAATTCAATAAATTATTAAAAACTTGGCTTTTCTATAAATACTAACTCACTGCTCTATGCTGTTATACTATTTAACCTATAGCGCTCAACCAGATTCTATTGCAACTTCATCTGTCATTAACAAGCATATCAACCATGTAACCAAGAAGTCTGTGCAAGTGTTGCAAGTTTTCATGTAACCATAAGTTTGCTGAAAAGTATTCTTGTAATATTACGCCATGATACCCATGGGTTTGGGCGTACAATGAAATGCAATAAATAAATAAGCTGTGGGGCTACGACATATGTGGGAGCCTGAATACTGGGAAGCGTGTTACTAATCATGTCGGCAACCAGGAAAGAAGAAAGGGCGCTGTCAGTATCCGTGTCAGGGATGCAGAGACCACGGTGTCTGTAGGCGAACACACGGTGTGTGAGCTCGGCTCGCACGAGGCTGTCCACCGACAGTAGAAGCGGACCGAAGGCATGAGGATCCGCTGGTTAGAACGCCAAACGCTGGCGAGTGTCGGAGAGGTCACTCGAAACCAGGGCACCTTGGGAAGGCTGCGCGCAGATAAAGAACTATATATTGACTACTAAATTGAAGGAATACTTGACGCCAGAACATGTTATGCATATTGAATATGGGCAAAACCTATAACAAATGAAAGATAAAAGGGAGAGTACCCAATTAAACGCAACCTTCATAAAAAAGCGTGCACGTTTGAAAGAGTGTCACAGAAAGGTGGGGCATGAACCAGACCACCTCAATACAGTGAACTTTATGAATGAGTACAGTACTAAAGGCCAAAGACTGACACAGAGGTGCGTAACACATAATGGTGACGTCAAGAGGCTGACAAAGAGAAGACAAGTGAATGTGAATCTGTAAACAAGAGTAAAACAGAAGAATCTGTGTGGGCTAAGGAGCCTTTGGTTCCTGGTTGGATGACCTGTGATGGGTGGATTGTGTGGTCTGACAGCTGTGCCTAGACCAAGGAACCCTGATGTGTGAAAGCTAAAGACATTGTGAAATATATCCAGAAGAAGCACTACACACAAGCTGGTGATGTAAACCAGAAGGCGGGTCAAGTTGGTCTGGATGTGTGTTGAACTTTAAAAGACGGGACCAAATATCAGTTGTAGTATTGGAGCCTTGGGGAAGGGAACCCCGAGACCTGAGGAACTACAAACGCTGTCTTGAGGCCAGAGTCTGAAGACCCTTTTCATTTCTATTGAACTGTGTTGCTTGGAACTTGGGGAAGAGAACCCTGAGGATTGTACGGAACTGTATTGCCTTGTACGTGACATAAGAAAGAAAGGTGGTATCTCAACAAGCATAGAGATACAAATAGGTGCACAACTAGTACAATCAACACGATTGCAAATGTAGTTCTTAAAGTATTAATGAGTCATAAATTTATACCAAATCACTTCCTTTCAAAATACAATATTTTTTTTTCTCAAAAATTCAAGTACATTGTTACTTCACAAAAACATGTAAGCCATGTACATTCAAATTTTCAAAGGATTATTTCAAAAACAATACACATATATATTAATCAAACATAGAAATGTTCACAGGCACATTAATGTGCTGTTAAATCAACAGAATAATACATTGAAAGTAAATAAAACAGTAATCAATAAATCTTGATTTAGCTTCATAGGATTATCTCAAAATCTGAACAGGGAGTTTTTGCTCTGGGTGTCTGTTTTTGTTATACTCCGCTAGTCTAATACTACGCGTTTCGGGTGTAACGCCCTTCTTCGGGTATTGATATCGTTGAAAATCTTCCTAAAGGATCAACAGAAATATATAGTTTTAAGTTTAAATATATGATTAAGGTTTGTTTACATTAATGTCAAGGTAATTCATTTCATTTTAAAGATTACTGTAGAAAGGTTCTGTACACTAACCTGTATCTTCTAATCAGACAGATCAGAGGTTTGATTGTTCACCTGTAGGGTCTATGAGCAAGACTCCTAAAAATAAGAGTAAAGGAGATTGGAGGATAGGTGGCAAAAGACATCATATATACAATGCTTAAAACGAATATAACCTAAGTTCTACAAGGAAGACCTGAGGCGGGTCATTTTGCTGAAAGGCGCGGTGTCCCGCACAATAAACAGATCTTTGTGAGGTCCCAGGAAATTAGGTAGGCACATTTCTAATGGAGACTCACCTCTAAGTGTCAGTCCTTCTTGGTTAAAATAACCAGAGAAGGAGGTCTCATACTGGAGGCCAGCTTGCGGGACTCCTTTTTGTTTAAACACGATCCCTGTAATAATAATTATGCAGCGATCACTTATCTGGGTTACAGTGCTCTCTGATTTGCGGTTTCTTATGTGCTATAAGAAGGTATACCTGTGAGTGTATCAGCTTACTCCAAACTGCTTCACGGTGCGCTTAGGCAGAGTATAATAAAGATCAGTCCGCACTGGTCAGATGCTGTGTAGGAGTTCAGCGTTTTAATTCCATGTGAAACGAACGCGAATAAATATTCACATACTGCCACATGTAGTTACGCGTAAGGTGGTTATTCTGTATGTTTGGTCCTAAGAGGACTTGGATATTAATCGCTTACCGTCAAGGCCAAGGGTTGACATTGTTATCCAAGTGATAAATAATTTGGCTTTCCGTTTTTTCCAGCATTTAGATGTTAACGTATAATCAGCTTCCTTGTACGCCGTACTGTGAACGTTAAGGTAAAAGTCATACATTTAACTGACCTTGCATTTATTATATATTTCCTTCTAGATTAGCGTTGGGTTATAGTAAAAGTATACCTACTTCTTTGTATATTTCTGCTCTTATATCATGGAACGCTGGTCTAAATCACTCCTTCATGTTCAGTACCACAAGAACAGTGCGGGTCAGTCAGCTACGTTAGATTTATAAAGACTAGACTATCCAAGTTTGTTTGGCGGCTGCCATCTTGGAATAAGAAACAGCGACCAAGTACTTCGGAAGTTATACGTGCGGTGGTCCTAGGTTTTAAAAAACATATTACTCAAACGCCTATTGTAGTTGATTTATCTAAAGATGGAAGATTCGTTTTGCCAAATAAGACACTCAATTCCAATGGATATTATTCATATCAACAATACTTTTGTAAGCATATTTATAATGGCCCAGATATCAGGTAAAACCATAAAACAGTATAATACAGCAGTTTGATATTTCACAGTATTATGATGTATCCCATGTAATATGAACACCACATGGAATCCATATTTTAGCATCCTCCATAAACATTACACAAATAGCTGATGATTTCAATTGTAGTCACCTCACTCAGCCAAATATATTCATGCGTAATTTAAGGAGTAGTTCAAGAGGGGAAACATCAAAATATTTCTACCTTCACAGTAATTAGCAGTCCCAGTTATAATTTTTCTGGGCTGGTGCCTATTCTCGGAGCTCCAGAACAGAAGAATAAAGGTAAGTATTACCTAATGTTTATAGCATTGCATTTAGAAATGATTCCCTTCAACTTCACCAAGGCTCAAATTTTTTGAATTTTTCAATTTTTCAATAATTCAGATCATCACAAGTAACAAAATAAATCCCATTCGAGATTCATTCCCCTGGGACGAGTCCAGATGTTCAATCCAATAGGTCTCCCTTTGTTGTAAGAGCTTCGGGAGATTACCTCCTCGACTTGGTAACAACACATTTTCTACAATGACAAATTGCAATTGTGCTACTGAATGGTTTAGATCTTTAAAATGTTGTGCAACTGGGGACTTAACCGATCCTGTCCGTACATTGTACTTATGTTACACCCATCTTTGTTTGGTGTTTCTCCCAGTGAGGCCTACATAATATAGTCCGCACGGACATTTAATGCCATAAATTACACTCTTCGTGTCACATGTTGAAGTATGTCGTAATGGAATCTTGTTTCTATTATGAGGGTGGTGTATGTAATTCCCTCTGATAATATTGTGGCAGCAATTACAGTTATTACAGGGTAAAGTGCCTTTGAACATCATTGGTTGGACTTTTGTGTGGCCAAAATCTGATTTGGTCAGATGATCTCTTACTGATTTGCTTTTGCTATATGCAAACAGAGGTAAAGTCGGAAAAAGCTGTTTCAACTTGGGGTCCAAACATAGTCTCCCAATTTTTCTTACTTATCTTCTTGATGTGTTGACTTTGTTGCGAGTATGTGGTGACATATACTAACTTCCGGAATAGAAGCAATGGAATGGGCACTTCTTAATAATGATGACAAAATTGGTAGTGACAGATTATTCATTATCAAACTACTTACCATTGTACTCAACAACTACTTGTTTATGTTTGAAGACAAGTATTACATTCAAATTTCCAGGACCTCAATGGGGGCCGATACGGCCCACAGTTATGCTAACATCTATATGAGATATCTGGAAGAGACGAGAGTATTTAACAACCTGACCTGGAAGGATTTCAGGGCTCTTGTGTGTTGCCAATACTCTATAATGTCTTTACAAAACCACTCTTTGATGTACTTGACTATCTGGGTGTCTCCTATACGAATTACGCTGACGACACCCAGATACTCATTCCTATCACTGGAGACTATTTGGCTGACATCAAGGCCCTGAACTTGGTCTACCTGATCATCCAAGCCTGGATGGCACAACACCAATTATGACTCAACGATGACAAGACTGAGCTCCTCATCTTGGGCACTACGCAACGTCTTAGTAAACTTGAGCCATCCTACCAATCATTTATCATTGATGGCAACACCATCCAAGTCTCGAAAGACACCAAAACTTTAGGCGTCTACCTTGACGCAACCCTATCCCTATCCCGACAAACTAATGCAGTCAGATCAGCCTCAGCATACACCTGCAAACTCATTGCAGCTTGCAGGCCATTTCTGACAACCCCAAATACGGTCACATTGGCCAGAACTCTCATCATGGCAAAATTCGACTATGGGAGCACCCTCTACCTAGGAACTAGCCAAGAGAACATAGACAAACTGCAAATCGCCCAGAATAACGCCGTCAGGGCGGCCTTAAACATCCCGCAAAACCACCATATCTCAGAATCTAGATCCAACCTACATTGGCTACCGGCCAAACAGAGAATTTCATTGAAAGCCTTAGGTCTTACCCACAAATGCCTAGCCAACCAAGCCCCCCCGTACCTCTGCAGCCGGGTATCCCGCCACGCGCCTACCCGCCCTCAAAGAGCTGCCCAGACCCACTGTCTAACCATCCCCAGGTTCAAACTACAAAAAGCGGGTGGATCTAGCTTCCCCGTCTTAGCTTCCAAACTCTGGAATGCCCTTCCCCTTACCATCAGATCTTAAGAATGTTTTAGTGCCTTCAAATCCAAAACGAAATCTTGGCTCTTCAACCAGCCCTGAAACCCGGACCTCTTATGCTCCTGGGAGCCTGTCCCAGGAATACACCTGCCCTAACCTCCACGTTGTAAATATGTATATTACTGTATGCCTTGTATACTTGCACTGTCTTAATAGCTGAATATATGTATGCATATGTAACCATGTCTAAAGTTGCGCCCAGATGCCTCTGGGCCTGAAGGTGCGCGTTACAAATAAAACAAATACAAAAAAATACAAATTATCTGACATTTTTTGTCAGATACATCAACAACATAATCGATGTATGGTCAGGAACTGAAGTGGAGTTACAAATCTATGAATATATGAACATCTTCACACCAAGGATAAAGTTTACGCATCAGACCAGTAGGACATCACTGGAAATCTTAGATGTACTGGTGTATCTTGAACAACACAGACTGGCAACTACCGTTTTCACGAAGAAAACTGATAGAAACAGCTTGCTGTTAGCGTCAAGTTTCCATCCGAGAAGAACCATAGAAAGTATACCACTAAGTCAGCTGTGCAGATACAGGAGGATAGTTTCTGAAGAGGATGAATTTGACAGAAAAGCTAATGAGCTTACCAAGAAATTCCTCCTGAGAGGGTATGACCCAACACAGATTCAACAAGATTTTTCAAAGGTTAAGAGCATGCCAAGATTGGACACATTACAAACAAGTAGCAAAACCGAAGCTGAGAAGTCACCACATACTCACAACAAAGTCAACACATCAAGAAAATCATTATGAATAATTGGGAGACTATCTTTTGGACCCCAAGTTGAAACAACTTTTTCCGACTTTACCTCTGTTTGCATATAGCAAAAGCAAATCAGTAAGAGATCATCTGACCAAATCAGATTTTGGCCACACAAAAGTCCAACCAACTATGTTCAAAGGCACTTTACCCTGTAATAACTATAATTGCTGCCACAATATTATCAGAGGGAATTACATACACCACCCTCATAATGGAAACAAGATTCCAGTACGACACACAAACATGTGACACGAAGAGTGTAATTTATGGCATTAAATGTCCGTGCAGACTATATTATGTCGGCCTCACGGGGAGAAAGGCCAAATAAAGATGGGTGGACCATAAGTCCAATGTACGGACAGGTTCGGTTAAGTCCCCAGTTGCACAACATTTTAAAGGTCTAAACCATTCGGCAGCACAATTGCAATTTGTCATTCTAGAACATGTGTGGTTACCAAGACGAGGACGTAATCTCCCGAAACTCTTACAACAAAGGGAGACCTATTGGATTGAACATCTGGACTCTATGTACCCCAGGGGAATGAATCTCGAATGGGATATATTGTTACTTGTTATCTGAATTATTGAAAAATTGAAAAATTTGAAAAATCTGAGCCTTGGTGAAGTTGAAGGGAATCATTTCTAAATGCGATGCTCTATAAATTAGGTACTTCTTACCTTTATTCTTCTGTTGTGGAACTCAGAGAATGGGCACCAGCCCAGAAAAATTATAACTGGGACTGTTAATTACTGTGAAGGTAGAAATATTTTGATGTTTCCCCTCTTGATCTACTCCTTAAATTACTCATGAATATATTTGGCTGACTGAGGTGACTACAATTGAAATCATCAGCTATTTGTGTAATGTTTATGAGGCTGCTAAAATATGGATTCCATGTGGCGTTCATATTACATGGGATACATCATAATACTGTGAAATATCAAATTGCTGTATCATACTGTTTTATGATTTTACCCGATATCTGAGCCATTATAAATATGCTTACAAAAGTATGGTTGATATAATAATATGCATTGGAATTGAGTGTCTGATTTGGCAAAACTAATCTTCCATCTTTAGATAAATCAACTACAATAGGCGTTTGAGTTATATGTTTTTTAAAACATAGGTCGACCGCACGTATAGCTTCCGAAGTACTTGGTTGCCATTTTGTATTCCAAAATGGCGTCCGCCAAACAAACTTGGATAGTCTAGTCTTTATAAATCTAACGTAGCTGACTGACCCGCACTGTTCTCGTGGTACTGAACAGGAAGGAGCGATTTAGACTAGCGTTCCATGATATAAGAGCAGAAATATACAAAGAAGTAGGTATACTTTTACTATAACCCAACGCTAATCTAGAAGGAAATATATAATAAATGCAAGGTCAGTTAAATGTATGACTTACACGTACCGTGTTACCTTAACGTTCACAGTACGGCATACAAGGAAGCTGATTATACGTTAACATCTAAATGCTGGAAAAAAACGGAAAGCCAAATTATTTATCACTTGGATAACAATGTCAACCCTTCGCCTTGACGGTAAGCGATTAATATCCAAGTCCTCTTAGGACCAAACATACAGAATAACTACCTTACGCGTAACTACATGTGGCAGTATGTGAATATTTATTCGCGTTCGTTTCACATGGAATTAAAACGCTGAACTCCTACACAGCATCTGACCAGTGCGGACTGATGTTTATTATACTATGCCTAAGCACACCGCGAAGCAGGTTGGAGTAAGCTGATACACTCACAGGTATACCTTATTATAACACATAAGAAACCGCAAATCGGAGAGCACTGAAACCCAGATAAGTGATTGCAACATAATTATTATTACAGGGATCGTGTTTAAACAAAAAGGAGGCCCGCAAGCTGGCCTCCAGTATGAGACCTCCTTCGCAGATTATTTGAACCAAGAAGGACTGACACTTAGAGGCGAGTCTCCATTAGAAATGTGCCTACCTAATTTCCCGGGTCAGCAAAATGTCCCACCTCAGATCTTCTGTGTAGAACTTAGGTTATATTTGTTTTAAGCATTGTATATAAAATGGCTGTTGCCACCTATCCTCCAATCCCTTTTACTCTTATTTTTAGGAGTTTTACTCATACTCCCGATTGGTGAACAATCAAAACCTCTGATCGGTCTGGTTAGAAGATACAGTTAGTGTACAAAACCTTTCTACAGTAATCTTTAGAATGAAATGAATTACCTTGACATTAATGTAAACAAACCTTAATTATATATTTAAACTTAAAACTATATATTTCTGTTGATCGTTTAGGAAGATTTTCAACGATATCAATACCTGAAGAAGGGCATTACGCCCGAAACGCGTCGTATTAGACTAGTGGAGTATACCAAAAACAGACACCTAGAGCAAAAACTCCCTGTTCAGATATTGAGATAATCCTATGAAGCTAAATCAAAATTTATTGATTACTGTTTTCTTTACTTTCAATGTATTATTCTGTTGATTTAACAGCACATTAATGTATATGTGTATTGTTTTTGAAATAATCCTTTGAAAAGTTGAATGTACATGGCTTACAAGTTTTTGTGAAGTAACAATGTACTTGAATTTTTGAGAAAAAAAATATATTGTATTTTGAAAGGAAGTGATTTGGTATAAATGTATTACTCATTATTACTTTAAGAACTACATTTGCAATTGTGTTGATTGTACTAGTTGTGCATCTATTTGTATCTCAATGCTTGTTGAGATACCACCTTTCTTTCCTATGCACATCTGATCTGATAGCACAGATCTAATAGTTAGCACCCAGAATATCAGGTTAACGGTTTAATTTCTCTAACTCTATTAAGTGATCCATGAGTGCACATCTACAACCAATCCACACTTGTACTTGAGATAAGTAATCTTAAGACTTTTGTGGAACTTCCTTGAACTTGGGGAAGGGGAGCCGAAAAGGAGGCTAAGAGCTGGGAGAAGCTCAGTGTTAGGCAGAATTCTCAGAAATGTGCTAATTCCCTTCTACCTTAGAGACCCCCAGCACTTTTGCTGGACTTTAGGACTTTTACATTTTTTACATGGCGAGAGACCTTTTTCCCCACTCTCTCCTCATGTATTTTTCTGTGTTTTCTTTTGACTTTGGAGTCTAACAAACTCCATAGGCATCATCTTCACATTGTGTCACACATCATCTTCAGTGCAGTGGCACAGGGCAGTCTTTTAGATTTCCCAAAGGTTTAAATAACTTCTCTTGGTGAAACTACTGTTTCCAAGAGCAGTGAAGTGAAATGGACTTTACTTACATTTTGTAACTTTCTAGACCCAGCACACACGATCTTACCATAGGGTGCTGGAGGGGTTACCTAGTATCCCCTTTGTCTGGTTTATCATGCAACATTTTAAAGATAACCTTTCTACAATTAATGGCTGGGGGCAGTGGTTTACTTTTCACTACCATGGTGTGTTTTTACCGCGGGCTGCGTTCGCAGCTGCAGTAAGGCACCCATGGGCGACCATTTTGTCAAAATGGCCTGGTCATCTTTTTTTGCCATTTCCTGTAGGAAAGGTCCTTCTTGAGATTTACTCTGAGCGGCAAACCAGCTTTGGTCCCTTTGTTCATTTTGTCTTTGGTGGGATTCAAGAGTGAAGCCCGCCTCTGGCTCCAGAGTGTGTCAGGGGCAGAAAGTGAGCGAGGTGTCCGAAACTCCCTGTGCTTAATTCTCATGGCTCCAGGAATGCACCCATAGTTGATTGGCCAGCTGGCTGTCCGGCAATGGCAGCCACCCTGCTGTGTGATTGACAGCTAGGCTGGAATGAATGGGAGAAACCTGCATAAAAGGCGAGTACTTTTGGCTTGGATGGCCGAGTCGACCAAAGGAATTCGAAGAAGAACTTGGAAGAGACGCATGCTGAAACTCCTGGACCGTTGGTTTGTCCGGTGAAGCCCTGCTGCTGTGCTGACGCTCCGAATTCGTTTCGACTAGAGAAGTCCTGCAAGGACGACTTCTCCCCTTGAGTTGGTGGGACCAATTAACTTCAAAGTGAACTCGTTTGGACATCCTCTCGGAGCTGGCTGTACTTCCACTGCTGCTGCTGGAACCGACTTGCCAGGGAGAGGAATACCAAACCGAGTGTATCGCTTTTAAGTTCGAACCCGAACCTCAGGAAGATCCTCCGGGCTCCCTTGAAGCAGGATTGACCAAGCCTGAGCCACCCCAACAGAGTGCTGGACCCTAATAACCTAATCAGATGGAACCTTTGAGAACAGCTCTAATGAATGTATATAACATTTATGAAATGACCGATTTATTTACACAATTCGCTTTTCCTATTTTGAAATTTTTAAGTGTTTAAATTGATGTATTGCAATGATTTGAACGCAATGGTCTATGTACTAGTCATGAAGTTTAACATTACTTTCATCTTTTGAATTTCTTTGTAGTGAAATATGGTTAAAAAGCCCCTGATGAAGAGTGAATAACTCGAAACGCGTTGGGCAACCTGTGAATTAAATATTTTTGTTATAAACTGCAGCCTAATGTGATTTATGTACATTTACTGGTCATGATTTATCTTTAATAATTGAAACATTTGTTACATTAACAGACTAAAGTCAGACAAACCATATAGTGACGTTAGTGGCTCCCCTCATAGGAATCACTCATCACTGCTTCTTAACTGTTTGCCTTGGATTAGGGCTTAGGATAGTGTGCAGGGGACATAAGTTCCCCAATTGGTTAAAAAAAAATCGCTTTTGTATTTACGACAACCTATATGCCAAGGTTGTTCTGTGCCTCCCCTTCACCTGAAACAATTGCAACTACCACACATTGCAGTAATAGATTTTAAAACTTAAAACATTTGATATAAAAAGGTCTGTTCAAATTGGAGTGCATTGTGTCAACCTAGTGTAGTACAGACTTATACCAAAGGTTGGGTTCCTATTGCCAGGAGGTCAAGGTTGCTGTAGTCTTCTCCAAAGGATACTGCACACAATCTTGCCTAACACTCAGACTTCGTGCTGAACACCATTTCATCGATTTCTGACATCCCTACACATGGTTTAGTTTTAGTTGCGAGTGCAAGGATAGGTTTTGGACACAGACAGACTTTTAAGTTGAACTCTTTGACGCAGACTTTCCTTAGTTTCGTTCAGGTAGGGAAATCCCACCTTAGCATAGGGCAAGTTAGGCCTTCAACCATCCTGACATTTACTTTAATGAATCTTATTTTGAACTTTAAGTTGTCTGTGTCTTGCTTCATAATGCCTTCACATAGGTTAAAACATTTGGGCGACTTCTGTGGTGGTGATTTGGAACAGTGCCGAGGGAGATTAACATACCATGAGATAACATACCCCCTTATCCATGGAGCAAAGCAGATTTGCCCACTCTCCTCTTGTGTCCCTGCGTTCCCCTATAAAGGGCTAGCAGTTGGGTCCAGGCACTTCTATTAGCTGGATCGGCAGAGCCAGATCTTCCTCCTGCTTCAGGTTTGGGGAAAGCCTTCATACCGCAAGCAAGCACCAACTAACTTTCTGGTTCCTTTCTTCAGTGTACTGTAAAATGATGCTCACCTATAAAGCTCACACCTCGAACCAGGGCTTAATTTATTTTTTTCTTATCAGCGATTCGTCCAATCAACCCACATGAAACAAAGCTGAAATATACATGTTGAATACCGAATTGAATGAAAAGTCGGACCAAAGATAAAATGTGCATTTTATACTTTTAAGTGAATGAAAACTTGAACCAACACTGAACTATATACTGACTACTAAACTGAAGGAAAACGTGAAACCACAACATGTTATGCAAATTGTAATCATACACTCATACTCCCATAAACATACCCCCTATTCTCCCACCATCCCCTTGTCTTGTGTCATTTTTTTGTCAGCTTGTCATACTTCCACCTTTTCTCCTATTCCCTGCCATAGCTTGCAGGGGCAAAATACGACACCCCTGCAGATAAGCTACCATGCCATAAGACCACTCTGTTGGCAAAAGACACAGTATTAACGCTCAGTAACATCACTCGGAGGAGTGTGAACTGTATTGCTTTTACCCCGTTCTTCTATAAAATAAAAAAATTTAAAAGTGTGCTGTAAGATGCACCATTTTAACCCATTATTAGAAAACATTTCAGGGGTGGTGGGCGGGAATTCCCACAATCCTCCTACATTGCTTATGGGTCCCTAACACTTATTCGGAAGAAATATGAATGCCCCCAACTGAAAATGTTCACAAGCTGCCACTGACCTTGAATCATTTAGAATGCCTGTCGTGAGAGACAGACAGACACACACACACACACACACACACACACACACACGCCCTGCTGCATGTGGCAACAGTGTACATCCTAGAACAGGACATGTGGTAGAATGAGGAGCTGCAGTACACCCACCACTGTGCCCACAATTTCAAAATGTGCAAACAGGGGCAGTAGGCTGCTGCTGAAAGACCTTCAATGCAGTATGTCACATACAAGGCTTTTGTTAAGTTAAACGATGAGCAGTCACTATCGTGACCTTGCACACTGTGTTGCGCACGCTCAAACAGCCTGGTACTGCATGCTATACATTGGGGTCATATGACAGAGCCTTGCCATGGGCTTTGCATTGCTGTTCTCACACTCACTTATTCACACATCCTCGCACTCTCATAGATTTGACCATTTTCACACCTATGTATCCATCTCTGCATGCTTATTCAATAATCCATTCATCCATATGTTGAGAGTTGTTTGAACTCCCAATCCGCACACATAGCGATGGGAGCTACCAGCAAATGGGCTAGTCTGGCCACTACCTAATGTGGCTCCCAGAGAGTGGGTGAGGAGGGATCGCCGTCGACTCGCTGTCTCTCCTGCCTCCCCAAGACACAGTAATTCCCCACTGAGTGCACTACCATGGGGTGCAATCCCAAATGAAAACATATTGCACGACGCATTGCAAGATAAATTTGCAAGCTAGGAACCAGAGCAACAGTTAAAATATTGCACAAGGTACCTTAATCCTTACACCTGCATCCTTTGCAAGTCGTGGAGAAACTGAATTTGAACCTTACCTGCAGGAAAGCAAGTGAGAGTAGCCTAGTGGACTAGGAGTGCCCAGCAAAGTCCTTGTTGAGCAGAATAGCCACAGATCAATGCTGAACTGCTCTCTGTGCAGAGAGAGATTCCAAGATGGCTTCATGTGGCATACACACACCTTTGCAACCTAACAGGCCATGGATAGAGTCAAATAAATCTATAAACAAGTATCCAATATGAAAGCCACACTAATGTTAACCTAATGAGTGAAAACAAGAAATCAACTGAGAATAACCAATCAGAATAAAGAATTCAAACTGAAATAGGGAGTAACGAGTCAGGAATGAGATTAGTAGCCAGGCCCCTCTACAGACATTGGGAAAGTTCAGACGAACAGGGGAGCGAGATGTGCCTACATGCACTCCCTTTGATACAAGGAGAGATTCCTGAAGAAAGGAGCCAAGAGAAGAGTGCTACCTGGAAAAAGGCAAGGGACATTTGGAAGACAATTGAGGTGACAAGGCTAGAGATTGTCCAGACCTAGAGACGCTCGAGAGGGAAGATAACCAAGGTGGTTGTCAAACAACTCCTAAACCTGGAGGAACATGGATGGCCAAGGCCTGTGGGCATCTATCAGCGACACTAAGGTAAAATGAGAGAAGAGACCGAACACAGGGCAGGTTGGTGAATTAATATCGTCTGCCTGACAAGAACACTAATGAGGGGAGGAAAAACACGCACTGCTGCTGTTCAGAATACTGAGAATACTGAGAAACCCAAGGTCCAGGAGGGCCTTGTTGGGAATTGTGAGGAATCGAGGGAAATTCATCCCTTCTCACCAAGGGAGAGCCCGCCACCTGTCAGGCTAGGGAGGTGAGGCAGTTCTGCAACACCCTCACCTAAGGGGTCGATGCAAGTGGGACCACACCGGGAAAGACTCCATTAGGGGACAAGGACTCCAGTTCCTGTGAGTAACTCCCAAAACCATTACATATAATGGCATACATGGGACTCTCTAAAATACCAAGGACTTACAAGTCCCAAGACTTGGGCGAAGAAAAAGTCAATTTATACCATTATCAAGAGAAAAACAATCAACTGAGAAGAGTATGTTGAAAAGCGAGTACCTGCCTAACAAAAGAGGGAACAAGGAACACATACGCAGGCAAGGGGGGCACCGTTCCTGCATAACACCTGAAGGAAGTGGAGCAAAAGCAGGCTGCAAAGCATGTGACATTCAAGCTTGCACTTAGACACAGCGTATCCGAGATGCAAGAAGGAGTGAGGGCTGGATCCCAAAGTGAGGTGGTGGCCTGGCCATGAAGGATACCTGGCGGGCAGGCAGCCAACACACTAAGGCCGATACCATCAGGAGAACAAAGCAGTAACCCAACCAGTTACCTGAAGGAACACCGGGATGTCTTGGTAGTGAGAGAGAATCCCAGAAAGATGACGCCGGTGACAGCGAGCCAACGGCAATAAGGACCAAGAGAGACGCTCCCAAGCAGGCACACAGCCCGGGGACGTTCCCCTGCGTTGTTGAAGGTAACGGGGAGAACAGGACGACCGGGAGGCCAAAAGGGAATAGTTATACAGTTTAAGAAACTCGTCCCAGTACGAGTAACGAAAAGTTGAATACAAAACTTGTGAACTTAAATTGCTTTTATGTAAAAAAGAGAATCAAGTCCCTGAGAGGGAGAGAAAGCAACCTTGGATAGATCTACCAAACGGAAAAAGGGTAAGTACCCAAACCTTCAACACAGAACGAAGGGAAAATAAGAGAACGAGAACATTATGAATGGAACATAAGAGAAACCTTTAGGAATGATTTTAATGTGAGAAAGAAGCTCATAGAAATCTCTGAAAGTGAGAACAAGAGAAATTGGATATCAATACCCTGTGAAGAGGAAAAGCAGACAAGCTATTGTGATGAATCCTACGGAATCCTCACAAAGCCCCTGCCTTAAGTCTCCTCCCAGGTGTCCAGGGAAAGGTAGACGCTTTCTGATCCTGACTTTGGGGGTGGTGTTCTGCAGGAGTATCACCTGGGAGGAGAAAGGGCCCAGGGAAATGAGAGGACTGGGTGAGACGCAGTATTTGTCTTCCTCTAGGGAGGACATTGCCTCAATAACAAAGTATGTAATGGCTGGTTGTCATAACAATCTTTTTGTTTCCCAAGTTGAACATCTTAAATTGGATAAAAACAATCAAAGCCTTAGGCATTGAGAGAAATGAAACCCCTTCTAAAGGCTTGGAGACTTATAGTGCTAGAAGCTCCCCTAACTCCCAAAGCTACAGTGAAAAGAAGTCAGTGAATAATAATTTTAACTCTAAAGAACTTTATTCCTCTATACAATCCAGTCTTGTGATTGATCCTTATGATATTCCTTTAAAGAATATTATAAGGAACAGAAAAAAGTTTGAGACCGGAAATCAAGCTAGGAAAACACATTTTTGCATTAGGGACTTCAGGTCCCATAATCCCTGGTACTGGAACGAAGAAGAGGGCCAAATTGGAACACAACTGCAAAGTGCAGTCTGTTAACGGAATGACCCACACATGAGGGAGACTGGGAGGCTTAAAAAGCACACTCAGGTGCAGGTCATTAGTGAGCAGTGTGAGCAGTGAAAGCACCAGAACCGGAGGAGGGAGAAGACGCCGGGACCACTGACTCGCAGAGAGCAGTAACTGGTACTGAGAGGTTCTTTGCCTCCAGAATCCTTAATTGCAGAGGTCACACAGAAGGAAGTGTGAGAGAGGGAAGCTTGTCCTCTGAAGACCTGTGTTGCAAAGCATGTGCAGTGTGAGCAAGGCATGGTATCAAAAGCAAACACTTACAGAATGGATGCAAGTTTCAAAAACCCTTATTTAACACAAAGGGGTTTGAAAACTGCCTATCTTGCCCTATCTCTAGAATGGGAGTAATCGCGACCATTAAAACAAACAAAATAGTCCACGTCAGACTAGTCAAAATAAAAAATGCCTATGCTAAAAGAAAGAAAAAAAAGAACCTTGGCCTCCTTCTCAAAAATGACAAATGTGTTAAGGGAATAAAAAAATCAAATAGGGGGGCGCTGGAGAGCCAGAGCGAAATGGCGGCTAGCTAGCAGAGCTCGGGTGCCTGAACCTGAAGGCGTGAATAATGCAGCTTCCAGAACCATGAATTATCGCGGCTAAGAAGGGGGACAGCTGGCAGAATGCATAGAGAATCCGCTGTTAGCCGTGGGGCTTGACAGGAGCCCGTATCATGATCGGCCGTGCGGCGGATGACACCTCACCCACATCAGAAGGGTGAACGGGGAGGCCCTTCCCCCATGCAGTTCAGCCCCAAGCCGACTACACAGTGCTGACCTCCCGCAGGTGGGCTAGGAGAGAAGGCAGCCTCTGTCACAATCCCTGCAGGCTTGTAGGGTTTACGAAACACACAGGAGCACGCTGGCCTCCCCTGCCCGGCCCCCAGGGTTCGGCCCCTCACCTGCATCGCAAGGAAGGCCGAGGGAGGCCCTACCACCTAGCAGCTGGACCCCAGGGCGGCCACACAATGCGGACCACCAGCAGGCAATCTGGGAGAGACGGCAGCCCCAGAGCCGATCCTTGCAAACTTTCGGGGCTAACTAGGTGCACAGGAATGCACGGGCCTCCTCTGCCCGGCCCACCAGTCACTGGGCCGGCACCTTGGGAGCGATCACCATCCAGCTAGTAAGCTCCTCCGAATGGGGGGGGAGATTGCGTCTCGCAACAGACTGACAGACACAGCGCACCACCATAACACCAGGACCAACAGATCCGGCACAAAGGGCAGCGCAGAGTCAAACATCCCACCATTGCTGCTTCCTCCCCGACCTGCGGCAGGGTTCTTACTTGCAGATCTATTCTAACACCGAAAATTCCTCTGGCCACTGACTATAAAGGGGGGGGGGGGCTTCCCATACAGCCCCCCACCCCCACAATGCAGAAGAGCCCATGTAGGAGGGGGAGAGGGCCACCATACAATTAGGGGGCTGTACAACCACCTGCCATATATACTTTGGAACAGAGCGCACATACTACCATGTATTAACTGCCCCGGGGGCAATCCATGTATCAACGCCCGCTCCGGGGGGCTGGCCATGCTGCACTTCAGGCCGGACTACCACCTGTTACCTCCCAAACTGCCAAGACCAACGAGAGGCCGATCAACACCAGGGTGAAGCGCAGGGCTTGGAAGGCACCCAGCACAGCCTGTAGCATAGTCTCTGGACTGTAAATCTCCATAACCGGGCGACCAGAGAGGCCTGACACCACCCCCCACCCCTGTCGGCCGTCGGCCCCAGTCCACAGGGTCGTCCCAGCCCAGTTTTCTTCTGTGGATCAGGTGAGCATGTTACAACCTATGCTTACCCCCACGGAGCAACCGATCCCAGAGGGGGAGAAGGAGGCCACAGCTCTGCAGGGCTCTGTGCGAAAACCACCCACAATGCAGACACAGATACAAGGTCAACTCAAGGTGATCCTGCAGGAACTGAATAATATCAGACAGATGACGCAGGAGACCAATAAAACAGTCCAAGATATCAAGCGGGAACTCCAGGATGTACAAACTAGACTGAACGCACATGCAGACTGGACAACGGATAACGAGCAGCGGATCAGCTCGCTGGAGGATAACACCACATGCATGGCAACAGACGTCGACGGGCTGATAAGAGAGGTGCAATGCCTTGGAGCAAAAGGGGAGGACCAAGAGAATAGGTCCCGACGCAATAACCTGCACCTGGTTGGCCTGCCCGAACATGCAGAGGGCCTGGACCTTGAGTCCTTCACATATGAACTTCTCAGGGACAAGCTGATGCCGTCAGACCCACGGTCCATGGTGATTGAGCGCGTCCACCGAGCACCGATCCCAAAACCAGCACCAGCCGATCGCCCACGGCGCATCACTATGCGCCTATTGAACTTCCAGTATAAAATGGCCATTCTAAAAGGCGTAACGAGCTATAGGCACACTCCATGTTGACGGGGCAGAGGTCAAGATCTTCAACTACTTCATGGAGGTCTCTAGGTGCAGGAAGGGGTTCAACCCATATTTGAGGCCCTGGGAGGTTCAGACCATCGGCACTATCTCAAGCTCCCGGCGATATAGTGCATTTAACTTGAGAAGGAGTGGCATACGGTCGAGGAGCCGGAGGGCGCCTGGCGCTTTCTGAAGCAGCGGGAACTCGTCTCAGGGGACCTTCCCCCCACAACAGAATGGAACTCCAGGGGGATGAGCTCATCTTCGCCATCCTTGAGACCACAGCACCTGAAGGGCCCCCAGGGACGCTGGAGAAGAGCCGGGAGGCGCCCCACGGGCCTGAAGCATGGTAATGGAACGCTCGGGTGAAAGCGTCTCGCTGCGCCATTTGGTGTCAAACTCGTAAAGTGGACCAATCTCCGCTTACAAGGCAGACAAGACGCCCCCGCCGTGGCAGCCGCTGCCAGCTCAGCACAGATTAAAGCTTCTCCCACTAAACAGGGGCACCTGCAGACCGCATGACAACTCATGGAATAATGGGCCCCCTTCACTGGTTGATGCCCTCCCTGAACAGACTAACGATACCGTTGGAGGCCGAACCATTCCATGGTCTCTGGACACACAGCCGTAAAAGGCACGGAAGCCATACCCCCCCATGGCTTCACCGATTGTACTTAAATTCACACCGTTTATGGTTGACAACTTGGACCACGCTCCCGGTCGAGGGAACAGTGGCATGCAAGAGGGACGGGGCGGGTCGTCGGCCCTACTCTGGCTCTCCTCAAGCATGGGCTTGGCTTGCCCAGTACAGGGTCCTGGTTTGGGGGACCCAGTGTTATTCTGGTTAAGTTGTGTTTGGTTGGGGGAGTATGTTGTTTTTCGGGTAAAGTCCTCATCATATCTTCTAGGTGAGTTATGAGGTGGGACCGAAAGGTAGTGATATTAACCAAGTGTACAGCACCTCTGAGGTGAAAGCACTCCCCCTCACTTATCTCTTAACATACAATAGTTGGGGCACCCGACCAAAAGGAAGCGGATGCTCAATCTTATGCGCGACATGAAAGGCGATATCATCTTCTTGCAGGAAACCCACCTAAACACGGTAGAGTCGGAAAAGCTGGGGCGGTGCTGGGGAGGCGTGGAAATACATTCCCTCTATCAGGGCAAGAGGGGTGTGTCTATCTTAATCCACAGACTGATTAATTTCAGGTGGGCCAAGTGGTGGTAGATGGAGGGGGCGGGGGGGGTAGATATGTCTTGGGACAGGGCCGGATTGGCCAGCAAAGTATTACCCTCCTCAACATATACACACCCACAACTGATATGCCAGCCTTTCTCCCTCTCACTTTCACCAGGTGTTTTCAACATATGGGGGCGCTGCTAATATGGGGGGAGGACCTAAACGTAGCATTGGTCCCAGAAGTAGACTTCCAATACTCCCCCACCTCAGCTCATGCATCCCAGAGGAAACTTGCAGCCCTCCAGGCCCTCATGCCTGAGCTAAAACTCAAAGATGTTTGGAGAACGGCACACATACATCAGAGGGACTAAACCTTCTTCTCGGCCAGACACACAAGTTACTCTAGATTATATTATCGGTTCATGCCCTCACACACCCTTCACCTGCGACATCATGGCCACCACACTCTCCGACCATGCACCGGCCGTGCTATGCATATACCTACCAAGCTCCTCTGCAAAGGGACAACACTTGCGCTTGAATCAAAGGGAGCTGAACTATCCAGATTTCAAGGAAGAACCTTGAGGGGGACATGTACATCTTCTGGCGCACAAATCTGACAGATTAATATAATGTAGTGTCTTGTTGAGACGCATTTAAGGCTTATCTACAGGGGCAGTGTATCTCCAGGTGGGCGTACAAATTTAAAAGTTGGGGTGCGCAGGAGGCGAAGCCGAGAGCCGACGTTTTGAGCACCGAGAGGCTCCACAAGTGCACGCTTGACTCTATAGCCCTCACACAATTGGGCAAATTAAGGCTAAACCTGAAGTGCGTGACTGCGGATAGAGCCCAGAAGTCCTTCTCCAGTTGGTCGCAGGCGTATTACAGCGATGGGGACAGCCGCTTGCACATTATGGCATTGGCCCTGCGCAGTAGATGGGCAGCCCATCAAGGCTATCTGCGACCTAGGCGGGCAGGAGCTGGTGGGCGAGGAGGCCATCAACTGTAGATTTGCACAGTTCTATAGCACATAATATGCCCGGGAGCCTCCATCAGACACAAAGGCTGCAGCAGACTTCTTAGGCACGGCTGAACTCCCAAAACTGACACCTCAGCAGACCATCCGGCTAGCTGCTCCTCTCACTGTAGAAGAAGGTGCCCAAGCGATTAGATCTCTGAGCCAGAGGAAAGCGGCTGGGCCGGATGGCATCCCCATCGACCTCTATAAGTCGATGGAGAGCCGTTGGCACCTGCTCTTGAGGTGGTGTTCCCAGACACAGAAGCAAGGCCACCTACCGAAGTCCATGCTCAACGCTAACATTATCGTCTTTCATAGGAAAGGGCGCGACCCAAAAGAGTGTGGTTCATATCGCCCCATCTCACTGCTCAACGCAGACACAAAAATAAACGGAAAATGCCTGGCGCACAGAATTGAAACCCTGCTGCCCTCGCTAATCCATAAAGACCAAACAGGGTTTATCCAGGGCAGGCACTCGTTTGACAAGGGCAGATGTCTTTTACATGTCATCTCTAGCGGTGCCAGCTCAGAAGAAGGGATACTGGCGCTGGACACTGAAAAGGAGTTTGACTAAGTTCAATGGGACTGTTTCAGGTGTTAGACAAATTTGGCTTCCCCGTCGCCTATAACAATATGGTACGTCTCGTATACAAGAACCCCACTGCAACCATGACCATCAACGGCGTCACCTCCCCCCGTTTTCTCTTCACTTGGGCACCCGTCAGGGGTGTCCGCTGTCGCCTCGCTTCTATGCGCTCACCATTGAGCCACTAGCGGCCAAATTGGGCGCCTATCCCGGGTGGACAGGCATCACACGTCCCACAGAGGAACATAAAGTATCCCTCTATGCAGATGACTTGTGTTAGTATATTTGAGCAACTTTTTTTTTTTTTATTTGATTTTATTGATTTTTACAAAAAGAAAAAAATTCTCATTATAAAGCATATAGTTTAGCTCATGGTTACATTACGAACGAAGAACTAATAGCATTGTTATATTTTCCAACATTGTCAAGCGTGTCTTCACGACCTGTATGCAACAGTTAACAGGAACAATACCCTCCCCCACCCTCCTACCCCCCCCCCCCTTGGTCGAGCAGACATTTAACAAATATTACATCTGTATGGAAAAAGGGGGTCATGTTTCTACTGAGGATGCGAGTTCTCAGTTAAAAGATCTGCGGTGTCTTCCTTGGTCATGCTAGGTTTCCTTCAATTTGGATTAAGTCTCTGGTTGGTCGTCTGTTTGGGACTAGGAGGTTGATGTAAGGTGTTTATTTTTGAAGTCCATCCATAGAGTCTCGCATTGTGAAGCTTTGTTATGCAGGGAGGCTGTGATCATTTCCATTGTGTAGATATTGGAAGCTATATTTATCCACTCGCTTTTCCTAGGGACCGTCGTGGATTTCCATTTTATTGCAAGTAGGGCGCGAGCCGAGAGTATTAATTGGGGGGCCAGACCTTTAATTCTGATCCAATCGTCTTCATTCCTCTCCAGTCCGAATAGGATTAAGTGAGGGTCGGGGGCTCTTGGTCTACCATCTATTTCTTTGATCCGACCTAGGACCTCATCCCAGAAAACCTTTATGTGGGCAACTCCACCACATGTGCCAGTAGTCGGCTACTTCTCCACAATTTCTCCAGCATCTTGGACTCATTGTTTGGGACATTTTAGAGAGCCTAAGTGGATCATACTGCCACCTTTGTAGTAATTTAATGGCATGAAGTTTGGATTGGCTAGATATGGATGTTTTGAATGCTGCATTACACATCATATCCCACTGCTAAAGGCTTATCTCGTCACCTATGTCTTTTTCCCATCTTCTTCTCAGAGGGTCTGTGGATCCTTCCCCTGCTTCTATTAATTCCTTGTACATTGCAGATATCAGGCCCTTCATTTCGGACTTGGAGTCTAAAAGTTTTTCAAATGGGGTAAGGTCCCTTGTGAATTTATCTTTCCATTCCGGTTTTGTTAGCACCCCTTTTATCTGTATGTACTGGAAGGTGGACATTGGGCCTATTCCTACGGCCTCAGTCAGCTCCGGGAGTGAAATGAAAGTCTTTTCTCTGCAATTGCCCCACCCTCTCCAAGCCTGCTTCGTACCATGATTGGAATCTCCCTACATTGGGAATATGGTAGTTTATGCCAGGGGACCATAGATAGCTAAGTGGGTATGGCCACGTGGTGATCTTGTTGTCTTTTTGCCATATGCTCCATATAGTGCTTAATGTTGGGTGTCCTTTGAGTCTACGTTGGAGCCTTTTATGCGGGGTCCATAGCTTCTCTGATACAGTGGCTGGTGACAAGTAATGATTGTCCATCTGGACCCACTGGAGATTTTTGTGGTCTCGTAGATGGGGGATTAGAATGCGTAGTTGTGTGGCCTTATAGTATTTGTGTAGGTCAGGGAGCCCTATTGCACCTTTATCCTTGGGGAGAGTTAGTGTGTTGTATGGGATTCTCGCCTTCTTCCCCTGCCAGAGGAACCTTAACATGGTCTTTTTGGCTTCAATGAAGAATCCTTTTGGTTTTTCAATGGGTAGCATCTGGTAGTGATACAAGAACATAAGGAGGCACACCATTTTTACGGCATTAATCCGTCCTAACCAGGAAATTGTGAGTTTGTTCCACTTGTTTAGATCGGCAGCGAATCTCTGGAGTAGGGGAGGGAAGTTGGCCTTGTATAGATCAGTCACGTTTTTAGTGATCTGTATGCCTAGATATTTCAATGTGGAATGTTCAATCTTAAGGCCTAATGGGAGGAATCTGGCTTCATTTTCTTCTTTAGATCCCCGCAAGGGAAACAGGATCGACTTATTCTTGTTCATTTTAAACCCAGAGAGTTGCCCATACTCATCCATTAGCTGGAGGGCTTGGGGGATAGAAACAGAGGGATTAGTTATGTGTAGTAGTATGTCATCTGCATAGAGTGCTACTTTATATTCCATTTCGCCCGTTTGTATCCCTTACACCAGGGGGTCGGTTCTCAGTTTTTGTGTCAGAGGTTCTAGAGAGAGTGCAAAAAGAACTGCAGAGAGGGGGCAGCCCCTTCGAGTTCCGCGTTTTAAATCAAACCATCTGGAGTATTCTCCATTTACGAATATTGTTGCTTTGGGGGATGTATAAACTGCCTGTATTCCCTTTCTAAATCTCTGTCCTATTCCAACCTTTCGCAAGACCGCCTTTAGGAATTCACACTCTACCCTATCGAAGGCTTTCTCTGCGTCTATTGATAGAAGGGCAGGGTCGGCGGGCAGGGTGTGCGATGCGTGAACTAGGTGGAGCGTTTTTTGCGCATGGTGTCAGCCCCTTGCCTTCCCAATATAGACCCAACTTTAGTATTATAGTGTATTATCTGGGGCATTAGTGTTTCTAATCTAGCCGCCAACACCCTAGTGTAAATTTTAGCGTCCAGGTTGAGAAGGGAGATAGGGTGGTATGATCCACAATGTTTAGGGTTTCTCCCTTCTTTGGGAATTACCGCTATCAGTGCTTTTTTGAAGGAATCTGGGGCTTCTCCTGTTTCTAGTATCTCATTAAATAGGTCCGTCATAAATGGTGTTAGCTGCTTTTGAAAGGTTTTGTAAAAGCCGGCCGTGTATCCGTCTTCACCCGGGGATTTGCCTAGGGTTAATCTTTTTATTGCATCTTGGACTTCCTGTCCAACTATTGGGGAGTCTAGGAGCTCGGATTCTGAATGTGTAATTTTGGGCATATTGATTGGGGATAAATAGGAGTCTGTATTTGATTGGCCGGGTACCGTTTCCGAAGTGTACAGTTTCTCATAAAAATTGGCGAAACACTCTCGGATGGTATGAGGAGTGTAGGTCATACAGGTAGTGTTTTCAGTTATTTCTTCCACATTACGTTCTGCCCTTTGTTCTCCAAGTCTGGCGGCTAGTAGGCCGTCGGCCTTGTCCCCCTTTTCATAGAATTTCTGTTTAAGAAATCTTAGTTTACGTACCACTTGTTCATGCTCCAACAGTCGTAATTCCTCTCTTTTTTGTTGAGCAGTGTTCATTTTGGTAGGATTTACCCCAGGGACCTTTCTCATGTCCCCTTCCAGTTGGCATATTTCAGTCCTGAGTCTATGCTCTATAATCTTTCGCTCCCTTTTTTTAATGGACCCATCACATATCAGGATGCCTCTCCAAGTGGCTTTCCCAGCTTCCCAGATTGTTTGCTTGGGTACCTCCCCATTATCGTTCATTTTGAAATATTCATTGAGTTCAGTTTCCATTTCCGCCTTAAAAACGGCATCCTTCCAGAGACTCTCATTACACCTCAATTTCCCTCTCCTAACGGGTAGGTCTGCCCAATTAATGTCTGCGAAGACCATGTCACGATCTGACCATGTTATTGGGGCGATTTCTGAGTGCGTTGTGGCGTCAAGAAGATCTCTTGCAATGAAAACGTAATCAATATAGGTGAGTGTGTTGTGGGGCCTAGAATAAAAAGTGTATCCACCGTCATTGGGATGCAAGATTCTCCACACATTCTTCATTTCGTATATGTTCATCATATCTAACAGTTCAGTGTGGTCAACTTTGTTCCGATTTCTCGTTTCAGGGTTACCTGGCTTCCAATCCTTGGTCGGGTCTGCCCACTGGTTAAAGTCACCACCCAGAATAATATGACCTGAGGCTTCCAACATTATTTTATGCATTGTTTTTTCAAGAAATTTGACTTGTCCAGTGTTGGGGGGGGAGGGGTGTTTGAGTATACCGTAGCAATTGTTACCTTTACCTTTGAAATTTTCCCCACTATAAGGAGGGCTCTTCCTCCAACATCAGACCATGTCTTCTCCATCTCAAAATTAATTCCCTTCCTGAGTAGAATTCCCACGCCTCCCTTCCTGAGTGGCCCAGAGACCCAGAATTCCAGCCCTCCTCGCTTCCCAAGAATGCATCTTTCTTCGCCTTTTGCACAATTTGTTTCCTGCAATAGAAGAATGTAAATTTTAGATCTTCGGAATTCTCTAGCTACCAGTGACCTCTTGGTTGGTGAATTCAGGCCCTTCACATTGAGGGTCCCTACTCTGAGAGAATCCCTCTCTTTCGGTTCATTAGGTAATGCCATTATTGGTCTTCATTGGGCAGTTGTTCATATTCCATGACCAGGAGATTATTTGTTTATCGAATCCCACATTGTCTTTTGTGCTTTGAATTGACCCCATTGCTGCTGTGACCTTTTCCCAGTGTCTGTCTCCCCTTCCCACCCCCTCCCTTTCCCTCCCTGGGTTGGTGGCGTTCGATCGAACCTGGATGGTTACTCTGGTTCCGCAACGAACCACCTTTGGGGGACCGTTACTTCACGGCCCCATGCTTAATGAAACATCTCAATCTTAGTTGAGCCCTCTGTGTCCTCCCCTCTCATGTTCGTGTCTTGACTTTGTTGTTAACCGACAGGAAAGTTTTGCGTTCAATCAGTTCTCTATCTTATGTGTCGGAATATGTGCCATCTTACCCGCATTTGTAGCTGTTCATTTGTCCATCTCAGGGGAGGCATTACCTCTTTGGTATTTTCTTGAGCCCTTTACACGTCTCCTCCTAGGTCCTTGTATGTGCCATCCTCTATCCTCTCGTCGTGGTCCTTCCCGGTTGACTTTTTCCATGTCCGGACCTAGAAGTTCAGAGATGTAGGTTTTGATTTCTTCTCCAAGCTCAGCTTTATTTTGTTACCCTCATATTCAAAGGAGAGGGAGAAGGGGTAGCCCCATCTGTATCTTATGTGTTTTCCTTTCAGGTGCTTTGTAAGAGGGCTGCACATCTGCCAGAGTGCAAGAGTCATGTATGATAGGTCTTGATATATTGAGATCTGTGCACCCCCAAGAGTGATCGAGTTGCTGTTTCTTGCCTTTTGAAGGACACTGGCCTTATCCTGGAAGCGATGGAATCGGGCCAGCACCAATCTTGGTCCACCCGGGGGGGGGGGGCCCCGGCTTCATGTATCCTTTCGGTTTTGGGTTCATCAATCGAATCATCAGCGGCCAGGAGTTTAATGTCATGCAAGGTATTTTCAGGTCGCTCTCCATCTCACCTTCGCCTCACCTTCTCGTTCTGGGATACCGGAAATAGTATGTTACGTCTTTCCCGGTTTTTCCAAATCATCAAGCTGTGCTTCTAAGGTGTCTATGGTAGCTTGGTTATTTTCCACCCCTTCAAGTCTTTCTTCCATGGTGTCCAGGCGATTTGTGATCTTATCTATCTTGGATCCAATATTGGTTCCTATGCTCTTTATTTCTCCTAGTAGGGCGGCAATGTCTCCGTTGGTAGCTGCTGCTTCACTTGTCGTGGTGTTTATGTTTGCCATGTTGACTTTGTTGGTCCCAAAAGGTGAGGGGGTATAGGCGAAAGAGGCTAGTTTTTCTTTTATGCTCATGGGGTCCCTGAGGTCTCAAGAGTGGTGTTAGTTCTAAATTGGGTTATCATCGGGAAGACTGTTGTATCCCAGGTAGTGAGTCTGCATTCTCTGTCGGTGATGGGACACCTGGGAGTCAATCGGGTCCAGCGGGTGCCTGGAGGGTAGGCTGTGGTGTGGAGAGGCTATTGTCCTTTTAGGTGGGTTCCACCTTCTTGAGGGCGCTCGGTTCAGCAAGGAAAGTGCTATTTTTCTGCCTCCCTTTCTATGTCCGTTACAGGTTTATTGTGTATTGTTTTATACAACTTCCGTTGGGTGGGTAGAGCGGGGCCCTGGTAGAGGGCTCTTTGTATCTCTTCAATGTGTTTCAGCTATCCGTGCCTCTGCCAAGGTTGGGGGCAGTCAGGCCCCTGTTGGCCTTTTACCTCCCACCTACGTGGCGGACAGGGGCCGTGCACCAGGATAGCGTGCAGATCTCCGTCGGTCTCCGCCGCACTACTGCGGCCGCAACAGGCAGGGCCGCTCCGCACCCTCCCTGTCACACCAAAACAGGGCAGGGAGCCCTCTGGGAGTGCTGGATGTTCCTCAAAGTCTGTGGGGTGGTGTGGAGGGGTCAGGGGGTACCTGCGAGCGCCCCACGGGTCCGTTAATGCTTCCATTTCCACTGGGGCTTGGGTGACCAGTGCACCTCTGTTTTCTCACGGTGTCCTGGGCTGTCGCAGCGGTCAGAGGTCGGGTCCCGCCTGCCGCGTCACCTCGCACTGTACGTCCCCAACCTGTGGGTCCTTCTTGCCGCCGTCTGCTCACTCACAGCGACGGTCGCTGGTCATGTAGAGCTCACGTTCTCAGCGGCTTCTCTTCCCGGGGTCTCAGCTGCAGGCTTTCCACCTGCTTTTGATCATCCACTGCGCGTCGCTACAAGAGGGCCTGCCATGCTCCGCAGTTCACGTATTTTACTTTCGGTTTGGCCGTATCTCGGGAAGGCAGTTTCTATACGATCCCTCTGCCGTTTTGAGTCCAGATTTCGACCATCTGTGGGGGGGACCTTCCGACAGCGTTGGTCTGATTTTTATCACGGGGGGGGACCAACAGTGGGGGCTCAATCCACTTTGGGGGCCGTAGCAGCAGAGCTAACGCGCAGAGCATGCCTGTCTGTACGTCCCCTGGTGGCCAGTCGTGAGCAACTTTAAGGTGTCGCTGCGAAAGCTGCTCCAGGTTCTAGGCCCCATCGCAGGCTATGTCATCAATTGGGCAAAATCAGAATTTATGCCGCTACAATCAGATATCCCCTGGGATCCAGGCGGTGTCGCACCCTTCAAGCTCCAACTCAGGAACAACACGTATCTGGGCATGCAAATATGCCCCAAATGGCAGGACATAATGGAGCTTAATTATCCCCCGACTATAAATATGATTCAACAAGATCTCGGCAGATGGGCCACGCTACTGCTTTCATTATTAGGCAGGATCAACGCAGTAAAAATTAACACCTTCCAAAAACTATTATATCTAGCCATGATGCTAACCTTTGCTGACCCCAAGTTAATGTTTCGTAACCTAGATTCCCATATCTCTAAATATATTTGGCGGGGTAAAAGAGCACGCATTCGGGTTGAGGTCCTACAGGCAAGCAAAGCAGACGGCGGGCTGGCACATCCTGCCTGGAAATCGTACCACATGGCAGCGCAGGTCTACTGGGCCAAACGTTGGTTAGACCACAAGAACCTATCCAGCTGGAGATCAGCTGAGCTCTCGCGGATGCAGCCGTTGGCACTGCAGGAAATCATAGCGATGCCACTTGCGCACCACCCTAACCGAGTGAGGCAACATCCATTGGTTGCTCGCATCCTCGCCCAATGGCATAATATGAGATCCATTTAAGGGTCTCGCACTCGTGACGTGCCTGCATGGATCAGCTATATTGGCAATCGGACTGGATCAGAAAATTCTCCAAGTGCAATATACAACATGGCCACGAGTCAGTCATGGATTTATTCGATAATGGGGTACCCCTTCCCTTTACAGAGGCCAGGCAGGTACTGGGGTTGGGCGTAGGGCAATGGCTCCAATATAGGACCATTTTGGCAGTTATCCGCAAACACACCACAGAGGAATCCAGGCAAGTGACCCCATCAATCAGGGAACTAGAAATGGGTCAGAACTCGAATGCTTTCCCCAAGCTCTGGGTATCTTATTCCACCTGCATTAAAAAAATAATGTTAGCCGCAAACACACCCTGGCGACTCTTTGGGCGGCAGACCTGGACACAGAGCTCAACGTGGGGGATGTCTGAGTTCTTTGAAGCCATACCCGCTGTCTCGTTCTGCGTCAAGAATAGGGACATCTAATATAGAATAGTCCAACAGCTCTATTACACGCCGAGCAAGCTGTTCAGAATGGGGCAGTCACAATCTCCCTACTGCTGGCGTGGTTGTGGAGGGCTTGGCACCATAGGGATATGTTATGGTCCTGTCCATGCATCAATGGCTTCTGGCAGACGGTACACCGCAAAATCAAAAATAGGGTGGCTAAGGTTCATCTGGCACCCCTTCAGATGCTATTCGGGGTCCAACATGAAGACTGGCATGAATGTCTAAAATGTGCTACATGGAGCATGGTGCCCTTAGGCCGCAGTCCAAAACGGCCAGGCGGCTAGCTACTTGAGGACAGGTGAATTATTCTTAGGATCAACGCTTACACATAGTGGCTAATCCACTCAGGTTGAGGGTCACCCACTCAATAAGGAGTTTGTGGTGGGGGTCAGGGACGAGCAGGCGGAACGACACAACCTTGTGGGGGAAGGGTGGCATTGTGATGGTGTGCACACATATTGTGTTTAGTTTTACCTGGATCTGTAAGCTTACTTAGGTGGGGAGGACAGTGGGGGGGAAAAATGGGAGGGAAAGGGCGGGGGTTCAAGACCAATTCCGTTTGCTCGGCACAATATGGCATTAAACTAATCTGTCTGTAAATTTGGTTGGTAGACAGTCATCTTCCATTAGTTATGAGAACCAGTTTACGTGGACTGTTAGCTTGTTGCCCTACTTCATGGGTTTAGCAGTCAGGTTCTTTACCCGTCGGATCCAATGCATGGGCATTAAATGGACACTGATGCTCTATAGTACTGTAAAAATGCACCGACAATGTCAATGGCATTTGCTTTTGTTGTTGAAAAACGAATAAAAAGATTTTTACAAAAACAACCGAAAAAAATAATAGGTGTCTCCAAAAAGAAATGTCAGAATGGCTTCAGCATTAACTCCCTTCCCCAGGTTCAACCACAGAAGGCCTAAAGAGTCTCTTAAAAAACAAAGGATAGGTGTATGGCACAATTCTATCAGTTTCGTACACTTTGGTTTACTGGTACAATTCAACAGTTCAATCTTAGGCTTCCATCTTCTGGTAGTTCAATCACTTCCTTAAGGCTTTACCCGCCTTGCCATCAATATTCAGTTTGCATTTAACTCCGACGGGCTCGGGCCGGTCTCATTTTCACTTTTTTCACACAGTTCGGCACAGGCTTCTCTCTGCCAGGCTTGAGCCTGTCTCTCCTTCGTGGGGTTCTCTTCCCCACGTTTTATCTAAAGTATCCTTACATTGTCAAAGACTTTCAAAACGGCAAGGAATTCACATAAACCTCTGCATGACCACTTCGACCTCTCATACAATATTCCTTCAATTCACAATATTCTCTTGCAGCACCAATGCCTCTTGATACTTTTAGTTCTTATTCTCTTTAGCTTGCCTTCTTGGCCTTTTCCAAAGTTCTTATATTTTGCCCTTCTTGGCATATTCACAGTTCATATATTTCACTTTCCTCTTATTCAACTTTCTTTCTTTATTGCGCTTACTTTATTTCCATTGATCTCCGCTGTAATATCTTTCAAAACTCATAACATTTCACAGAGATTTTCAAATGTGCGACTTCGCCTTGCAGGACAACTCTGTTACTTTGTATCCTTTTCCTTTCATCAATTGTTATTTTCATTTGTGTTTCATTGGTACACGCGCAACCTTCAACTTTTAAATTACAGTCACTTTCCCTTTAACAACAACCAGACTTGTGTTCCCTTCAATGACTCACTGGTCGTGTTAATGGGATTTCTTTAATCTTTTTCCTGCAGTTCAAGCCCGTTACCAACGCCTTCTGTGAATCCTCCCAAACTCTGCCGTTCATCTGGGAGGGTCACGGGCCGCTTTCAGGCAATTTGAAGGTTTCTTTCCTCTGCTTGGATTTGCTCTTCGAACGCTCACGGCTTCCTGAATGCTTAGAAACATTCCCTGGCTTTCTCTTGATCATCTCAATTGCCGATCAGCCGTTGGCCTTCCAACTTCCACAATCTGGTTTGCATCAGCCTCGGAAACCTCAGCTGTTCGGAAGGAGAGGGGCATAACTTGCAGAAGTTATGGAGAGTGCAAAAGAGTACTAAAGAGCACAAATGTGAATCTTCCCTTCCCTGAAGAACTGCTAATAATTGATGTTGTAAAGTGTTGAACACTGCAAAGCTGTTGAAAGCTGATCTTAACCAAACGGGCACTTGTTGTTTGGAAATTACTATTTGGGCAGGGGTGTATACCCGAACAGTGAACTTGAAGTAGTAGGCCTGGCATGGTAGTAAACCAGGTAGAAGTTGATCAGGTGCTGTGAAATGGTGTTGACACATTATCCTGACAAACTTTCATTGCTGAAGAAGGAACTCTGTAAAACTGCTGCAGAAGCGTTATATAACTTCAGAAATAAGATGTTTTTGCAAAGCATCCTGACAAAGACAATTTATGTTGATATTGATGAACTAAGGAAATATTCTTTTTTATGTAAAGAAGATTACTATTAGAAGAGGAAGACAACAAACCTTTGTTGAACGACTGGAGTGTTGGAACTTTTTGTTGTGAAGTTGGAGTCACAAAGAACTGTGTTAAAACGTTGTTACAAACCAAGATTTCTTATTTCGTTTTGGAACTGTGGAGCAGAATGCTGCTAGAATCTGCGGAAGGTGAATTCACCCAGATTATAAGGAGAAACTGTTTTCATATTGTGAACTTATATTATAGTTGCCTTTGAACTGCCATGCATTACCTTGTTGAGTTACTGTATGTGTAAGTGTGATGGACAGATATCCTTTGTTATAGAGCATTTCCTTTAGTTTATTTTAGGCAGGGAAATCCTCGTCAGGGTAGGGATGGTGAGGCGTTTATTCAACCTTTTGAGTTAATAAAATGGCATCTTTTTGAAAAACCTTCGCAAAGTTGTCCGCCTCACATTCCTGACCCCTCACACTATTCAAGACAGGAATAGAAGAAGCTAAGAGAAAGAGTCTTATAAATTGAAGCTCAGGGAGACTACCAAAGTAAACAATATACAAGACAGAGAATGTCAGAGGATTGTGAAAAGTCAGAACTACAGAAGACAATGTACGCTTCCAGGTTGTTCCGAGTCCCTCTAAAAAGGATCAAAGTATCAAAAGTCAAGAAAAAATATTCTTCAAAGAGGAGAGAAAAACAAACTCTCTCATGAAAGAACTGTATGAACTGATACAGCAAGTAACTAGAGACCATCTAAAGATTACCAATGAATAAGAAATCCAAAGACTGATACAAGAGGTATCCTCAGGAGAAGGGAGCCATTCTCCTGACATTAGTTTGTTTAACATAGCTATAGGGTCAGTTTGATTAGTTTTGGACAGCAGCCTTATTCATTTCGACATTCACGGATGAATGACTAGCACCATATTTTGATATACAGGTAGGGAATGTCCCACAGCGATAGGGAAAGATAGGCCTTATTCTTTAATAAAAACATTTGGAACGTGTCCATGTCCTTCTTCTGACCCTTGTATGGGAGGATTGGTCCAGGAGACCCCCCTCCCCTGCATCCTCTCTGCCCTGTGAAGTCCATGGCTCGTCCAGGGTTCCCCCTGCCACCAGGGCCCAGGTGGTGGGTAGGCCACTGGCTGAAGACATTGACCAAACAGGCTGAATTTAGCTAGGCCCTGGAAACCATTTTTGTGAAATAAAGATGTCTTGAACCCTGTGCACCGCAGCGCGGCCCCCACCCTTGGAGAGTGTCACTTATCCCTGTGGCCGCAGCTCTCTGGCAGATCCGCTGAGAGCCCGTTCCCACGAACAGACGGACATGAGCTAGTGTCAGATACCAACACTGTAACATTTCACCTTCCGCAGTGTATCGCTGTTCCTAGTATGACCCGGTCAGCAGGGCCGGGGTGGAAAAGAACTGTAAAATGGTCCCCTGACAAAAGCAGAGTCCCCAAATACTAATGAGCAAACCACCTGTGATGAAACTTTTCTCTCCACAGCCTTTCTGACTAAAAACCTGTAAACTCCATGAAGATGGCAGAATGTGTGCTTACATGACATTCGGGATGAAGTACCCACATCCCCGTAGCTATGCGTAAATAGTAAAGGTGTCCCGGGGGTTTTTCGTGTTATGTGTTTCACCGAGAAGACTGCACCCCACGGTCCCGCACCATAACTGAACTAATGCTGCTAGAGTGCAAAGGAAGACAAATGCAACCATATTGAGAGCTCATGTAAGGGGTGCACGAAAAGGCACCATATGTAGGTCCAAGCTCACTATGTGTCACTGCCGTCAGCCTTGTTGACGGTTTGTTCCTGCGTGCTCCACCAACCTTGCTACTACCTCACTTACCGCACATGCATAGAAATGTAACAGAAAGTTGTGGGTGTTAAATACTTAGCGTATAGATAACGTGTGTTAAATGGCCATGTGAAAGGCACTAACAATGTCAAAACAGAAGCTTTGAAAAGACTCAATGGGTACTGTATATTATGTGAATGTTTATGTCTCCTCCACTTAAATCTGCAACACACGAGGAAAATACCTTGGTGAACACATGCAAGGCCATTCCCCCTTCCTCCCATTGAAGCCTGCCAGACGAAAAAGCAAAGGCCTGTGCCGCGCTGCTCCACCTCCCCCATTTCGGCTGGAGCCGCTTCAAGCATTCACATTCCCCCGCAGCACCCAAGGCCACGGCCTGCCACCTGAATTATTTACAACCCAGCCGTAAACCCCGACCTTAAAACACAGATCCAAAGGCGCCATTTCTTAGGCTCCACGACCCACCGGCTTACCTTAGGTTAGTGGCCCCTGTAAAATTAGGACACCAATATTGTAGCAACACTACAGGAACACATTCATAATGACTTCTAACGAGATATGACAACTCTGACAGCCGTCCCATGCCCTGAGACCCAACCTCGCGACCTATGATACCCGGTCAACAGGACGATGGTAACCATGTATTGATGTATCGCCAAAAGACCCCACTCTAGGTGCATTCCTCCTGTGTTGCATTAACCTGTAGAATAACCTATTGGAAGATTTACCGGGGGAAGATAATGTTGCAATGTTGAATGACTGCGGTGTGCGTGACTTTAGGGCAGAAAGTCAGGAAAGACATTCATCACTGACACTAGTCGCGGCTGGCACAACAACACCGCCCTGATGAGCCCAGCTGACCTGCCCGGCCCAGCCCAACCCACGAGGGTAACCAGTGACGTCCACCAACCACGGCAAACCACATCGCAGCAGCACCTATAGTTAGTCGTCGCCACCCAATCCCCACGAACTTGTGCCCCCTATAGCATGTAGGTTCTTATGACGCTTTTTGTAAATATATACGCCTGTCTTTGCTATTGTCAGACAGAGCGCTCTCTGAGTTTGCAGAGTTCTTTGCATGCCCTATTCTGATAGATAAACTCCCATTTAAGCTCACCCACACTTTGTCCTGGCCTTATTCCCATCCTGGGAGAGTCCATTATTGTCTCTCATTGTGGGGAGGATCGTGCTATCTGGCGGACGCTCGCCTTCACCCTCCACAGAATCCTGCAAAAACCAAGTTCTAGGCGGAACCTCTTGAGAATCCTAAGACAGCCAAGGTCCAGGAGGGACCTGTTGAGAAAGCCAAAGTCTAGGTGGGACCAGTTGGGAATCCTGAGAAAACCAAGGACCAGGTGTTAGGAAAGCATTCTCTTTTGGCAACTATCCCTCCATAGTATCTACGGCCCCCAATCTTTTTGCTTTGTCTTTGAAACTGCTCTGACTTTTTGAGAGGGGCGCGGGGGGGGGGGGGGAGTAAAGCCTTCAGCTTCACTTCCTCTGCCTATTGTTCATTTGCTATGTGGAAACTGATTAGTCCTTCAGACTACCAGTACTGGGAAGCTAGTTTTCACTTTTAGCCTTTATATTTTAACATTTCACACAGCATCTTTCAATTCTACGCAATGGGGATAATGTTGTATCAACCTAGCTTTTCATACTTGGTATTTTGATTACTTTTATATGTGCCTAAAGGCAAGCTGCTGGAACAGACGAACAAGCTACTTACCCAACTGGTAACGTTCTTACGACTGGATGTTCCTCCAACGTATTCCACATCTTTGACATGTAATGTCCACAGCTGTGAACTTCGGAAACTTTTTCGGCAGAGGGCGTCCTGCGTCGCTGGCGTCGGGTCGATGTCCCTCGAAGACCTCTGTCGAGGGCGAAGTTACCAGATGTTATAAATAGGACTCACGGCGCCAGTAGCCTCAGTTTATGTTTTTTTCTCCATAACGTGTGACATGCACATAGCCAATGCCTGCTGGACTGCACACAGCCTTGCGGAAACGTAAGCTGCAATCGCATAGGAAATTCTCTAGAGGGGCAGTCTGGGAGGGTGATGTGGAATACGTTGGAGGAACATCCAGTCAAAAGAACGTTACCAGTTGATGAGTAACTTGCTCTTCGAATGGATTGTGTCCTCCAACGTATTCCACATCTTTGACAGACTCCCAAAGCAGTACCAGAAAATGGAGGCGGGAAAAGAATTTAGAGTAGCCAATCAGATGGCAGAATAAAGAACCGCCTAACCAAAGGCCATATCTTGACCATGGAGTGTATCCAGGGAGTAATGTTAAACAAAGGTGTGGATAGAAGCCCATGTGGCCGCATCACAAATATTCCTAATAGGAACTCCCTGCTGCAGGGCTGTGGAAATAGCCACACCCCTAGTGAAATGAGCTCGCAACCCTTCAGGAAGGTCCTTGCCCACCAATCGGTAACATTCAGTAATGGTGAGGCTAATCCACCTGGACGAGGTCGATTTGGTAACAGCCTGGCCCAATCGGTGTCCAGCATACCCCACAAAGAGTTCATCGTCCTCTCCGACCCTGGACATCCTAGAAATATAAAAGCTCAAAGCTCTCCTAGGGTCCAACCTATGGAAACGCTCCTCTTCCTTACCATGATGAAGAGGAGGATAGAAAGAAGCAAGAACCACTTTCTGGTTTAAATGAAATTCAGACACTACCCTTAGGTATAAAGGAAGGACGTACCCTCAGTACAACCCAATCCTTGTGGAACACATTAAAGGGCGGCTTAGATGATGGTGCCTCCAATTCACTCACTCTGCGAGCGGAAGTAACCGCAACCAGTCTCGAAAGACAATAGTCTCAAAGGACAAGAGTGCAAAGTTTCAAATGGAGCACCCATCAGGAATTTCAAGACCAAATTCAGATCCCAAACCGGCACCTGGAATGGGGACGGCGGGAACACATTAGTGAGCCCTTTAAGAAATTGGGAAATCAAAGGAATCTTAAAGTAAGAACATTCTTCAGACGAGCACTTGAAGATAGACAGCGCCGCCAGGTAACCCTTAATGGTACCTACTTGAAGGCCCCTGTGGACCAAAGAAAGAAAGAAAGACAGAACCACGGGAATGGAACACTGAAAAGGATCAACATTTTGTCCTCTGCACCAGTGGCAAAACCTACGCCATTGGCAACGGTAGAGGGATTTGGTTGCCGGCCGCCTGGCCGAAATCAACACCTCCATCACGTCATCCGGGAGGTCCCAATCCTTATACCTCAACCTTTCAGACACCAAGCGTGAAGGTTGAGAGTCTTGACCTCTGGATGGAGAACTCTGATACCCCCTCGTGCAAGAGCAGATCCTCTCAGTAGCGAAGACGGCATGGAGGGCAGATAGACATTTCTAGAAGGTCCGGGTACCATGCTCTCCTGGCCCAATCCAGAGCAATGCGGATCATGTGGGATCCGAACCTCCATAACCTCCTTAACACTTGAGGAATGACCGGGAGAAACGCGTACAGAAGTGGGAATGACCAATCCACGACAAACGCGTCTCCTAGAGCTCCTCAGAGGAAATTCCCTTGAGCAGAATCTCTCGCACTTCCAGTTGGCACTGGTGGCAAAGAGATCCACTTGTGGGGTTCCCCAAAGGGCAAAGATCTCCAGAATGACTTCCTGAGCCAACTTCCACTCGTGAGAGATCGTGCTCTGCCTTCTCAGAGCGTCCGCCGCTGCATTGTCCTCACCGGCCCGATGAACTGCTGAGAGTGAAATTCCCTGCTGGATTGCCCAGAACCAGAGCTGCATTGCCTCTCTGCACAACGGGAGTGACCCTACCCTCCCCCTTTTTTATTGAGGTAATGCATGGCCACTGTGTTGTCCGTCATGATCAGGAAATTCTTCCACCACACAGACGACAGAAATGCCTCCAGGGCCAGCCTAATGGCCCTCAGCTCTAACAGGTTGATGTGGAGTTTGGACTCCGATGGAGACCAACCACCGCTGGCGGTCAAATAGTCAGCATGAGCTCCCCATCCTGTGAGGGAAGCGTCCGTCACTACAGTCACCTCCGGCCACGGTTGCCAAAACGGCTCCCCCTTCATTAGGTTCCCCTCGTTGGGCCACCACAGAAGATCCTGGGAGACCGAGAGTGGAATCTGAACAGGATCCGGCATCTTGCCGGAGAATTGTGACCACTGCATCTTGAGGACCCATTGCAGAGATCTCATCCTCAGCCTGGCCTCTGGCACCAGGAAAATGCAGGATGCCATGAGGCCGAGCAACCTTAAGAATTCGAAGGCCGGGAGACGCTGGGCATATTGAAACTTGTCCACCTTCTGCACAATGTGATGAGCCCTCACCTTGGGAGGCGAGCCCTTCCCCAAGGATGTGTCCATCACAGCCCCGATGTACTGGAGCTGTTGGGAAGGTGTCAGATGCGACTTCTTGAAATTGAGGGAGAAGCCCAGTTTGTGGAGGGAGCGGCAGGTGAGACTGAGATGATCCAGAGCTTGCACAGGAGAACGTGCTCGGATCAGCCAGTCGTCCAGGTAGGGGTAGACGTGAATTCCCCCCCCCCTCGCCTGAGATACGCTGCCACCACCACTGTGAGCTTGGTGAAGACCCTCGGGGCGGAGGTCAATCCGAATGGCAGGACCCGAAACTGAAAGTGCGAGCTGCCAGCCTCAAACCTCGGGTACTTTCTGTGCTTTGGATGAATCGGCACATGAAAGTAAGCATCCTGGAGGTCCAGAGACACCAACCAATCCTGGGGATGAAGGGCCTGGAGGACTTGAGAAAGAGTGACTTGAACTTGAACTTGTCCTGCCTGAGAAGTTTGATCAACCAACGCAAGTCCAGGATGGGTCTCAATCCTCCGTCTTCCTTTGTAATAAAAAAAATGGGGAATACCAACCCTTGTTCCTCTCCGCTACAGGCACCAGTTCTATAGTGCCTTTCTCCAGTAGGGTCAGGATTTCCTGCACAAGGAGCGGATCTGGAAGCTTCAAACAGAGATTCCCCGGTGGATTGTCGCGAGGCCGCTTTAGAAAGGGAAGGCAGTCGCCGTGGGCTATGGTATCCAGAACCCACGCATCCGAAGTAATAGCTCGCCATTCTTCGAGATGCAGAAACAGTCTGCCCCCAACCGGCGAACAATGGAACATGGCCTCATGACTGTTTTGGAGTGGCTGCGGCAGTGCCCGAAGGCAAAGAGGCAGCTGCCTGAGCGGCATTGGCACCCCTTTTTCCCCAACCACCACGTGTACTTGTTCGTTGGACCCTGTGACTGGTGGCTCCTCTCGTCCTACCAAAAGAGGAGTAGTAACAAAAGGAACCTACCCTCCACTGTTGTCCCCTAAGACGAAAAGGCAGAGGTTGAGGCACAGCTGCGCTCAAAGATTTAGCCGCAGCTTTTGAGGTCTGCAACCTCTCAAGGCTCTCGCCAGCCTTGCTGCCAAACAAATGAGCGAAATCAAAGGGCATGTTCAAAAGACAGGCTTGCACATCCGGAGCAAAACCAGACTTCCGCATCCACGCAAACCTGCGTATAGCGGTGCTCGCAGCCATGGACCGGCTAACACTGTCGGCCGTGTCCAAACCCGACTGAAGGGATTCACACATGGCATCCTTGCCATCCTGCATGAGAGCAAGGAACCCATCCCTTTCTTCCCCTTCGGGAATATGCTCAGCCGCTAGAGAAACACAATTCCACAGAGTGTGTGAAAATCTTGCTAAGGCACAGGTGGAGTTGGCTGACTTCAGCGCCATACTCTCCACAGAAAACACCTTGAGTGCCCAACCATCGAAACGTTTGTCATCGCTATCAGGAGGGATGGTAGGGTACGCCGCCTGCCTCGAGGTGGCCGTAGCCACCTGAACCACCAAACTCTCGGGAGTGGGGCGAGAGGATAGGTAGCTGGGGTCGCTACTGGAAGGGTGGTATTTTTTAGTTAACGATTTGTTAACTGCCGGAAGAGATTCCGGTGTCTGCCAAGCAGCCGCCACCCTTTTTTGCAAGGTCAAATGAAAAGGTAACACCGGGTCAGAGGATGGACCTTGATCCAAAATATCCATTAAGTCATCCTGAATAAATCAGGAGGATTGGACCAACCAAGATACTTAGTGACCCTAGCCATCAGTCTCCTGTAGGACGACTCAGCATGAGCCCCAGGCTCAGGCCTGCCAAACTCCCCCTCAGGAGAAGTGTCCAAGCCACTGGCATCATGAAGAGATTGCCTTAATTCTTCCAATTGACTGTCCCTGGAAAAGACAGGAGCCACATCAGGCTCAACAAGGCCAAAATCTAAATCTGACCTCTCCTCATCCTCATAGATGTCATCCAGAGGGAAGTAAAAGTCCTGCCTCGGGACAGAAGAGGGTCTGGATTCCTTAACAGGCCCCACAGACTTGGAAGTAGCCTTCCTTGGAAGATCCACAGTACCAGGGACCTCCATCGGCAAATTCCGTCCAAAAGGCCCCAAAGGCATCGACGGCTTTGGCGTCGATGTCGATAACGGCGCCGATGGCTGGTGCGAAGGCAAAGCTTCGACGTCCGTATATGACGGACACAGCGCTGACAGAGTTGACGCTGACCTCGAGCCCTTACCAGGTTTCTGCGGTCTCGCTGGGGACGAGGGCCGAGACCAGGAAGCACGTCTCTTGCGACCATCCTGAGCCTTGTCCGAACGGGACCTCGAAGGTTCCTGATGAGAATCGTTCCCTCCGAGGACCGAGCCCAAAGGCGCATGAGCCACAGATCCAGACCGTTCCTTGCCGGCTTCTTCTTAAGGCACAGACGGAACTGTGCCCTGAGATTGGAAAATCGCCAGCATCTTCTCCCTGAAAGCAGCCCATTCCTCCGGAGTCGAGAACTTAGATGGACAAGCCACTTTCCTCGCGGCTCCATCTGAGGAGGAGGACAGGGAAGGAGTCCGGTGATGGCGCTTCCTGGAATGCAGAGACAAGGACGAATGACGGGAACCACTCCGGGACCGAGATCCCCGGGACTCCTTCCGGTGCGGAGAGTCGCCCCTCGAATCGTCGATGGACATCCCCTTAGACGTTTTACGGGACTTACCGGGTTTAGAACCCCTACCTACCTGGAGCTTCCCCTTACGCTCAAGGCCTTAGCAGTCAGCGACTGGCATTTGGAACAGTTGCCAGTTTAATGCAGGCACCAAAAACAAATGCGATGCAGGTTAATAATCGACATCTGAGACTTGCAGTCCCGGCAAGTCTTGAAGCCAGACTGCAGAGTCAGAGAGGTCGAAGAAGAAGACATATTCACGAGGAATACACGAGGTGCGCAGAGTCTCTGAAGCAAACACGTTTGCGGAAAAAATGGAACTGAGGCTACGGGCGCCGTGCATCCTATTTATAACATCCGGTGACGTCGCCCGACGGAGGCCTACGAGGGACATCGACCCGACACCAGCGACGCAGGACGCCCTCTGCCAAAAAAGTTTCCCAAGTACACAGCTGTGGACATTACATGTCAAAAGATGTGGAATACATTGGAGGACACAATCCATTCGAAATATTTTTACCATTTTTGCGTTATTTATAGTGTGCACATTCGAGTTTAGAATGCATGTCTACTAAATGTGGCTAGTGCCCTAAAACAGCCATGCCACAAGATTTTCGCTTGTTCTTTGGCCAAATTGTAGTTTGGCCTTCTTCCTGCCTTGCCAGGTCAGGAAGTCCCATATAAGGTCATGCACTTGCCCAGGAAAGCTTCTGCTTTCCTGGACTGGTTCTGCCTTTGTGTGTGACGCCTTTGTGTGTGACGCCCAGTTAGAGGGTGGCACTGTCTGTGGTGCCAGAGAGTCTAGGGTGTGGGGCATGAGTGAAACCAATAGCTGTTTCTGGCTTCCACTGGATTTTTTCAGATCAGCGTTGGAACCAAGAATTCCTCACAAACGAACAGCCGACTGGGGATCTGAAGAAGACTCCTAAAGAAGCCTTGCATCCATTCCTGCATCTGGCCCGTTGAAGCCCTGTTGGATTACTTGATCTCCGAAGACCCTGAGCAGTGCGTCAGCCCTTGGAGTACTGCGACCAACTACTTTCGACGCCTTCAAGGCATCCTGAGCCTTCGGAAGCGTCAATGGACCACCAAGTGGACTGACCACCTTCTTCATTGGCAACCTTGCCAGAAGCGTAGCAGATCCGCACTAGTACCCGGAACTTTGGTGGTTGCCAGCTTGTTGTACAAGTCGCCTTGTCTGCGAATTTCAGCATCCAACCAGAAGGGATCCTGTCCTGGAAAAGCTACTTCGACCGCAACTGGAGGGATGCCTGCCGTCATTTGTGGGGTGGCAGTCGCTGGAACTGACCTTCCCCCATCCTGTGAAATGTCCTAAGCCTGCTTCAGTGAATCTTGCATTTCTTCTTTGACAGGGGGTTGCATCTTGCATCTGGACCCGACTGAAAAATCCTTGCACCCGCAGCCTTTGGGCACCTCTCACTGGAATCATCGGCAGAAAATCCAACCTCCAGCTAGCGCCGAAGAATCTCCTCCGTCTCTTCCCCTCCGTCGAAAACTTGCTCGGCGGAGAAACAGCTTCACAGCTAACGTCGAGGGGAGGGATCTTTAACAATATAATAAGTATAATTAAGGACCGAGGTCCGTAGTAAGTATTTGCAATGTCTCTCTAGGAGCTCCGCGTAAGGCGACCAGAAGCTGGACGGAAAAAAACAATCTGAGGGACCTCGACGCGTGAGGGATTGTGGGTACAACGCACGTCACTATAGGGATAGTGTTACAGACACGCCTTGTCGACGTCCCCTTTTCGACTACGAAAAACAAAATGCAATACTCCGCAGTGACCACTGGATGTCGGACCTATGCACAGCATGTGATTCTAAGCAGATTAACAAACATCAGAAATATGTTTATTATTCCGTTTTGTGATAGTATCACCTGCTAGTTTCATTTTTATTTTGAGTTTAAGGCCTAGAATAAATATTGTATTTCTATACATTCCAGTCTAAATTGAATTAGTGTGCTTCATTGTGTGGATTCATTATGGACCCCTGATGCCACTCACACTCTCCTGAGAATAGCCTTGACGGTCCTCCACGTTTAACTTGATTGGGTTTTGGCTAATCTCCCACAGTTCACTGCTCACTTTAACTAGGGTGGCCTCCTAAAATCTGTCGACCAGGACAGATTCTAGAAATGCATCTTAACACCAGGAGGAACTGGTTGAGAAACCAGAGATGTGCAAAGTCCAGGAGGGACCTGTTGGAGATCCTTTGAAGGAAAAGATCCATAAGGGACCTGTTGATGAATCCAGTGAGTGGGCCAAGGTACAGGAGGGACAAGGCAACCATACATAGCAATCTAGGGGTTGCATGAGACCTACCGAAAACTAAGCAAAAAACAAAAAAAAAAAATCGGGTAAAAGAAACCTACAAGAGATTTTGATATAGCTAATCAAAGCCTGAAGGACAGAGAGCTGTGAAGCCTGAACCCTGGGAGAATCCTGGAGAAACAAGGTTCAAACATGGAGACCTGAAGAAAGATCAGACCGTGAGTAACTGCAACAAGAACCTTCCCAGATGAACAATTCTGTTTGGTACATTAGAATAGAGTCTGTTGCAAAAGGAGGTGGCTTGCTATTAATACCAGACGCAAATCGGAGTAAGCTTGAGTGTTCCGTATTGTGGGCACACACTGTTACTTTGTTGCAACACTGAATTTGAACGTAGTCTTTCATCTGTGTCTATTGCAAAAGGAGGCGGCTTGCTACCAATACCGGACGCAGAGTTGAGCGAGCAGAGTGTGCTGAGTGTTAGGTGTTCCAGTTGCCACGTCGGCCTCTCGCAACCAAGACGGTAAATAAATCGTCCTAGATCTGGGGTCTTTTCTGCATATATGGAGATAGCCCTCCAAAGTAAGTCACGGGCTATTGACCCTGCGATTGATCTATCCATTGTTACTAATGGCTCTATGGCTCACATCGTTAACAATGTTGTGCCGCACAAAGGAAAATCAGACAGTGTATTGTGTCAATTGCCTTCGACAGATTGTATTGTTCACCTCAGCGCACAGGACAGCATAGTCAGGGGCATGCACTCAGAGATGGCTTTTTTGAGTCACCCTGATGAAGCGTGTGGGGAAGTGCACTCGCTTGGGCTGCCAGCTGCTGTTTCGGATTGTGTTAACATTCCCAACACAGCGGAGGTAGGCATGTACCCGTTTCCCTCCCCCTTCAGGTGATGAGAGGGATCTGACCACCATCTCTACCTTTCCTGCTCTTGACTCTATGGCCATATTGAGACAATCAAAGGGCCAGCAAACTAAAATTACCTCGTATTTGCAAGTCCCCAGGAATTCTACTTCTGTTCAGTCTTTAAATCTTCAATCATCCATTAGTGAGGCTTCTATTCAACCTACTGCCTCTAATATCGTGGCATCTACTTCAGACTCATGGTGGGAGTTTCATCACAGCCAATACCTTTTTTTTTTCAAAATACAGTGGGGTATTTTGATAATTATATCCAGGGTGGGGGGGGGGGGAGTCATCTGCAGGTTCAATCTGAATGTTGTGCATCCAAAATTGTGTGGTGGGAAAGCAATGCTCCAACCAAAGATAAGACATATGAACAGATCAAAGGTTCTGGATATTTTTCATCAGATTCCCCCCCACCTTAGATTTCTTCACTCTGATGATATTTATTTAATATCTCTCGCCTGGATAAATAACAACCGTATGGTATGTCATTTGCATTCGGAAATTGTGTCAAGAATGGTTTGGGAACAACGTAACAACCTACACGCTTTGGGGTATGATATATATGACATCAAGTCAGCAGAGGAAGCCAAGATATTTATATCGATTCCACCGCAAGGGGGGAATATAAAGGCAGCTGATTCAATTAACAACTAATCTGTACATCAGCCTCCTGACTCTAATGCCGCAGAACAAGACTGGTCCTGGGTGGAATTAGCATTCAAATCTTTGGCGGGTCTACAACAGGGTCCAATGCCATCCTAAACCCCCCCCCCCCTCTCCGATTAAGGTTTTATCTTGGAATGTCTATGGGCTGGCCAATTTGAATAAAATGTTTTGTACTCCTCACTTTATGAAAAACTAATATACTGATGATCCAAGAGACGATGAAGACCACACATTTTGATCTTCAGGGATATCAGACTTATACCATGCCTGCTACTCGAGGCGACAAGGGCCGACGAGTGGCAGTCTGGCCATTGCAATAGATAATTCCCTCAATTTAACAACAGATCTAATGTATTCTTCAGATTTTCTCATGGCGGTGGAGATTTCCACTGGTTATATGAATTTGGAGGTACTGTTGATAAACTTGTATTGGAATCCCTCTAGGCAAAATCTACATTCTGTTTACTCAGGCCGTTTGAGGCATTGCTAGTGAAAGGCCATGCCCATTTCATCATTTTGGGTGGGGACTTTGCTCGAATTTTACCGAGGGATGTGAGCTGAATGCATTACGAGTTAAAACATTCTTCCAATCTGAGTGTTAATAGAGGGGCCGATTGGGACTTGTTTTTGTTAGGAAGTTGTGTCAGCTTCAGTTGGGAGCTATGGCTGATTCTCCCACTTATACATGGCACAGAGGTCTGCGTAATTAGCAGATCGACTATATTTATTTGTCTACCTCTCTCAAAACAAACTGTGGCCCTCTGAAACATTTTGATCTGAAATTGGGAGATCACTGTGTACTATATTTTATATTCGGCTTCGCCCACGACGCACATGAGCAGTCTCCTCATTTGTCCCGTCCTCTTGAGAGTAGTGGACATAGACTTAGGTGGAATGATAGTAAGATGATGGTCAACTGGGGACTGAGTGGTAATTTACAACAAACTAATGGTGGTTTGTTTTTAAAATTTTATGAAATAATTACCATCTATTTAAAGCGCATTAGGATAAATCAAATAATAAACACGCATAAAAAATGTCCCCACCAGCTGGACTCGAAAATAGCCTCTTCCAAAAAGGCTGAAATGTAAAAACATTAATCAGCTTTGTGCTGAGGGGCTATCCACGGACCATCGGAAAGCAAAAAAAAAGCTATTTGCCAACGACACAGGAATGTTAATAAATCTCTTAAAATTGATATATTTATGTGGGATAATCAAATTATGTTGAACTACTTGATGGCGGCAAACAGACAATTTTGGGCCAGTATTAACAAAACCACAGGATCTACTTCTTCCTCCTTGGATTGCCGTATCCTGGAAAGCACTTGGGTTGACTTTTGCAGGGATAAGTTCCTGCTCCCACTTACTTTTTCTGGGTTACAGGACCCCACTATGGGTACCATTATTTCAAGTTCCTGTCCATAGATAGAAGATATTGACTGGGCTATTACCAAATTTAAACCATCTAGGGCCCCTGGTCCTGGTGGCATTTCACCTTTGGTACTGAAGAGTGCTTCATCTCTCTGGACCCACACCATTCCATCCTCTTGGTCTCAATGTATTGTCATTCCGGTTTACAAAAAGGGAGACCTGAGTTCACCAAAAAACTATAGACCGATAGCCCTAACTGACTATTAGTAAGGTTTTCTCTATTCTTATACTGAGAGAACTTAACTTGGTCATTTGTCAATTTTCTGTTCTTTCCAGATTTCATTTGGTGTTTAGAGAAACTATGGGCACGGTTCTTAATACAACCGTCTTGGCTCATTTACTTTACAATGTTAGACATTCTCGAACTGGCCCTGTCTACATGCCATCACTAGACATGTCATCAGCCTTCGATGGTGTCATGCAAGCTAATTTCTGGCTCCCTGGCTTCAAGTTAATCACTTGTAGTGCCCAAATTGTGTGCAAATCCGCTTTAAATCCACCTTTTTCCATCTGTTGCTTCCAGTGCCCCAGTGGTCGTTCCCACTCTTTCCCTGACCAGCTCCCGCCTCCCGCTCTGCCCCGACCCGTGATTGGCGCCGACTTCCCTCACACTCGCTGGCCCACCCTTCTGCCCAGGCAATGCTCCGGCTAAGGGCCCAAGGCAAAGGGCATCCCAAAAGAGGCAGCCCAGGAGGTGTCAGCAGGGGAAGCAGGCAGTCACCCACAGACAACAAACCTAGCCTAAACTGCCACCTATTCCCACAGTCCTCAGTCACACATATAACCGAAATCAACCCGCTGTCCCACACTGTATGGCTTCCACCCAATGCTAAGCCCAAGGAACAGGACAGCAGTGTACCCACCTAGTACAGTGGTCGCAGTGGCAAACTCTGTCTATTCCCCAAGCAGCAGCCAATGTGTTCCCAACTCCCACCCATACCCATCTAGGCGGCTGCAAAGTATAATTCCACCCGCGACCAACAGAAGCCGATCTCGACAGTGTCCAGATGTACCAAACAAGGAACAGAAAGCCGTCAACCACCGTCGACAGACAAGATAGGCACAATTACTGGTACTAACAGCTAAATCAACACTCACCTCACCCTACCCTACACCACCAACACCTGCAATCATTACACCAACCACCAACCACACACATCCGTCTCACTCTCTAGGAAATACACTGCGAATACAAACTGATTAAAATGCCTATTGCATTGTGAAGCCCAGACCTCTCTCCCACTATACAGGAATCTCAGACCAAGGTGTTTTCTCTCACAGCGGCCTCCTTTTGTGAAAACAGGCCTTTCTCCCACTATACAGGAATCTCAAACCTAGGTCTGTCCTCTCATATCTGCCTCTTGTGAAACCTAGGTCTCTCTCCCACTATAGAGGAATCTAGGTGTTTTCTCCCTTATCAGCCTATTGTATTGTGAAACCTGGCCTTTCTCCCACTATAGAGAAATCTCAAACCTAGGTGTGTCGTCTCATATCTGCCTTTTGTGAAACCTAGGTCTTTCTCCCACTTTACAGGAATCTCAGATCTAAGCGTGCTCTTCTTTATCAACCTATTGTATTGTGAAACCTAGGCCTTTCTCCCACCATACAGGAATCTCAAATCTAGGTGGGGTCCCTCTTGTTTGCCATTTTGAAACCCAGGCCTTGCCCATTTTCCAGGTTCACCCAGTTAACCACTGAAACCAATTACCTACAGCTAGGTCACTGACCCTGTTAAATACAAACCCGCTGTGTAATTCAGGAAACCTACAGTCATATCAACTGCGCCACCGTCCCTCCCCATCCCTCCAACGCTTAGTATCCTGACACCACCATGCTTAGACCCTCCACCCAAGGAATGAAGAAGACAGTAACCCACTACTTGGCCAACCGCCCTGAACCCAGAGCTAACTACTCGCACCCTAGAACAACCCAAACTTGGAACCCCCGCCCCAACATCTGCAGCTAATTCCTAAGCAGACACCCCAATCAACCTACATCAACAGCTTCAATATCACCTGCGGTTCATAACCAACGTACAAAGACACAATCCCACAGAGAGCACTGCGCTATCACAGCGCAAGAGGATAAGACGCAACACCATCCAAACCACACAAGGTCCTACAGGCAGGCTACAGCCCCTGTAACTGAAACTCAACCTTCCCGCCATCAAGGATCCTAAGACGCCCCGACACAGAGCTGGACACCGCCAAAGAGAAACGGAACAAAGAACAATCCGAACTGATACACAGAAACTGCCGCAAATGCAGAACACACCCCTAAAAACACCCCATCCAACAGAACAAACATCACACGAAGAGAAAAATCCCTACATCCAACTCTGTACCTCGCAACTGCCTCACCACCTCGACAATGCAACATGACCGGCATGTCCAGGCACGCCAAGAACTCACTGGAACCCCACAAAAAAAGAAGAGAAGACCCGAGAAGATAAATGAACAAAACCAACACCTTCACCTCTTATATCACAAAAACACAAGGGCAGCGGCAGCAACCACATCAAAACATAGAAGATGAAGAAGCAGAAGAATTAATCTACCCGACAATCAATCTAACGGACCGTTTCAGCAAGGAAGTAGACTACACAGACCAGCAACCAACGTGTGTCAACAACAAAGAAGAACTCCAACAGAACAATCACAAAACAAGGATTAAAAAACAAACCCAACCACGTCAAAAAGATCCATTGCAACCCAATCAATGCCATATCAATGTCCGAACATGCCACAGAGAACTTCGACCTCCTATATGACAAAGGTTTCAACATTTTATTCATAACCAAAACATGGCTAGACGACAACTACAAAATCACACTGCATTACATAGTGTAGCGGGAGTTGCAGGGGACACCCCTGCAGCTGATCCTACAAATAAAATAATGAAAAAGGCTGCAGGGGTATACCCACCCCGCAACCCGCACTCACTATACTGTACAGTATAGAGGGAAAACAATGTACAATGAAAAGATATACACATTTAGATACAGTACAGTAGTGAGCAGGGTGTCGCGGTGGACACCTCTGCAGCTGATCAGAAGAAAGAAAAAAAAGAAAAAAAAAGTAAACGCCCTACGGCGCTGGTTCCCGATCACAGAGGTGAAAGGGAACTGACGTCACTGGAACTAGCAAGACAGAACTGAAGGTAAGTAAGGGGGTGGGAGTGGTGGTGTGGTAGGGGTTTGGGAACTTTGGGAATATTCAGGGGAGAAACGACAGAAGATTATTTCGAACAAATGTCGTTTCTCCTTCGAACATTTAATCTGCGGTAAAACAACCCCAAATAGTCTTGTTATACGGGCTAGATTTGTCCCTCTTGGACTTAGCCAGCTCCTCAAATGTCCCACAGGGGCATATGTGGAAAGAGGTTTTGAGTTTAGCTTTGTCTAGCCCTAATGCAGTTATCCACCATGAGTTGGCCCATACATCTCTACAAGCCTGTTGACTGTGGAGAAAAATTTTAAACTACTCAAGGTTTCTTAGGCCACCAGATAATTCACTTTATTGTGACTTAAGTGAAGTGGAAAAGGACTTAAAGTCATGATCAATAAATATCTATATACAAAGGATGCAGGATTTAATCTCTTCCATTAGCGCTTCTGGGGGTGAGCTCTTAAATCGTCCTGGAGGGGTTAAATCTAAACTCTTTAGGCAGGACTGGTTGTTGACACTGGATGCTATTAAAGCATATTCATCCTACACGGAGTATGCTACATTTTTAAGAAAAAAGACCATCTTTCAGTGTACTTGATTCGTTTTCCAAGTAGTCAAATTCAATCTCTCTACATGCGATCTAAACTCAACCAGCTGCCTACCAGAGAACGGATTAAAGAGAACAGACTAAATACTGGAGTTCCTCAGACACTCCAGGTTCTACCCTGAATTGCCATTTTTGTAATTCTCTAGGCTCTGTGGAAACTTTGAATCACTGGGTTTTGGTATGTCCTGGTTTGCAACAGAGCAGAACTAGGTTGTACAAATACCCAGAATGTTTTGATACAGATGTCTCTAGGGAAATACTGTGGGCTAGACTTATGTGGGGGGTAAATGGTTCCATTTTTTTAAACAATGTTCTAAGCCGTTTGGTTTGATTTTATATGTAACTAGCTGGGGTACCCGGCGTTGCCCGTGTCCTGATCAAGTGGTATCTAATGTGCCCTGGAGGATGTTGCTCTTGTCCTCTGGTCGGCAAGTCATGCTGCTGTTTGTTGTTGTGTTTCAAAAGCTCTTGATATTGATTTTTGCTTTGCATGAGAGGGAGCTTTTCCAAGTGATGTTCGTTTTTTGTGCGCCATGTTTCAGTCACTCAATGGCTTCAGCAGTCACTCAATGGCTTCAGCACATTTGAGAAAATGTCCAAGAAAGATCGATTGATTGTGCTCTCTTCTCGTGAACGAACTTAAGTGAACTGTAACCTTGCCATTTCCCATATTTGGAGTGGCGTGATAAAAAAAAGAATCTTTTTTAAATTCCCTTTTAAAATGCTTTAATAAACAGTTTTGAACTGTATACAGTAGTGATACATTTCAAAGGAATAACCAACACATTGAGTGGAAGGAGGGAACACCTAAACCCCCCCACCCCTCGTTACCATGCTCCCCCGAATGGGCCCAATCATGGCTGCCCCGTGTCCATGGCCCCGGCCCTGAGACACTCATGCGAGGACACCTCCGGGAACCATCACCCCTTTCATAAGAACACATCCGCAAGTACGGCCATGTTATAGGGGCCCACCCCTGTACAGTGATATCCGGACTCCATTTTGTAATGTACCAACTCCATTTGCAAATAGCAAAAGGCTGTTAGGATTTCACCCCAAGCCACAGTCATCTCTGCCAAGCACACAACCAGCGCGACTCTACCCCCCACCGCCTCCTCTCTGCCGTCCACATAACAGCCCGGTTCCCATGAGAAGGCCGGCAGCAGGAATGCAACAAAATCCACACTGTATCACTTGCCGTTTAACTCCCTCCAGTGATTCAGATGCAGTTCTGGGGGGAGAAGGCTAGAACCAGGGCTATCTGTCTCTGTAAACCTGCCCTGAACCCCACAGACACCACCCATAAAAACCTAATCCCTGTGTACCCCAGAGCAAAGTCAACAACGAGGAGAGACCCTTAAATCAGTGAACGTGTTTTTTCTTCTGCTAGACATGAACACAGATGGTTTTTCCTCGTGTGTAAAACCCACACGAACCTGCTGATACCTTAAATAAGCTAATGAGTAAACAATGTAAATACATATATGCGTGCCATTGAAAGTTCATATGCAAAGCTGTTATATTAAAAGTAGAATGCATGTTGACTTATAACATTGAAGTATGTACACGACTAACTAATGTCACAACAAGTAAAAAGGACCCTTAGATTTGTGCAAACTCACACAATGCTACCTCACCGCTGATAATGTAGAATGTAACTGTATAATACGACATTAGAAAACCTCATGTGAACTTTACTTACAGTCGAGTGCCAAGTTGTGCAATTATGTGTCAGCGGTCATCCTCACCCTCACCCTCTCCCTCTCCCTCTCCCATTGTTGTGTTGCAACATTGCCTGAATTGCATGGAATTATAAGATGTCATAAGTGAATTATATTCAAATAACGAACCAGCCAAACAAGTATGAGGCAGTAATTCGCCATGTGTGAATATAAAAGCCTCTTTACATGAAGTGAGACTAACAGCCCAAAAAGGGGGGCCTGAGCCCATCTCTGACCGCCCTGACCTATAAAGAATTATGCTGTCTGGACACCTGGCCACCAAAGCCCCTCTAAGGAAATGCACCGCCACAATGAAATATGTTTTTCTGTAATCCAGTCCCAGCAACCATGTACTCCAACCTTCCCCACGGCCGTGCAGTGACCCTACAAACCTCACCCCCAACTCAATATTCAAACCGGTTGTGAATAAGAAAGTGATATCTTTGATAGACACGTATAATTAATTTTCAGCAATGAATAAGCATGCCTTGTTGTTACACGTGCACTGTGCTAACCTTATCACCGGACGAACCGGTCAAAACTTATGAATGGATGGGAATGTGTGGCCACAAGGGCAAAAGTGTTACACAGATAAAGTATCAATGTGTCAATCCATCGGATGACCAACGGATGAGCCCAGCTGAACCGCTGACCCCACTACATCTCGTCACATGCCTATGGACCAATCAGTCATCACCGACCATATAGCACCTATAGGTGCCTCCCCTTAGTGACCAATCCCATCCACCATGTGCGCCTTAGGCCACCCCCTTGCGGATGACTAATTTTGTGTATAAATGCAACTTGTAACATGGTTTCTGCAGAGTGCTCTAGGCGTGAACAGAGTAGATTCTGTTTGCCCTAATTTTAGATTAAAAAGCCTTTAAACGTACTCTCACTTGGTCTTGGTCTTATTCCCTTCTGGGATGTTGACTTTATTGACTCGGTTGGCCAATTCACCAGCAGGCCTGGGGGCCTCTGACCTTCAACATCCAACATGTTGCCACCGTCTAGTACCTACTGTAGTGAATCGAGGTAAACATCAGTAAACTAGGGTGTCTACAGAGTGCATTTTTGCATCCAAACAGACTACAATCTTGCCCCAGACTAATTAGGAATCCATGCAAAATTTGTTAGTAGTAGGTTCAACGTGTGGATTTGTATAGCCGCACTAACATACAGACACACATACAAAATTGTTTTTGCATAAAAGATTTTTGCATCCAAACAAACTACAATCTTGCCCCAGACAAAAGAGGAATCCATGCAAAATTTGGTAGACGTGGCTTCAACAGTGTGGATTTGTATAGCCGGACAAACATGCACACATACATACATACATACATACATACATACATACATACATACATACATACATACATACATCCCGCTTTATATATAAAGCAGATGTAGTAATGTTTTTTAATGTTTTGTGTTATGACTGAAAAAAAGTCTGACTTTTGAAGATTAGGTTTACTATTTTCTGGGGGGGGCAAACCTTATAACATTCTGCTTTGTCAGGCTAGGGTAGACAGGAAGCTAAATGATTATGTATTGGAAACTGGTTGACCATCTGCTATTGAAATTTACTTTGCAGATTAGGGCGTCTCGGGACTTGCAGGTTTAGGTTACAAACGTTATGGTCTAAACTAGAACTAATTTAGGTGTAGCGCACCTACGAGAATAATCCCACTTATGTTGATCTGCCCTGTGCACTGTTTTCTTACTCTAGGATAACTCTACTATTTCTACATCTGTGCCATAAACCTATAGGCAGTTATTCAACCCTTATTGCACCTGGATGTACAAACACCATTGCTCAGCCTTACCACACTTGTGCATTTAATTCACACACCCTCAAACTACCATATGCCCTTAAACTTTCATTTATTCATCCTTCTTCAAAACTACCCTCATGATCATGTATTCACTCATTCATTCATCAGTCTTCATATTCATTAATTCATTCATTTATTCCCTCCTTCACCCTCTCCCCATTATAGTCTAATTTCCCCTGGACATATTATTCCATAGGCTTAAGTATATCTGTGTGCATGAACTCCGAAAATGTTTTCACAAAAAAACAGTCCAAACTATTGCCTTTAACAATGCTTTTTTCCTACCGTTGTGAGACAGTGGTTAAATGAGAATAAACTAAACAGTCAGCTTTCGACCCTGAGCTTCCAAGTAACAAAAATGTTAACTGCAAAATGGTTTGGGAGCTGAGCAATTGCAGTCCGATTACCAGAAAATGAACGCTGCAAAGAACCAAAGGTTAAACCAATAGGTCCACTAGAAGGTGATAGTAGACTCAAGGCGTTATGTACTCTGGGGAACAAAATGCCATAACAGTTAATATAAAGTAGTGAAGTGCAAAAAGGTTTACTTACATTTGTTGCAGGTGAGGCGCTGGAGACCTACCCATTAGGAGGGAAAGATTCATAGATAGGAAGGACCCTGTGAAATCCTTATGGTTAAGAGGATCTGACATTTTCTGTACACTGAATTCACCACAATGTAATACAAACATATTTCATTTTAATATCAACTTTTCTGATTGAAAACACTCATACCTTTAGAATTGTGCTGTACGTAAGCAGTAGAGCCATCAGCAAGGGTAACAGCTTGTAGATTTACACTGTCCATGTTCTCTAAATTGTCTCCATCTACAAAAGAAACATATCTTATTTTTTGTTTATGACTAGATATTATGCACAACTGGTTATCAATAATGGGTCCAAACAATCACGTATGTTTTGGCCCGGTAACAAGATTAATCTGCTCACATCTATGACATAGTCTATGGGTGGCGGCTGTTTATCAGCTTCAACCATCTGCTAAGAGGCCTTGTAGCGTTTGAGGGTTTAGAGTGCCTTTCGATATTGATATTTTGTTTCGATTGCGCTCGTACACAAGTGTTTCAGAGCGTGACAAGGCAAGGGAGGGAAGGGGAACAGAGGAGAACAAAACAATGATCGTACTAGGCCCAGTGACATTGAGAATGAGCAAGTGTATGGGAGAGGGTGAGGGGGAGGGGAAAGTGCATGGAAGGGGGGAGAAATCGAAAGTGCGGAACAAAGGAGAAACAGATAAATAATAATAAATAAATAAATAAAATAAAGGCAACAAACAGTTGTAATGCAGCCAGCAATTGGCAAGTGCTGGGTTTAAGGCAGCAGACAGGGTAGGACCGATAAGTGCAGGAAGAAAAGGGGGTGGGGGGACTGTATGGGTACAGATACAGACCCCAGTGCAAGGGGTGGCCCGGAGGTAGTGCGGGAGGGTGGCAGGGTGAGCAGGTATCTGGGCCCAGAGGACAGAGGGTGGCCAGGTGCACAGTGCCAAGAGAGAACAGATCAGCAGGGGAGAGGGGGAGCGAAGGCAGAAGCAAGGAGAATGGTCTTGAGGTGCTTCCGGAGATGGTTCTCCTCAAGTTTTAGAGTGGCAGGGAGGCTGTTCCAGAGGGAGGCCCCAGCCGAAGACAGAGATCTACCCCCAGCCCGTTTCTTTGAAAAACGACTGACCCTGAGGGTGTTGGAGGTAGAGGAGCGAAGAACTCGAGAGGGGAGGTATTTGCCGAGGGCTAGCTGAAGGTATTTTGGACCCAGGCCCCAGAAAGCCTTGTGGACAATGCAGATGGTTTTGAATGTAATCCTTGCATCCACTGGGAGCCAATGGAGAGATTTCAGAGCTGAAGAGATACGATCCCAGGTCTTGAGGCCAAGGACAAGTCTTGCAGTCCTGTTCTGGATTAGTTGCAGAGGGCAGAGAGTAGAGGCAGGTAGATTTAGAAAGAGGCTGTTACAATAGTCCAACCTAGAGAGAACTAGAGTTTGGGAGACCATGAGTTTATGGGGTAAGGAGAGGAAAGGCAGAGTACTTCTGAGGAGGTGCAGTAGGAAGTTTGACTTTTTAGAGACATCAGAGATGTGGGCAGAGAAGGAAAGTGTGGAGTCAAATATGACACTGATGTTCTTAGCCTCGCAGGTTGGGGTAGGAGGAGGGCCAAGGGAGGCCGGCCAGAGAGTGAGGGGAAAGGATGGTGAAGGTGTGCCGATGAGGAGGATCTCCGTCTTGCTTGCATTCAAAGATCATTGGCGGCAAACCAATCTGGAATGGCAGTTAGGCAATCAGAGATGAGAGAGGAAGAGGAGGTGGCCGAGGGCAGCCTGAAAATTAGTTGAGTGTCGTCAGCATAGCACTGGAAATTTGAGCAGAAAATGGCAATGCGGTGGGCGAGAGTTGCCAGGTATTGATTGAAAAGCTAGGGCGAGAGGTTAGACCCCTGGGGAACACCACACGTAGAGAGGAAGATAGATGATAGGAAGGACCCAAATTGGACCTGGGAGGGTCGATCAGAGAGGAAAGAAGTCAGCCAGGCCAGAGCCTGATCAGTGATACCCAGGTTATCACGGAGACAGTCGAGCAGGATTGTATGGTTGAGGGTCGATCAGAGAGGAAAGAGGTCAGCCAGGCCAGAGCCTGATCAGTGATACCCAGGTTATCACGGAGACGGTTGAGCAGGATGGTATGGTTGACCGTGTCGAAGGCAGAAGAGAGATCGAGAAGAATGAGGACAGAGGGAATGTTAGAGTCAAGGTTGGAGAGCAAATCTTCACAGATGTTCAGGAGAGCAGTTTCTGTGCTTCTGGCTGCTCTGAAGCCAGACTGGTGGTCATGGAAACACCCAACAGAATTGGAATGAAGGTTAAGCTGAGAGATGGCCAATTTACAAAGGAAAATGTACAAGGAGACCATGAGTCCTCAGACTTTGGAGTTACAAAGTATTCCATCTTGTTTGCCATGCAAGGCATTCACTGCAGGCAGCCGGCTCGAGGTAAGGAAGCCCATCTGGGCACCCGCATACTCTTTTTGGGAGCCAACTAGGCCCCCAGGCCCACCGAGCGTCCCTCTCCCACCCCGCACCCTCTTCCTGGTCTCCGCTCCCCTCCCGCCTCCCAACTCGCCCATCCCTGTTCTGATTGGGCGGTGAGCCCTTCATCACTGGTCCTCCCAGGGCAGCCCTCTGCCCTGCAGCCCCCTGCGGCTAAGGGCCCCAAGGCCAAGGGCGGCTCCAACAGAGGCGGCTCCAGGTGGTGTCAGCAGGTATCCGCAGGGGAAGCCAGTGGCCAGCCGTCAACCAGCAACTACAAGGACCCGTAAGGTAGGGTGGCTTGGGTTGGGGAGAGGTACAACTCTATCCTAGATACCTGACCACTAGGCAAAACCAATGTCGATCAATGTAATTACCGCTCATTGCCCCAAACTGCATGGATAGAGGGCCTCCGTGCCCAAATTGCATTGTGTGATCCCAAACTGCATTGTTAGGCCTCTCCCACTATACAGGTGTCTCAAACATAGCAGGGCCTCAGTGCCCAAATTGCATTGTTTAATCCAAAACTGCATTATTAGGCCTCTCTCCCACTGCACAGGTGTCTGAAACTTAGCAGGGCCCCGTGCCCAAATTGCATTGTGTAATCCAAAACTGCATTATTAGGCCTCTCTCCCACTGCACAGGTGTCTGAAACTTAGCAGGGCCACCGTGCCCAAATTGCATTGTGTGATCTCCAAATTGCATTGTTGGGCCTCTCAAATTTAGCAGGGCCCCCATGCCCAAATTGCATTGTGTAATCGCAAACTGCATTGTTGGGCCTCTCTCCCACTGCACAGGTGTCTCAGACTTAGCGGGGCCTCCATGCCCAAGTTGCATTGTGTGGTCCCAGACTGCATTGTTGGGCCTCTCTCCCACTGCACGGGTGTCTCAGACTTAGCGGGGCCTCCGTGCCCAGATTGCATTGTGTAATCCCAGACTGCATTGTTGGGCCTCTCTCCCACTGTACAGGTGTCTCAAACTTGGCAGGGCCTCCGTGCCCAAACTGCATTGTGTAATCCCAGACTGCATTGTTGGGCCTCTCTCCCACTGTACAGGTGTCTCAGGCTTGGCAGGGCCTCCGTGCCCAGGTTGCATTGTCTGATCTCTGGGTTGCATTGTTGGGCCTCTCTCCGACTATGCAGGTGTCTCGGGCTTGGCGTGGCCTCCGTGCCCAAATTGCATTGTGTAATCCCAAACTGCATTGATAGCAGGGCCTCTGTGCCCAAATTGCATTAGGTTTGATCCCAAACTGCACTGCTAGGCCTCTCTCCCACTATACAGGTGTCTCAAACCTAGCAGGGCCTCCATGCTAAATTGCATTGTGTAATCCCAAACTGCATTGATAGCTGGGCCTCTGTGCCCAAATTGCATTAGGTTTGATCCCAAACTGCATTGATAGCAGGGCCTCTATGCCCAAATAGCGTTAGGTTTGATCCCAAACTGCACTGTTGGGCCTCTCTCCCACTATACAGGTGTCTCAAACTTAGCAGGGCCTCCGTGCCCAAAGTGCATTGTGTGATCCCAAACTGCATTGATAGGCCGCTTAGGGAGACGAACAGTAAAAGAAAGCCACCGATAACACCCAGCTTACTAACCCTTACCACCCCCCTTCCCCTCCTAGGACAGCGATTGAACGAGCGGTCAACACCAGCCGGAATACCACCCATAAACGGAGCCAAACTTGTAGCGGACACCCCCTCACCAGCCACTACACCGCAAGACAACTGGTCCAAAACAGGACGAACTAGACGTAACCAAACAAAGACTAAACAATTCTCAATCCTACAATGGCGCGCAAACGACCAATTCCGAGGAAAAGAAGAAGAGACGAAAGAACAAACAAGCCAGAACAGCAACCTAGACCAACCATAGACTGGACCGCCACAGGCAGGAACCCAAACCGAAGGAACTCTAAGAGAAGAGAAAAATCCCTCTACCTAACTCCATACCTCGCAGACAACTGGCCACCACAGCAATCCAACCCAACATCAGAAGCAGCAACATCAATCAACCTAACACAAGCAAGTAGAAGAAGGATGACCAAAACAAACAACATACAGACGAGCGACCCAATAACACCCTACATCACCAAAGCAAGAGGAACTTCCAATCAACAACCACAACCCCCGGAAGTCGAACCCGATGAAAACACAAAAAACCCAAGACAAAATCTAGAAGAACTCTTCGAAGACGCAGACACCCCAAAACCCGCAGCCCAACAAGTGGCCGACCAACAAGGAAACCTCAACACTGGGCGGAAGACGACAAAACCCAAACCAAACACCTCCAAACTTCACTGCAATCTAATACACGCAAGATCCATGTCAAAACACTCAACAGAGATCTTCGACCTACTCAACGACAACGCATTGACATCCTGTTCATCACAGAAACATCGCTGAACGACAACTACAAAATCACACTCCAAAGCTGCCTTCTGACAGACTTCAAATGCCTACAAATAAACAGAAAAAAACAAAAAAGGAGGAGGCATCGCGATAGCATTCAAAGAACACCGGAAAATAAAAACTGACGAACCACTCAACATCCTCAACTGCGAAACCATGGTAATACACCTAACAGCGAGCCCAAAAACCAACATCACATTCATCCTGGTATACAGACCACCAACATATGATGCAACATTCATCGATAACTTCATAGAAGCCATCACCAACTTAGCCATCAACCACGAACACCTAATCATCCTGGGGGACTTCAACATCTGGTTTGAAGACAGCCACGCCAACTCCCAAAACTCACTAATTGAACAACTCAGCACCATGAAACTACGACAACTAGTCAAAGGAGCAACGCACTCAGCAGGTCACACCCTAGACGCAATTTTCTCCAAAGAAAAACTCATCACCACGGCACCTCCGATACAAATACTATGGAGCAACCATCTCATCATCCCATTCGTGATCACTCTGCCTACCCAAACCTACATCCAACACCCGAAACTCACAACCAGCACCAAAAGAAACTGGAAACACGTCAAAAAAAGCAACCTATTCGAACAACTGGAATGAACGAAACCCTCAACTACAGAACTGGAGCTAGCTGACCTAGACGGCAAAGCAGAGATACTGCACAAATGGATCGCAGATACGATAGACAAGATCGCCCCAGAAAAACCGTTCACCCCATCAAAAAAAAGAGCAATGGCAAAATGGTTCAACCCACTATTAAACGACATGAAAAAGGAAAACAGAAAGATGGAATTGGAATGGAGGAAAGAATATAACCCAGGGAAAAAAAACACTGTACCAGAAACAAATCCGTGCATACAAGAATGAAATTCAAAAGGCAAAGAAAAGACATTACGATGACAGAATCAACAATGCCACCACCACACAAAAAGAAATGTTTAGCATCATTGGAGAAATGAGAAACCCACCAGGCTGTGATAACACCCCAACCCCCTCAGAAAACCTATGCAACGACCTGGCAGATCACTTAAAAAAAAAAAAAACAACGACATCCGTCAAACCATACAAAAGCGACCAACGAACCACAACATACAACCCAACGAACCCAACTCGGAACCACAACATAAACTCCAAAGCTTTCCTGAAATATCAGCAGAGGCATTCGCAATGCTGGTTAAACAAAGCAAGAAAGCGGGATCACCCATGGATCACCCATGGACCCATGTTCCCCAGACATCTACAAATCAATCCTCGCGCAAGGATCGCCAGCAGAACACTACAGAAACCTTCTAATTCTAACGCTATCAACAGGGACTGTACCGAAGATCTTCAAATCAGCATACATCAAGCCACTCTTAAAAAACACAAGTGGTGACGTAGATGACCTTTCCAACTAAAGGCCGATCTCCAACATCCCCTACCCAGCAAAACTTCTAGAAACATACGTATATAAACTAACCCAAGAACACCTAGAAAAACACCACCTGCTGGACCAAGCTCAATTCGGTTTCAGATTACGAGAGGAACAGAAACAGCACTACTATCCATCTGGGACGACCTCAAAACGAACGCAGACTCAAACACTACTTCAGCCCTTATTCTGCTCGACCTCTCCGCAGCCTTTGACACAGTTAACCACGACACCCTGACCAAAAGACTAGAAAACATAGGCATAACAGACACAGCACTACGCTGTATAAAATCATTCCTAACAGACAGAACAGAAGCCGTATGGATAAAACCTTTCAAATCCACTCCACGAGTTAACAATTGTGGAGTACCACAAGGATCCTCACTATCTCCACTATATTTCAACACCTACCACACTCCGGTCATCAGAATCTTCAAAAAATACAACATTACATGTTACAACTACGCAGATGACACTCAGATCATCTACAAAATCAAAGACACCAATGCCGACCATTCAACCCTTACCGACTGTCTAAAAGAAGTCTTCGACTGGATGGATGCCAACAACCTGAAAATCAACCCAGGAAAGACAGAAATCATGATTGTATCCAAAGACCATGAGAACGAAACCACCATCCCGTGACCTACGGAAATGGGAAACGCACCAACACCATCGAAGGTAGTAAAAAATCTGGGAGTCCTAATGGACAACAACCTAACCCTGGAGCCACAAATAAATGCAACAGTGAAGAAATGCTTTTTCCTCCTCCGAACGGCAAAAAGAATTCTACCTTTCCTCTCCTTCGCGCACAAAACACTCACTATCGCCGCCCTAATCATGTCTAAAGTAGACTATACAAACAGCCTCTACCTCGGAATACCTGAATACCTCTTGAAGAAACTGCAACGGATCCAAAATGCAGCAGCAAGACTGCTCCTCAAACTACCCAGAAGAGATCGCATCACTCCAGCCCTAAAAACCGTACACTGGCTCCCAGTTAAACATCGCATCACTTTCAAAACAATGTGCATAACGCACAGGGCAATCAGCGGACAAGGAGCAGAATTCCTACAAAAGAAAATAACAGTCTACAAACCAACGAGACCCCTCCGATCAAGCAACGAAATCCACCTGGAACTCAAACCATACCTCAAGAAAAAACTTGGAGGCACCTCCTTTACCACTTAGCCGCAAAAACCTGGAACAACATCCCAAAGGAAATAAACACTGAAGATCACCTAAAATTCAGGAAATCACTAAAAACCTGGCTCTACAACACCACAGACTAAACCTGGAAAACGAAACTGGTAAAAAGGATAACTAAACTGGAAAGACAGACATCCCTGACCGGGGAGAGTAAAGCCCACGGCAGCTGGACGGGTGACATCGGATAGACAGGAACACAGGCGGCACGCACAGAGACTGAGTCGACTAACCCCGACAATCCCACCAACACTTTCACCCGCCCCTTAATTTAAATTACCGCCAGGTACCACATTGGTGTGGAATTATTGAGACACTGGCAACCTCCCCCACTACCCGAGAGGTTGTCATTGGCAGGCCCACTAGAGTCTAAATGGAGGATAAGGGGAGCGCTCAGAGAGCATATTAGAGGCGGGGACTAGAGGAGTATGGAACCTACATGCCAGTCAGACCCAGATCAGGACAGAGCCGCAACAGGGGAATAATAAGCAAGCCGAGCGCTTCAACTCAGGATTTAGACGCAAACTAACCAACCCTACTAACAATTTCCCTATCTGCATACACCTCTCAAACTCCAAACCAAACGCAACCAAAACCTACAACACAACAAACCGCACAAATTTCACTACATGGCAACAACAAAACAAAAACACACATAGCCTTGCACAACAGTACACGACGACTACCGCTGCAAACACCCCAGGCCCAGCCAACAGACCCACCGGGCTGAGGCCGCCAAACAGCACATCACAGCTCTCTTGCACTTTTCCTGCTTCCTCCCACTAACTCATCCTCCCCTCCTCTTTCAGAGCTGCCAGAGCGCCAAGGGACCACTACGGTGGTGATAGTGCGCGGTACAAATGTCCTTTAACATTAACATTAACATGACGTTTGTTAGTTAAGCTGGATGGAGGATGTCATCTGAAATCACTGTATTTCAAAACCACCATCATGGTGATGGCATTCCTAGCATAACATAACACGATTGAACTGGGCTTCTCCATTTTAAGAGGACTCTGCAGGTAAAGGCCACTACTCTCAACATGAAACTTGGAATCAATCACACATGCCTTTATTACAACATACTTAGATTACAGAAACATCCTGTATAAAACAGCTGTCCCTTTGCCTGACAGACTCCAGCATGTACTGACCAAAGCTGTTAGAATGCTTAAAGGAGTCTATTGCTTCTGTATAAAACAGCTGTCCCTTTGCCTGACAGACTCCAGCATGTACTGACCAAAGCTGTTAGAATGCTTAAAGGAGTCTATTGCTTCAAGCACACTCCGAGATCTGCACTGGCTTCCTGTGATCTTTGGAGCGAGATTCATGATATATATTGGTTTCTATGATCATCAAAATCCTATTCACGATGCTCGTTTTGGCCAAAATGGCTCTGCAGGGTTCACAGCTTAGCTGTAAAATTGGTTTCACTTGTCAAGCCTTTGTGGCTCACAGGTCCGTCAAATCGACAGTTTTTCATTCTCATGATAAAGAAGTGAGTTTTAAAGTATGGCTTTCCCTGAAATCTTACTTAACAAGTTTGCTTTGCATTTTGATCGGTATGTGAAACGGTGACAATGCCTGCCTGGTGTGACACATGGGCAAGTAATCAATATAAAAGTGGATTTTTAGCAAAAGTGATGTTCAGGTACAATCAATGGCTTTGGTTTCTAAAGGCCAGGCAGAATATTCATGCACTTATGATTATTGGAAGATTAAAAGCAAGCACTGGACCACCAGGGGGGCGCGCAAGTGTGGAGCTCC